>NW_027327666.1:0-302084 GCF_047675955.1 Chlorocebus sabaeus | reverse complement strand
AAAAGCTTCTTGAAGGGAAAGATGTAACTCTGTGAGATGAATTAACAGAACACTGAGAAGTTTCTCAGAAAGCTTCTTTCCAGTTTTGATCGGAAGTTATTTCCTTTTTCACCATAGCCCTCTATGGGCTTCCAAATATCCCTTTGCCAATTCCCAAAGAACAGCCTTAGCGAAAGACTTCTTGAAGGGAAAGATGTAACTCTGTGAAATGAATTAACAGAACACAGAGCAGTTTCTCAGAAAGCTTCTTTCCAGTTTTGAACGGAAGATATTTCCTTTTTCACCATAGCCCTCTATGGGCTTCCAAATATCCCTTTGCCAATTCCACAAGAACAGCCTTAGCGAAAGGCTTCTTGAAGGGAAAGATGTAACTCTGTGATATGAATTAACAGAACACAAAGGAGTTTCTCAGAAAGTTTTCTTTCCAGTTTTGAACGAAGATATTTCCTTTTTCACCATAGCCCTCTATTGGCTTCCAAATATCCCTTTGCCAATTCCACAAGAACAGCCTTAGCGAAAGGCTTCTTGAAGGGAAAGATGTAACTCTGTGAGATGAATTAACAGAACACAGAGCAGTTTCTCAGAAAGCTTCTTTCCAGTTTTGAACGGAAGATATTTCCTTTTTCACCATAGCCCTCTATGGGCTTCCAAATATCCCTTTGCCAATTCCACAAGAACAGCCTTAGCGAAAGGTTTCTTAAAGGGGAAGATGTAACTCTGTGAGATGAATTAAGAGAACACAGAGCAGTTTCTCAGAAAGCTTCTTTCCAGTTTTGAACGGAAGATATTTCCTTTTTTCACCATAGCCCTCTATGGGCTTCCAAATATCCCTTTGCCAATTCCCCCAAGGACAGCCTTAGCGAAAGGCTTCTTGAAGGGAAAGATGTAACTCTGTGAGATGAATTAACAGAACACAGAGCAGTTTCTCAGAAAGCTTCTTTCCAGTTTTGAACGGAAGATATTTCCTTTTTCACCATAGACCTCTATGGGCTTCCAAATATCCCTTTGCCAATTCCACAAGAACAGCCTTAGTGAAAGGCTTCTTGAAGGGAAAGATGTAACTCTGTGAGATGAATTAACAGAACACAGAGCAGTTTCTCAGAAAGCTTCTTTCCGGTTTTGAACGGAAGATATTTCCTTCTTTCACCATAGCAATCTATAGGCTTCCAAATATCCCTTGCCAATTCCACAAGAACCAGGTTTAGCGAAAGGCTTCTTGAAGGGAAAGATGTAACTCTGTGAGATGAATTAACAGAACACTGAGAAGTTTCTCAGAAAGCTTCTTTCCAGTTTTGATCGGAAGTTATTTCGTTTTTCACCATAGCCCTCTATGGGCTTCCAAATATCCCTTTGCCAATTCCCAAAGAACAGGCTTAGCGAAAGACTTCTTGAAGGGAAAGATGTAACTCTGTGAAATGAATTAACAGAACACAGAGCAGTTTCTCAGAAAGCTTCTTTCCAGTTTTGAACGGAAGATATTTCCTTTTTCACCATAGCCCTCTATGGGCTTCCAAATATCCCTTTGCCAATTCCACAAGAACAGCCTTAGCGAAAGGCTTCTTGAAGGGAAAGATGTAACTCTGTGAGATGAATTAACAGAACACAGAGCAGTTTCTCAGAAAGCTTCTTTCCAGTTTTGAACGGAAGATATTTCCTTTTTCACCATATCCCTCTATGGGCTTCCAAATATCCCTTTGCCAATGCCACAAGAACAGTCCTTAGCGAAAGGCTTCTTGAAGGGAAAGATGTAACTATGTGAGATGAATTAACAGAACACAAAGCAGTTTCTCAGAAAGTTTCTTTCCAGTTTTGAACGGAAGATATTTCCTTTTTCACCATAGCCCTCTATTGGCTTCCAAATATCCCTTTGCCAATTCCACAAGAACAGCCGTAGCGAAAGGCTTCTTGAAGGGAAAGATGTAACTCTGTGAGATGAATTAACAGAACACAGAGCAGTTTCTCAGAAAGCTTCTTTCCAGTTTTGAACGGAAGATATTTCCTTTTTCACCATAGCCCTCTATGGGCTTCCAAATATCCCTTTGCCAATTCCCCAAGGACAGCCTTAGCGAAAGGCTTCTTGAAGGGAAAGATGTAACTCTGTGAGATGAAGTAACAGAACACAGAGCAGTTTCTCAGAAAGCTTCTTTCCAGTTTTGAACGGAAGATATTTCCTTTTTCACCATAGCCCTCTATGGGCTTCCAAATATCCCTTTGCCAATTCCACAAGAACAGCCTTAGCGAAAGACTTCTTGAAGGGAAAGATGTAACTCTGTGAGATGAACTAACAGAACACAGAGCAGTTTCTCAGAAGGCTTCTTTACAGTTTTGAACGAAAGATATTTCCTTTTTCACCATAGCCCTCTATGGGCTTCCAAATATCCCTTTGCCAATTCCACAAGAACAGCCTTAGCGAAAGGCTTCTTGAAGGGAAAGATGTAACTCTGTGAGATGAATTAACAGAACACAAAGCAGTTTCTCAGAAAGTTTCTTTCCAGTTTTGAACGGAAGATATTTCCTTTTTCACCATAGCCCTCTATTGGCTTCCAAATATCCCTTTGCCAATTCCACAAGAACAGCCGTAGCGAAAGGCTTCTTGAAGGGAAAGATGTAACTCTGTGAGATGAATTAACAGAACACAGAGCAGTTTTTCAGAAAGCTTCTTTCCAGTTTGAACGGAAGATATTTCCTTTTTCACCATAGCCCTCTATGGGCTTCCAAATATCCCTTTGCCAATTCCACAAGAACAGCCTTAGAGAAAGGTTTCTTAAAGGGAAAGATGTAACTCTGTGAGATGAATTAACAGAACACAGACCAGTTTCTCAGAAAGCTTCTTTCTAGTTATGAACGGAAGATATTTCCTTTTTCACCATAGCCCTCTATGGGCTTCCAAATATCCCTTTGCCAATACCACAAGAACAGGTTAAGGAAAGGCTTCCTGAAGGGAAAGATGTAACTCTGTGAGATGAATTAACAGAACACAGAGCAGTTTCTCAGAAAGCTTCTTTCCAGTTTTGAACGGAAGATACTCCCTTTTTCACCATAGCCCTCTATGGGCTTCCAAATATCCCTTTGCCAATTCCACAAGAACAGCCTTAGCGAAAGGCTTCTTGAAGGGAAAGATGTAACTCTGTGAGATGAATTAACAGAACACAGAGCAGTTTCTCAGAAAGCTTCTTTCCAGTTTTGAACGGAAGATATTTCCTTTTTCACCATAGACCTCTATGGGCTTCCAAATATCCCTTTGCCAATTCCACAAGAACAGCCTTAGTGAAAGGCTTCTTGAAGGGGAAAGATGTAACTCTGTGAGATGAATTAACAGAACACAGAGCAGTTTCTCAGAAAGCTTCTTTCCAGTTTTGAACGGAAGATATTTCCTTTTTCACCATAGCCCTCTATGGGCTTCCAAATATCCCTTTGCCAATTCCACAAGAACAGCCCTTAGCGAAAGGTTTCTTAAAGGGGAAGATGTAACTCTGTGAGATGAATTAACAGAACACAGAGCAGTTTCTCAGAAAGCTTCTTTCTAGTTTTCAACGGAAGCTATTTCCTTTTTCACCATAGCCCTCTATGGGCTTCCAAATATCCCTTTGCCAATTCCACAAGAACAGCCTTAGCGAAAGGCTTCTTGAAGGGAAAGATGTAACTCTGTGAGATGAATTAACAGAACACAGAGCAGTTTCTCAGAAAGCTTCTTTCCAGTTTTGAACGGAAGATATTTCCTTTTTCACCATAGCCCTCTATGGGCTTCCAAATATCCCTTTGCCAATTCCACAAGAACAGCCTTAGCGAAAGGCTTCTTGAAGGGAAAGATGTAACTCTGTGAGGTGAATTACAGAACACAGAGCAGTTTCTCAGAATGCTTCTTTCCAGTTTTGAACGGAAGATATTTCCTTTTTCACCATAGCCCTCTATGGGCTTCCAAATATCGCTTTGCCAATTCCACAAGAAACAGCCTTAGCGAAAGGCTTCTTGAAGGGAAAGATGTAACTCTGTGAGATGAATTAAGAGAACACAGAGCAGTTTCCCAGAAAGCTTCTTTCCAGTTTTGAACGGAAGATATTTCCTTTTTCACCATAGCCCTCCAAGGGCTTCCAAATATCCCTTTGCCAATTCCCCAAGAACAGCCTTAGCGAAAGGCTTCTTGAAGGGAAAGATGTAACTCTGTGAGATGAATTAACAGAACACAGAGCAGTTTCTCAGAAAGCTTCTTTCCAGTTTTGAACGGAAGATATTTCCTTTTTCACCATAGCCCTCTATGGGCTTCCAAATATCCTTTTGCCAATTCCACAAGAACAGCCTTAGCGAAAGACTTCTTGAAGGAAAGATGTAACTCTGTGAGATGAATTAACAGAACACAGAGCAGTTTCTCAGAAAGCTTCTTTCCAGTTTTGAACGGAAGATATTTCCTTTTTCACCATAGCCCTCTATGGGCTTCCAAATATCCCTTTGCCAATTCCGCAAGAACAGCCTTAGCGAAAGGCTTCTAGAAGGGAAAGATGTAACTCTGTGAGATGAATTAACAGAACACAGAGCAGTTTCTCAGAAAGCTTCTTTCAAGTTTTGAAGGGAAGATATTTCCTTTTTCACCATAGCCCTCTATGGGCTTCCAAATATCCCTTTGCCAATTCACAAGAACAGCCTTAGCGAAAGACTTCTTGAAGGGAAAGATGTAACTCTGTGAGATGAATTAACAGAACACAGAGCAGTTTCTCAGAAAGCTTCTTTCCAGTTTTGAACGGAAGATATTTCCTTTTTCACCATAGCCCTCTATGGGCTTCCAAATATCCCTTTGCCAATACCACAAGAACAGCCTTAGCGAAAGGCTTCTTGGAGGGAAAGATGTAACTCTGTGAGATGAATTAACAGAACACAGAGCAGTTTCTCAGAAAGCTTCTTTCCAGTTTTGAACGGAAGATATTTCCTTCTTCACCATAGCCCTCTATGGGCTTCCAAATATCCCTTTGCCAATTCCACAAGAACAGCCTTAGCGAAAGGCTTTTTGAAGGGAAAGATGTAACTCTGTGAGATGAATTAACAGAACACAGAGCAGTTTCTCAGAAAGCTTCTTTCCAGTTTTGAACGGAAGATATTTCCTTTTTCACCATAGCCCTCTATGGGCTTCCAAATATCCTTTTGCCAATTCCACAAGAACAGGTTTAGCGAAAAGCTTCTTGAAGGAAAAGATGTAACTCTGTGAGATGAATTAACAGAACACTGAGAAGTTTCTCAGAAAGCTTCTTTCCAGTTTTGATCGGAAGTTATTTCCTTTTTCACCATAGCCCTCTATGGGCTTCCAAATATCCCTTTGCCAATTCCCAAAGAACAGCCTTAGCGAAAGACTTCTTGAAGGGAAAGATGTAACTCTGTGAAATGAATTAACAGAACACAGAGCAGTTTCTCAGAAAGCTTCTTTCCAGTTTTGAACGGAAGATATTTCCTTTTTCACCATAGCCCTCTATGGGCTTCCAAATATCCCTTTGCCAATTCCACAAGAACAGCCTTAGCGAAAGGCTTCTTGAAGGGAAAGATGTAACTCTGTGATATGAATTAACAGAACACAAAGGAGTTTCTCAGAAAGTTTCTTTCCAGTTTTGAACGGAAGATATTTCCTTTTTCACCATAGCCCTCTATTGGCTTCCAAATATCCCTTTGCCAATTCCACAAGAACAGCCTTAGCGAAAGGCTTCTTGAAGGGAAAGATGTAACTCTGTGAGATGAATTAACAGAACACAGAGCAGTTTCTCAGAAAGCTTCTTTCCAGTTTTGAACGGAAGATATTTCCTTTTTCACCATAGCCCTCTATGGGCTTCCAAATATCCCTTTGCCAATTCCACAAGAACAGCCTTAGCGAAAGGTTTCTTAAAGGGGAAGATGTAACTCTGTGAGATGAATTAACAGAACACAGAGCAGTTTCTCAGAAAGCTTCTTTCCAGTTTTGAACGGAAGATATTTCCTTTTTCACCATAGCCCTCTATGGGCTTCCAAATATCCCTTTGCCAATTCCCCAAGGACAGCCTTAGCGAAAGGCTTCTTGAAGGGAAAGATGTAACTCTGTGAGATGAATTAACAGAACACAGAGCAGTTTCTCAGAAAGCTTCTTTCCAGTTTTGAACGGAAGATATTTCCTTTTTCACCATAGACCTCTATGGGCTTCCAAATATCCCTTTGCCAATTCCACAAGAACAGCCTTAGTGAAAGGCTTCTTGAAGGGAAAGATGTAACTCTGTGAGATGAATTAACAGAACACAGAGCAGTTTCTCAGAAAGCTTCTTTCCGGTTTTGAACGGAAGATATTTCCTTTTTCACCATAGCAATCTATAGGCTTCCAAATATCCCTTTGCCAATTCCACAAGAACAGGTTTAGCGAAAGGCTTCTTGAAGGGAAAGATGTAACTCTGTGAGATGAATTAACAGAACACTGAGAAGTTTCTCAGAAAGCTTCTTTCCAGTTTTGATCGGAAGTTATTTCGTTTTTCACCATAGCCCTCTATGGGCTTCCAAATATCCCTTTGCCAATTCCCAAAGAACAGCCTTAGCGAAAGACTTCTTGAAGGGAAAGATGTAACTCTGTGAAATGAATTAACAGAACACAGAGCAGTTTCTCAGAAAGCTTCTTTCCAGTTTTGAACGGAAGATATTTCCTTTTTCACCATAGCCCTCTATGGGCTTCCAAATATCCCTTTGCCAATTCCACAAGAAAAGCCTTAGCGAAAGGCTTCTTGAAGGGAAAGATGTAACTCTGTGATATGAATTAACAGAACACAAAGGAGTTTCTCAGAAAGTTTCTTTCCAGTTTTGAACGGAAGATATTTCCTTTTTCACCATAGCCCTCTATTGGCTTCCAAATATCCCTTTGCCAATTCCACAAGAACAGCCTTAGCGAAAGGCTTCTTGAAGGGAAAGATGTAACTCTGTGAGATGAATTAACAGAACACAGAGCAGTTTCTCAGAAAGCTTCTTTCCAGTTTTGAACGGAAGATATTTCCTTTTTCACCATAGCCCTCTATGGGCTTCCAAATATCCCTTTGCCAATTCCACAAGAACAGCCTTAGCGAAAGGCTTCTTGAAGGGAAAGATGTAACTCTGTGAGATGAATTAACAGAACACAGAGCAGTTTCTCAGAAAGCTTCTTTCCAGTTTTGAACGGAAGATATTTCCTTTTTCACCATATCCCTCTATGGGCTTCCAAATATCCCTTTGCCAATGCCACAAGAACAGTCTTAGCGAAAGGCTGCTTGAAGGGAAAGATGTAACTATGTGAGATGAATTAACAGAACACAAAGCAGTTTCTCAGAAAGTTTCTTTCCAGTTTTGAACGGAAGATATTTCCTTTTTCACCATAGCCCTCTATTGGCTTCCAAATATCCCTTTGCCAATTCGACAAGAACAGCCGTAGCGAAAGGCTTCTTGAAGGGAAAGATGTAACTCTGTGAGATGAATTAACAGAACACAGAGCAGTTTCTCAGAAAGCTTCTTTCCAGTTTTGAACGGAAGATATTTCCTTTTTCACCATAGCCCTCTATGGGCTTCCAAATATCCCTTTGCCAATTCCCCAAGGACAGCCTTAGCGAAAGGCTTCTTGAAGGGAAAGATGTAACTCTGTGAGATGAAGTAACAGAACACAGAGCAGTTTCTCAGAAAGCTTCTTTCCAGTTTTGAACGGAAGATATTTCCTTTTTCACCATAGCCCTCTATGGGCTTCCAAATATCCCTTTGCCAATTCCACAAGAACAGCCTTAGCGAAAGACTTCTTGAAGGGAAAGATGTAACACTGTGAGATGAACTAACAGAACACAGAGCAGTTTCTCAGAAGGCTTCTTTACAGTTTTGAACGAAAGATATTTCCTTTTTCACCATAGCCCTCTATGGGCTTCCAAATATCCCTTTGCCAATTCCACAAGAACAGCCTTAGCGAAAGGCTTCTTGAAGGGAAAGATGTAACTCTGTGAGATGAATTAACAGAACACAAAGCAGTTTCTCAGAAAGTTTCTTTCCAGTTTTGAACGGAAGATATTTCCTTTTTCACCATAGCCCTCTATTGGCTTCCAAATATCCCTTTGCCAATTCCACAAGAACAGCCGTAGCGAAAGGCTTCTTGAAGGGAAAGATGTAACTCTGTGAGATGAATTAACAGAACACAGAGCAGTTTTTCAGAAAGCTTCTTTCCAGTTTTGAACGGAAGATATTTCCTTTTTCACCATAGCCCTCTATGGGCTTCCAAATATCCCTTTGCCAATTCCACAAGAACAGCCTTAGAGAAAGGTTTCTTAAAGGGAAAGATGTAACTCTGTGAGATGAATTAACAGAACACAGACCAGTTTCTCAGAAAGCTTCTTTCTAGTTTTGAACGGAAGATATTTCCTTTTTCACCATAGCCCTCTATGGGCTTCCAAATATCCCTTTGCCAATACCACAAGAACAGGTTAAGGAAAGGCTTCCTGAAGGGAAAGATGTAACTCTGTGAGATGAATTAACAGAACACAGAGCAGTTTCTCAGAAAGCTTCTTTCCAGTTTTGAACGGAAGATATTCCCTTTTTCACCATAGCCCTCTATGGGCTTCCAAATATCCCTTTGCCAATTCCACAAGAACAGCCTTAGCGAAAGGCTTCTTGAAGGGAAAGATGTAACTCTGTGAGATGAATTAACAGAACACAGAGCAGTTTCTCAGAAAGCTTCTTTCCAGTTTTGAACGGAAGATATTTCCTTTTTCACCATAGACCTCTATGGGCTTCCAAATATCCCTTTGCCAATTCCACAAGAACAGCCTTAGTGAAAGGCTTCTTGAAGGGAAAGATGTAACTCTGTGAGATGAATTAACAGAACACAGAGCAGTTTCTCAAAAAGCTTCTTTCCAGTTTTGAACGGAAGATATTTCCTTTTTCACCATAGCCCTCTATGGGCTTCCAAATATCCCTTTGCCAATTCCACAAGAACAGCCTTAGCGAAAGGTTTCTTAAAGGGGAAGATGTAACTCTGTGAGATGAATTAAGAGAACACAGAGCAGTTTCTCAGAAAGCTTCTTTCCAGTTTTGAACGGAAGATATTTCCTTTTTCACCATAGCCCTCTATGGGCTTCCAAATATCCCTTTGCCAATTCCCCAAGGACAGCCTTAGCGAAAGGCTTCTTGAAGGGAAAGATGTAACTCTGTGAGATGAATTAACAGAACACAGAGCAGTTTCTCAGAAAGCTTCTTTCCAGTTTTGAACGGAAGATATTTCCTTTTTCACCATAGACCTCTATGGGCTTCCAAATATCCCTTTGCCAATTCCACAAGAACAGCCTTAGTGAAAGGCTTCTTGAAGGGAAAGATGTAACTCTGTGAGATGAATTAACAGAACACAGAGCAGTTTCTCAGAAAGCTTCTTTCCGGTTTTGAACGGAAGATATTTCCTTTTTCACCATAGCAATCTATGGGCTTCCAAATATCCCTTTGCCAATTCCACAAGAACAGGTTTAGCGAAAGGCTTCTTGAAGGGAAAGATGTAACTCTGTGAGATGAATTAACAGAACACTGAGAAGTTTCTCAGAAAGCTTCTTTCCAGTTTTGATCGGAAGTTATTTCCTTTTTCACCATAGCCCTCTATGGGATTCCAAATATCCCTTTGCCAATTCCCAAAGAACAGCCTTAGCGAAAGACTTCTTGAAGGGAAAGATGTAACTCTGTGAAATGAATTAACAGAACACAGAGCAGTTTCTCAGAAAGCTTCTTTCCAGTTTTGAACGGAAGATATTTCCTTTTTCACCATAGCCCTCTATGGGCTTCCAAATATCCCTTTGCCAATTCCACAAGAACAGCCTTAGCGAAAGGCTTCTTGAAGGGAAAGATGTAACTCTGTGATATGAATTAACAGAACACAAAGGAGTTTCTCAGAAAATTTCTTTCCAGTTTTGAACGGAAGATATTTCCTTTTTCACCATAGCCCTCTATTGGCTTCCAAATATCCCTTTGCCAATTCCACAAGAACAGCCTTAGCGAAAGGCTTCTTGAAGGGAAAGATGTAACTCTGTGAGATGAATTAACAGAACACAGAGCAGTTTCTCAGAAAGCTTCTTTCCAGTTTTGAACGGAAGATATTTCCTTTTTCACCATAGCCCTCTATGGGCTTCCAAATATCCCTTTGCCAATTCCACAAGAACAGCCTTAGCGAAAGGCTTCTTGAAGGGAAAGATGTAACTCTGTGAGATGAATTAACAGAACACAGAGCAGTTTCTCAGAAAGCTTCTTTCCAGTTTTGAACGGAAGATATTTCCTTTTTCACCATATCCCTCTATGGGCTTCCAAATATCCCTTTGCCAATGCCACAAGAACAGTCTTAGCGAAAGGCTTCTTGAAGGGAAAGATGTAACTATGTGAGATGAATTAACAGAACAAAAGCAGTTTCTCAGAAAGTTTCTTTCCAGTTTTGAACGGAAGATATTTCCTTTTTCACCATAGCCCTCTATTGGCTTCCAAATATCCCTTTGCCAATTCCACAAGAACAGCCGTAGCGAAAGGCTTCTTGAAGGGAAAGATGTAACTCTGTGAGATGAATTAACAGAACACAGAGCAGTTTCTCAGAAAGCTTCTTTCCAGTTTTGAACGGAAGATATTTCCTTTTTCACCATAGCCCTCTATGGGCTTCCAAATATCCCTTTGCCAATTCCCCAAGGACAGCCTTAGCGAAAGGCTTCTTGAAGGGAAAGAGTAACTCTGTGAGATGAAGTAACAGAACACAGAGCAGTTTCTCAGAAAGCTTCTTTCCAGTTTTGAACGGAAGATATTTCCTTTTTCACCATAGCCCTCTATGGGCTTCCAAATATCCCTTTGCCAATTCCACAAGAACAGCCTTAGCGAAAGGCTTCTTGAAGGGAAAGATGTAACTCTGTGAGATGAACTAACAGAACACAGAGCAGTTTCTCAGAAGGCTTCTTTACAGTTTTGAACGGAAGATATTTCCTTTTTCACCATAGCCCTCTATGGGCTTCCAAATATCCCTTTGCCAATCCCACAAGAACAGCCTTAGCGAAAGGCTTCTTGAAGGGAAAGATGTAACACTGTGAGATGAATTAACAGAACACAAAGCAGTTTCTCAGAAAGTTTCTTTCCAGTTTTGAACGGAAGATATTTCCTTTTTCACCATAGCCCTCTATTGGCTTCCAAATATCCCTTTGCCAATTCCACAAGAACAGCCGTAGCGAAAGGCTTCTTGAAGGGAAAGATGTAACTCTGTGAGATGAATTAACAGAACACAGAGCAGTTTTTCAGAAAGCTTCTTTCCAGTTTTGAACGGAAGATATTTCCTTTTTCACCATAGCCCTCTATGGGCTTCCAAATATCCCTTTGCCAATTCCACAAGAACAGCCTTAGAGAAAGGTTTCTTAAAGGGAAAGATGTAACTCTGTGAGATGAATTAACAGAACACAGACCAGTTTCTCAGAAAGCTTCTTTCTAGTTTTGAACGGAAGATATTTCCTTTTTCACCATAGCCCTCTATGGGCTTCCAAATATCCCTTTGCCAATACCACAAGAACAGCCTTAAGGAAAGGCTTCTTGAAGGGAAAGATGTAACTCTGTGAGATGAATTAACAGAACACAGAGCAGTTTCTCAGAAAGCTTCTTTCCAGTTTTGAACGGAAGATATTCCCTTTTTCACCATAGCCCTCTATGGGCTTCCAAATATCCCTTTGCCAATTCCACAAGAACAGCCTTAGCGAAAGGCTTCTTGAAGGGAAAGATGTAACTCTGTGAGATGAATTAACAGAACACAGAGCAGTTTCTCAGAAAGCTTCTTTCCAGTTTTGAACGGAAGATATTTCCTTTTTCACCATAGCCCTCTATGGGCTTCCAAATATCCCTTTGCCAATTCCACAAGAACAGGTTTAGCGAAAGGCTTCTTGAAGGGAAAGATGTAACTCTGTGAGATGAATTAACAGAACACAGAGAAGTTTCTCAGAAAGCTTCTTTCCAGTTTTGAACGGAAGTTATTTCCTTTTTCACCGTAGCCCTCTATGCGCTTCCAAATATCCCTTTGCCAATTCCCAAAGAACAGCCTTAGCGAAAGACTTCTTGAAGGGAAAGATGTAACACTGTGAAATGAATTAACAGAACACAGAGCAGTTTCTCAGAAAGCTTCTTTCCAGTTTTGAACGGAAGATATTTCCTTTTTCACCATAGCCCTCTATGGGCTTCCAAATATCCCTTTGCCAATTCCACAAGAACAGCCTTAGCGAAAGGCTTCTTGAAGGGAAAGATGTAACTCTGTGATATGAATTAACAGAACACAAAGGAGTTTCTCAGAAAGTTTCTTTCCAGTTTTGAACGGAAGATATTTCCTTTTTCACCATAGCCCTCTATTGGCTTCCAAATATCCCTTTGCCAATTCCACAAGAACAGCCTTAGCGAAAGGCTTCTTGAAGGGAAAGATGTAACTCTGTGAGATGAATTAACAGAACACAGAGCAGTTTCTCAGAAAGCTTCTTTCCAGTTTTGAACGGAAGATATTTCCTTTTTCACCATAGCCCTCTATGGGCTTCCAAATATCCCTTTGCCAATTCCACAAGAACAGCCTTAGCGAAAGGTTTCTTAAAGGGGAAGATGTAACTCTGTGAGATGAATTAAGAGAACACAGAGCAGTTTCTCAGAAAGCTTCTTTCCAGTTTTGAACGGAAGATATTTCCTTTTTCACCATAGCCCTCTATGGGCTTCCAAATATCCCTTTGCCAATTCCCCAAGGACAGCCTTAGCGAAAGGCTTCTTGAAGGGAAAGATGTAACTCTGTGAGATGAATTAACAGAACACAGAGCAGTTTCTCAGAAAGCTTCTTTCCAGTTTTGAACGGAAGATATTTCCTTTTTCACCATATCCCTCTATGGGCTTCCAAATATCCCTTTGCCAATGCCACAAGAACAGTCTTAGCGAAAGGCTTCTTGAAGGGAAAGATGTAACTATGTCAGATGAATTAACAGAACACAAAGCAGTTTCTCAGAAAGTTTCTTTCCAGTTTTGAACGGAAGATATTTCCTTTTTCACCATAGCCCTCTATTGGCTTCCAAATATCCCTTTGCCAATTCCACAAGAACAGCCGTAGCGAAAGGCTTCTTGAAGGGAAAGATGTAACTCTGTGAGATGAATTAACAGAACACAGAGCAGTTTCTCAGAAAGCTTCTTTCCAGTTTTGAACGGAAGATATTTCCTTTTTCACCATAGCCCTCTATGGGCTTCCAAATATCCCTTTGCCAATTCCCCAAGGACAGCCTTAGCGAAAGGCTTCTTGAAGGGAAAGATGTAACTCTGTGAGATGAAGTAACAGAACACAGAGCAGTTTCTCAGAAAGCTTCTTTCCAGTTTTGAACGGAAGATATTTCCTTTTTCACCATAGCCCTCTATGGGCTTCCAAATATCCCTTTGCCAATTCCACAAGAACAGCCTTAGCGAAAGGCTTCTTGAAGGGAAAGATGTAACTCTGTGAGATGAACTAACAGAACACAGAGCAGTTTCTCAGAAGGCTTCTTTACAGTTTTGAACGGAAGATATTTCCTTTTTCACCATAGCCCTCTATGGGCTTCCAAATATCCCTTTGCCAATTCCACAAGAACAGCCTTAGCGAAAGGCTTCTTGAAGGGAAAGATGTAACTCTGTGAGATGAATTAACAGAACACAAAGCAGTTTCTCAGAAAGTTTCTTTCCAGTTTTGAACGGAAGATATTTCCTTTTTCACCATAGCCCTCTATTGGCTTCCAAATATCCCTTTGCCAATTCCACAAGAACAGCCGTAGCGAAAGGCTTCTTGAAGGGAAAGATGTAACTCTGTGAGATGAATTAACAGAACACAGAGCAGTTTTTCAGAAAGCTTCTTTCCAGTTTTGAACGGAAGATATTTCCTTTTTCACCATAGCCCTCTATGGGCTTCCAAATATCCCTTTGCCAATTCCACAAGAACAGCCTTAGAGAAAGGTTTCTTAAAGGGAAAGATGTAACTCTGTGAGATGAATTAACAGAACACAGACCAGTTTCTCAGAAAGCTTCTTTCTAGTTTTGAACGGAAGATATTTCCTTTTTCACCATAGCCCTCTATGGGCTTCCAAATATCCCTTTGCCAATACCACAAGAACAGCCTTAAGGAAAGGCTTCTTGAAGGGAAAGATGTAACTCTGTGAGATGAATTAACAGAACACAGAGCAGTTTCTCAGAAAGCTTCTTTCCAGTTTTGAACGGAAGATATTCCCTTTTTCACCATAGCCCTCTATGGGCTTCCAAATATCCCTTTGCCAATTCCACAAGAACAGCCTTAGCGAAAGGCTTCTTGAAGGGAAAGATGTAACTCTGTGAGATGAATTAACAGAACACAGAGCAGTTTCTCAGAAAGCTTCTTTCCAGTTTTGAACGGAAGATATTTCCTTTTTCACCATAGACCTCTATGGGCTTCCAAATATCCCTTTGCCAATTCCACAAGAACAGCCTTAGTGAAAGGCTTCTTGAAGGGAAAGATGTAACTCTGTGAGATGAATTAACAGAACCAGAGCAGTTTCTCAGAAAGCTTCTTTCCAGTTTTGAACGGAAGATATTTCCTTTTTCACCATAGCCCTCTATGGGCTTCCAAATATCCCTTTGCCAATTCCACAAGAACAGCCTTAGCGAAAGGTTTCTTAAAGGGGAAGATGTAACTCTGTGAGATGAATTAAGAGAACACAGAGCAGTTTCTCAGAAAGCTTCTTTCCAGTTTTGAACGGAAGATATTTCCTTTTTCACCATAGCCCTCTATGGGCTTCCAAATATCCCTTTGCCAATTCCCCAAGGACAGCCTTAGCGAAAGGCTTCTTGAAGGGAAAGATGTAACTCTGTGAGATGAATTAACAGAACACAGAGCAGTTTCTCAGAAAGCTTCTTTCCAGTTTTGAACGGAAGATATTTCCTTTTTCACCATAGACCTCTATGGGCTTCCAAATATCCCTTTGCCAATTCCACAAGAACAGCCTTAGTGAAAGGCTTCTTGAAGGGAAAGATGTAACTCTGTGAGATGAATTAACAGAACACAGAGCAGTTTCTCAGAAAGCTTCTTTCCGGTTTTGAACGGAAGATATTTCCTTTTTCACCATAGCAATCTATGGGCTTCCAAATATCCCTTTGCCAATTCCACAAGAACAGGTTTAGCGAAAGGCTTCTTGAAGGGAAAGATGTAACTCTGTGAGATGAATTAACAGAACACTGAGAATTTTCTCAGAAAGCTTCTTTCCAGTTTTGATCGGAAGTTATTTCCTTTTTCACCATAGCCCTCTATGGGCTTCCAAATATCCCTTTGCCAATTCCCAAAGAACAGCCTTAGCGAAAGACTTCTTGAAGGGAAAGATGTAACTCTGTGAAATGAATTAACAGAACACAGAGCAGTTTCTCAGAAAGCTTCTTTCCAGTTATGAACGGAAGATATTTCCTTTTTCACCATAGCCCTCTATGGGCTTCCAAATATCCCTTTGCCAATTCCACAAGAACAGCCTTAGCGAAAGGCTTCTTGAAGGGAAAGATGTAACTCTGTGATATGAATTAACAGAACACAAAGGAGTTTCTCAGAAAGTTTCTTTCCAGTTTTGAACGGAAGATATTTCCTTTTTCACCATAGCCCTCTATTGGCTTCCAAATATCCCTTTGCCAATTCCACAAGAACAGCCTTAGCGAAAGGCTTCTTGAAGGGAAAGATGTAACTCTGTGAGATGAATTAACAGAACACAGAGCAGTTTCTCAGAAAGCTTCTTTCCAGTTTTGAACGGAAGATATTTCCTTTTTCACCATAGCCCTCTATGGGCTTCCAAATATCCCTTTGCCAATTCCACAAGAACAGCCTTAGCGAAAGGCTTCTTGAAGGGAAAGATGTAACTCTGTGAGATGAATTAACAGAACACAGAGCAGTTTCTCAGAAAGCTTCTTTCCAGTTTTGAACGGAAGATATTTCCTTTTTCACCATATCCCTCTATGGGCTTCCAAATATCCCTTTGCCAATGCCACAAGAACAGTCTTAGCGAAAGGCTTCTTGAAGGGAAAGATGTAACTATGTGAGATGAATTAACAGAACACAAAGCAGTTTCTCAGAAAGTTTCTTTCCAGTTTTGAACGGAAGATATTTCCTTTTTCACCATAGCCCTCTATTGGCTTCCAAATATCCCTTTGCCAATTCCACAAGAACAGCCGTAGCGAAAGGCTTCTTGAAGGGAAAGATGTAACTCTGTGAGATGAATTAACAGAACACAGAGCAGTTTCTCAGAAAGCTTCTTTCCAGTTTTGAACGGAAGATATTTCCTTTTTCACCATAGCCCTCTATGGGCTTCCAAATATCCCTTTGCCAATTCCCCAAGGACAGCCTTAGCGAAAGGCTTCTTGAAGGGAAAGATGTAACTCTGTGAGATGAAGTAACAGAACACAGAGCAGTTTCTCAGAAAGCTTCTTTCCAGTTTTGAACGGAAGATATTTCCTTTTTCACCATAGCCCTCTATGGGCTTCCAAATATCCCTTTGCCAATTCCACAAGAACAGCCTTAGCGAAAGGCTTCTTGAAGGGAAAGATGTAACTCTGTGAGATGAACTAACAGAACACAGAGCAGTTTCTCAGAAGGCTTCTTTACAGTTTTGAACGGAAGATATTTCCTTTTTCACCATAGCCCTCTATGGGCTTCCAAATATCCCTTTGCCAATTCCACAAGAACAGCCGTAGCGAAAGGCTTCTTGAAGGGAAAGATGTAACTCTGTGAGATGAATTAACAGAACACAGAGCAGTTTCTCAGAAAGCTTCTTTCCAGTTTTGAACGGAAGATATTTCCTTTTTCACCATAGCCCTCTATGGGCTTCCAAATATCCCTTTGCCAATTCCCCAAGGACAGCCTTAGCGAAAGGCTTCTTGAAGGGAAAGATGTAACTCTGTGAGATGAAGTAACAGAACACAGAGCAGTTTCTCAGAAAGCTTCTTTCCAGTTTTGAACGGAAGATATTTCCTTTTTCACCATAGCCCTCTATGGGCTTCCAAATATCCCTTTGCCAATTCCACAAGAACAGCCTTAGCGAAAGGCTTCTTGAAGGGAAAGATGTAACTCTGTGAGATGAACTAACAGAACACAGAGCAGTTTCTCAGAAGGCTTCTTTACAGTTTTGAACGGAAGATATTTCCTTTTTCACCATAGCCCTCTAAGGGCTTCCAAATATCCCTTTGCCAATTCCACAAGAACAGCCTTAGCGAAAGGCTTCTTGAAGGGAAAGATGTAACTCTGTGAGATGAATTAACAGAACACAAAGCAGTTTCTCAGAAAGTTTCTTTCCAGTTTTGAACGGAAGATATTTCCTTTTTCACCATAGCCCTCTATTGGCTTCCAAATATCCCTTTGCCAATTCCACAAGAACAGCCGTAGCGAAAGGCTTCTTGAAGGGAAAGATGTAACTCTGTGAGATGAATTAACAGAACACAGAGCAGTTTTTCAGAAAGCTTCTTTCCAGTTTTGAACGGAAGATATTTCCTTTTTCACCATAGCCCTCTATGGGCTTCCAAATATCCCTTTGCCAATTCCACAAGAACAGCCTTAGAGAAAGGTTTCTTAAAGGGAAAGATGTAACTCTGTGAGATGAATTAACAGAACACAGACCAGTTTCTCAGAAAGCTTCTTTCTAGTTTTGAACGGAAGATATTTCCTTTTTCACCATAGCCCTCTATGGGCTTCCAAATATCCCTTTGCCAATACCACAAGAACAGCCTTAAGGAAAGGCTTCTTGAAGGGAAAGATGTAACTCTGTGAGATGAATTAACAGAACACAGAGCAGTTTCTCAGAAAGCTTCTTTCCAGTTTTGAACGGAAGATATTCCCTTTTTCACCATAGCCCTCTATGGGCTTCCAAATATCCCTTTGCCAATTCCACAAGAACAGCCTTAGCGAAAGGCTTCTTGAAGGGAAAGATGTAACTCTGTGAGATGAATTAACAGAACACAGAGCAGTTTCTCAGAAAGCTTCTTTCCAGTTTTGAACGGAAGTTATTTCCTTTTTCACCATAGCCCTCCATGGGCTTCCAAATATCCGTTTGCCAATTCCCCAAGAACAGCCTTAGCGAAAGACTTCTTGAAGAGAAAGATGTAACTCTGTGAGATGAATTAACAGAACACAGAGCAGTTTCTCAGAAAGCTTCTTTCCAGTTTTGAACGGAAGATATTTCCTTTTTCACGATAGCCCTCTATGGGCTTCCAAATATCCCTTTGCCAATTCCACAAGAACAGCCTTAGCGAAAGGCTTCTTGAAGGGAAAGATGTAACTCTGTGAGATGAATTAACAGAACACAGAGCAGTTTCTCAGAAAGCTTCTTTCCAGTTTTGAACGGAAGATATTTCCTTTTTCACCATAGCCCTCTATGGGCTTCCAAATATCCCTTTGCCAATACCAAAAGAACAGGTTTAGCGAAAGGCTTCTTGAAGGGAAAGATGTAACTCTGTGAGATGAATTAACAGAACACAGAGCAGTTTCTCAGAAAGCTTCTTTCCAGTTTTGAACGGAAGTTATTTCCTTTTTCACCGTAGCCCTCTATGGGCTTCCAAATATCCCTTTGCCAATTCCCCAAGAACAGCCTTAGCGAAAGACTTCTTGAAGGGAAAGATGTAACTCTGTGAGATGAATTAACAGAACACAGAGCAGTTTCTCAGAAAGCTTCTTTCCAGTTTTGAACGGAAGATATTTCCTTTTTCACCATATCCCTCTATGGGCTTCCAAATATCCCTTTGCCAATGCCACAAGAACAGTCTTAGCGAAAGGCTTCTTGAAGGGAAAGATGTAACTATGTGAGATGAATTAACAGAACACAAAGCAGTTTCTCAGAAAGTTTCTTTCCAGTTTTGAACGGAAGATATTTCCTTTTTCACCATAGCCCTCTATTGGCTTCCAAATATCCCTTTGCCAATTCCACAAGAACAGCCGTAGCGAAAGGCTTCTTGAAGGGAAAGATGTAACTCTGTGAGATGAATTAACAGAACACAGAGCAGTTTCTCAGAAAGCTTCTTTCCAGTTTTGAACGGAAGATATTTCCTTTTTCACCATAGCCCTCTATGGGCTTCCAAATATCCCTTTGCCAATTCCACAAGGACAGCCTTAGCGAAAGGCTTCTTGAAGGGAAAGATGTAACTCTGTGAGATGAAGTAACAGAACACAGAGCAGTTTCTCAGAAAGCTTCTTTCCAGTTTTGAACGGAAGATATTTCCTTTTTCACCATAGCCCTCTAAGGGCTTCCAAATATCCCTTTGCCAATTCCACAAGAACAGCCTTAGCGAAAGGCTTCTTGAAGGGAAAGATGTAACTCTGTGAGATGAACTAACAGAACACAGAGCAGTTTCTCAGAAGGCTTCTTTACAGTTTTGAACGGAAGATATTTCCTTTTTCACCATAGCCCTCTATGGGCTTCCAAATATCCCTTTGCCAATTCCACAAGAACAGCGTTAGCGAAAGGCTTCTTGAAGGGAAAGATGTAACTCTGTGAGATGAATTAACAGAACACAAAGCAGTTTCTCAGAAAGTTTCTTTCCAGTTTTGAACGGAAGATATTTCCTTTTTCACCATAGCCCTCTATTGGCTTCCAAATATCCCTTTGCCAATTCCACAAGAACAGCCGTAGCGAAAGGCTTCTTGAAGGGAAAGATGTAACTCTGTGAGATGAATTAACAGAACACAAAGCAGTTTTTCAGAAAGCTTCTTTCCAGTTTTGAACGGAAGATATTTCCTTTTTCACCATAGCCCTCTATGGGCTTCCAAATATCCCTTTGCCAATTCCACAAGAACAGCCTTAGAGAAAGGTTTCTTAAAGGGAAAGATGTAACTCTGTGAGATGAATTAACAGAACACAGAGCAGTTTCTCAGAAAGCTTCTTTCTAGTTTTGAACGGAAGATATTTCCTTTTTCACCATAGCCCTCTATGGGCTTCCAAATATCCCTTTGCCAATACCACAAGAACAGCCTTAGCGAAAGGCTTCTTGAAGGGAAAGATGTAACTCTGTGAGATGAATTAACAGAACACAGAGCAGTTTCTCAGAAAGCTTCTTTCCAGTTTTGAACGGAAGATATTCCCTTTTTCACCATAGCCCTCTATGGGCTTCCAAATATCCCTTTGCCAATTCCACAAGAACAGCCTTAGCGAAAGGCTTCTTGAAGGGAAAGATGTAACTCTATGAGATGAATTAACAGAACACAGAGCAGTTTCTCAGAAAGCTTCTTTCCAGTTTTGAACGGAAGATATTTCCTTTTTCACCATAGCCCTCTATGGGCTTCCAAATATCCCTTTGCCAATTCCACAAGAACAGGTTTAGCGAAAGGCTTCTTGAAGGGAAAGATGTAACTCTGTGAGATGAATTAACAGAACACAGAGAAGTTTCTCAGAAAGCTTCTTTCCAGTTTTGAACGGAAGTTATTTCCTTTTTCACCGTAGCCCTCTATGCGCTTCCAAATATCCCTTTGCCAATTCCCAAAGAACAGCCTTAGCGAAAGACTTCTTGAAGGGAAAGGTGTAACACTGTGAAATGAATTAACAGAACACAGAGCAGTTTCTCAGAAAGCTTCTTTCCAGTTTTGAACGGAAGATATTTCCTTTTTCACCATAGCCCTCTATGGGCTTCCAAATATCCCTTTGCCAATTCCACAAGAACAGCCTTAGCGAAAGGCTTCTTGAAGGGAAAGATGTAACTCTGTGAGATGAATTAACAGAACACAAAGCAGTTTCTCAGAAAGCTTCTTTCCAGTTTTGAACGGAAGATATTTCCTTTTTCACCATAGCCCTCTATGGGCTTCCAAATATCCCTTTGCCAATGCCACAAGAACAGTCTTAGCGAAAGGCTTCTTGAAGGGAAAGATGTAACTATGTGAGATGAATTAACAGAACACAAAGCAGTTTCTCAGAAAGTTTCTTTCCAGTTTTGAACGGAAGATATTTCCTTTTTCACCATAGCCCTCTATTGGCTTTCAAATATCCCCTTGCCAATTCCACAAGAACAGCTTTAACGAACGGCTTCTTGAAGGGAAAGATGTAACTCTGTGAGATGAATTAACAGAACACAGAGCAGTTTCTCAGAAAGCTTCTTTCCAGTTTTGAACGGAAGTTATTTCCTTTTTCACCATAGCCCTCTATGGGCTTCCAAATATCCCTTTGCCAATTCCAAAAGAACAGCCTTAGAGAAAGACTTCTTGAAGGGAAAGATGTAACTCTGTGAGATGAATTAACAGAACACAGAGCAGTTTCTCAGAAAGCTTCTTTCCAGTTTTGAACGGAAGATATTTCCTTTTTCATCATAGCCCTCTATGGGCTTCCAAATATCCCTTTGCCAATGCCACAAGAACAGTCTTAGCGAAAGGCTTCTTGAAGGGAAAGATGTAACTATGTGAGATGAATTAACAGAACACAAAGCAGTTTCTCAGAAAGTTTCTTTCCAGTTTTGAACGGAAGATATTTCCTTTTTCACCATAGCCCTCTATTGGCTTCCAAATATCCCTTTGCCAATTCCACAAGAACAGCCGTAGCGAAAGGCTTCTTGAAGGGAAAGATGTAACTCTGTGAGATGAATTAACAAAACACAGAGCAGTTTCTCAGAAAGCTTCTTTCCAGTTTTGAACGGAAGATATTTCCTTTTTCACCATAGCCCTCTATGGGCTTCCAAATATCCCTTTGCCAATTCCCCAAGGACAGCCTTAGCGAAAGGCTTCTTGAAGGGAAAGATGTAACTCTGTGAGATGAATTAACAGAACACAGAGCAGTTTCTCAGAAAGCTTCTTTCCAGTTTTGAACGGAAGATATTTCCTTTTTCACCATAGCCCTCTATGGGCTTCCAAATATCTCTTTGCCAATTCCACAAGAACAGCCTTAGTGAAAGGCTTCTTGAAGGGAAAGATGTAACTCTGTGAGATGAATTAACAGAACACAGAGCAGTTTCTCAGAAAGCTTCTTTCCAGTTTTGAACGGAAGATATTTCCTTTTTCACCATAGCCCTCTATGGGCTTCCAAATATCCCTTTGCCAATTCCACAAGAACAGCCTTAGCGAAAGTCTTCTTGAAGGGAAAGATGTAACTCTGTGAGATGAATTAACAGAACACAGAGCAGTTTCTCAGAAAGCTTCTTTCCAGTTTTGAACGGAAGATATTTCCTTTTTCACCATAGCCCTCTATGGGCTTCCAAATATCCCTTTGCCAATACCAAAAGAACAGGTTTAGCGAAAGGCTTCTTGAAGGGAAAGATGTAACTCTGTGAGATGAATTAACAGAACACAGAGCAGTTTCTCAGAAAGCTTCTTTCCAGTTTTGAACGGAAGTTATTTCCTTTTTCACCATAGCCCTCTATGGGCTTCCAAATATCCCTTTGCCAATTCCCCAAGAACAGCCTTAGCGAAAGACTTCTTGAAGGGAAAGATGTAATTCTGTGAGATGAATTAACAGAACACAGAGCAGTTTCTCAGAAAGCTTCTTTCCAGTTTTGAACGGAAGATATTTCCTTTTTCACCATATCCCTCTATGGGCTTCCAAATATCCCTTTGCCAATTTCACAAGAACAGTCTTAGCGAAAGGCTTCTTGAAGGGAAAGATGTAACTATGTGAGATGAATTAACAGAACACAAAGCAGTTTCTCAGAAAGTTTGTTTCCAGTTTTGAACGGAAGATATTTCCTTTTTCACCATAGCCCTCTATTGGCTTCCAAATATCCCTTTGCCAATTCCACAAGAACAGCCGTAGCGAAAGGCTTCTTGAAGGGAAAGATGTAACTCTGTGAGATGAATTAACAGAACACAGAGCAGTTTCTCAGAAAGCTTCTTTCCAGTTTTGAACGGAAGATATTTCTTTTTTCACCATAGCCCTCTATGGGCTTCCAAATATCCCTTTGCCAATTCCCCAAGGACAGCCTTAGCGAAAGGCTTCTTGAAGGGAAAGATGTAACTCTGTGAGATGAATTAACAGAACACAGAGCAGTTTCTCAGAAAGCTTCTTTCCAGTTTTGAACGGAAGATATTTCCTTTTTCACCATAGCCCTCTATGGGCTTCCAAATATCCCTTTGCCAATACCACAAGAACAGGTTTAGCGAAAGGCTTCTTGAAGGGAAACATGTAACTCTGTGAGATGAATTAACAGAACACAGAGCAGTTTCTCAGAAAGCTTCTTTCCAGTTTTGAACGGAAGTTATTTCCTTTTTCACCATAGCCCTCTATGGGCTTCCAAATATCCCTTTGCCAATTCCCCAAGAACAGCCTTAGCGAAAGACTTCTTGAAGGGAAAGATGTAACTCTGTGAGATGAATTAACAGAACACAGAGCAGTTTCTCAGAAAGTTTCTTTCCAGTTTTGAACGGAAGATATTTCCTTTTTCACCATATCCCTCTATGGGCTTCCAAATATCCCTTTGCCAATGCCACAAGAACAGTCTTAGCGAAAGGCTTCTTGAAGGGAAAGATGTAACTATGTGAGATGAATTAACAGAACACAGAGCAGTTTCTCAGAAAGCTTCTTTCCAGTTTTGAACGGAAGATATTTCCTTTTTCACCATAGCCCTCTATGGGCTTCCAAATATCCCTTTGCCAATACCACAAGAACAGGTTTAGCGAAAGGCTTCTTGAAGGGAAACATGTAACTCTGTGAGATGAATTAACAGAACACAGAGCAGTTTCTCAGAAACCTTCTTTCCAGTTTTGAACGGAAGTTATTTCCTTTTTCACCATAGCCCTCTATGGGCTTCCAAATATCCCTTTGCCAATTCCCCAAGAACAGCCTTAGCGAAAGACTTCTTGAAGGGAAAGATGTAACTCTGTGAGATGAATTAACAGAACACAGAGCAGTTTCTCAGAAAGCTTCTTTCCAGTTTTGAACGGAAGATATTTCCTTTTTCACCATATCCCTCTATGGGCTTCCAAATATCCCTTTGCCAATGCCACAAGAACAGTCTTAGCGAAAGGCTTCTTGAAGGGAAAGATGTAACTCTGTGAGATGAATTAACAGAACACAAAGCAGTTTCTCAGAAAGTTTCTTTCCAGTTTTGAACGGAAGATATTTCCTTTTTCACCATAGCCCTCTATTGGCTTCCAAATATCCCTTTGCCAATTCCACAAGAACAGCCGTAGCGAAAGGATTCTTGAAGGGAAAGATGTAACTCTGTGAGATGAATTAACAGAACACAGAGCAGTTTCTCAGAAAGCTTCTTTCCAGTTTTGAACGGAAGATATTTCCTTTTTCACCATAGCCCTCTATGGGCTTCCAAATATCCCTTTGCCAATTCCCCAAGGACAGCCTTAGCGAAAGGCTTCTTGAAGGGAAAGATGTAACTCTGTGAGATGAATTAACAGAACACAGAGCAGTTTCTCAGAAAGCTTCTTTCCAGTTTTGAATGGAAGATATTTCCTTTTTCACCATAGCCTTCTATGGGCTTCCAAATATCCCTTTGCCAATTCCAAAAGAACAGCCTTAGCGAAAGGCTTCTTGAAGGGAAAGATGTAACTCTGTGAGATGAATTAACAGAACACAGAGCAGTTTCTCAGAAAGCTTCTTTCCAGTTTTGAACGGAAGATATTTCCTTTTTCACCATAGCCCTCTATGGGCTTCCAAATATCCCTTTGCCAATTCCACAAGAACAGGTTTAGCGAAAGGCTTCTTGAAGGGAAAGATGTAACTCTGTGAGATGAATTAACAGAACACAGAGAAGTTTCTCAGAAAGCTTCTTTCCAGTTTTGAACGGAAGTTATTTCCTTTTTCACCGTAGCCCTCTATGCGCTTCCAAATATCCCTTTGCCAATTCCCAAAGAACAGCCTTAGCGAAAGACTTCTTGAAGGGAAAGGTGTAACACTGTGAAATGAATTAACAGAACACAGAGCAGTTTCTCAGAAAGCTTCTTTCCAGTTTTGAACGGAAGATATTTCCTTTTTCACCATAGCCCTCTATGGGCTTCCAAATATCCCTTTGCCAATTCCACAAGAACAGCCTTAGCGAAAGGCTTCTTGAAGGGAAAGATGTAACTCTGTGAGATGAATTAACAGAACACAAAGCAGTTTCTCAGAAAGCTTCTTTCCAGTTTTGAACGGAAGATATTTCCTTTTTCACCATAGCCCTCTATGGGCTTCCAAATATCCCTTTGCCAATGCCACAAGAACAGTCTTAGCGAAAGGCTTCTTGAAGGGAAAGATGTAACTATGTGAGATGAATTAACAGAACACAAAGCAGTTTCTCAGAAAGTTTCTTTCCAGTTTTGAACGGAAGATATTTCCTTTTTCACCATAGCCCTCTATTGGCTTTCAAATATCCCCTTGCCAATTCCACAAGAACAGCTTTAACGAACGGCTTCTTGAAGGGAAAGATGTAACTCTGTGAGATGAATTAACAGAACACAGAGCAGTTTCTCAGAAAGCTTCTTTCCAGTTTTGAACGGAAGTTATTTCCTTTTTCACCATAGCCCTCTATGGGCTTCCAAATATCCCTTTGCCAATTCCAAAAGAACAGCCTTAGAGAAAGACTTCTTGAAGGGAAAGATGTAACTCTGTGAGATGAATTAACAGAACACAGAGCAGTTTCTCAGAAAGCTTCTTTCCAGTTTTGAACGGAAGATATTTCCTTTTTCATCATAGCCCTCTATGGGCTTCCAAATATCCCTTTGCCAATGCCACAAGAACAGTCTTAGCGAAAGGCTTCTTGAAGGGAAAGATGTAACTATGTGAGATGAATTAACAGAACACAAAGCAGTTTCTCAGAAAGTTTCTTTCCAGTTTTGAACGGAAGATATTTCCTTTTTCACCATAGCCCTCTATTGGCTTCCAAATATCCCTTTGCCAATTCCACAAGAACAGCCGTAGCGAAAGGCTTCTTGAAGGGAAAGATGTAACTCTGTGAGATGAATTAACAAAACACAGAGCAGTTTCTCAGAAAGCTTCTTTCCAGTTTTGAACGGAAGATATTTCCTTTTTCACCATAGCCCTCTATGGGCTTCCAAATATCCCTTTGCCAATTCCCCAAGGACAGCCTTAGCGAAAGGCTTCTTGAAGGGAAAGATGTAACTCTGTGAGATGAATTAACAGAACACAGAGCAGTTTCTCAGAAAGCTTCTTTCCAGTTTTGAACGGAAGATATTTCCTTTTTCACCATAGCCCTCTATGGGCTTCCAAATATCTCTTTGCCAATTCCACAAGAACAGCCTTAGTGAAAGGCTTCTTGAAGGGAAAGATGTAACTCTGTGAGATGAATTAACAGAACACAGAGCAGTTTCTCAGAAAGCTTCTTTCCAGTTTTGAACGGAAGATATTTCCTTTTTCACCATAGCCCTCTATGGGCTTCCAAATATCCCTTTGCCAATTCCACAAGAACAGCCTTAGCGAAAGTCTTCTTGAAGGGAAAGATGTAACTCTGTGAGATGAATTAACAGAACACAGAGCAGTTTCTCAGAAAGCTTCTTTCCAGTTTTGAACGGAAGATATTTCCTTTTTCACCATAGCCCTCTATGGGCTTCCAAATATCCCTTTGCCAATACCAAAAGAACAGGTTTAGCGAAAGGCTTCTTGAAGGGAAAGATGTAACTCTGTGAGATGAATTAACAGAACACAGAGCAGTTTCTCAGAAAGCTTCTTTCCAGTTTTGAACGGAAGTTATTTCCTTTTTCACCATAGCCCTCTATGGGCTTCCAAATATCCCTTTGCCAATTCCCCAAGAACAGCCTTAGCGAAAGACTTCTTGAAGGGAAAGATGTAATTCTGTGAGATGAATTAACAGAACACAGAGCAGTTTCTCAGAAAGCTTCTTTCCAGTTTTGAACGGAAGATATTTCCTTTTTCACCATATCCCTCTATGGGCTTCCAAATATCCCTTTGCCAATTTCACAAGAACAGTCTTAGCGAAAGGCTTCTTGAAGGGAAAGATGTAACTATGTGAGATGAATTAACAGAACACAAAGCAGTTTCTCAGAAAGTTTGTTTCCAGTTTTGAACGGAAGATATTTCCTTTTTCACCATAGCCCTCTATTGGCTTCCAAATATCCCTTTGCCAATTCCACAAGAACAGCCGTAGCGAAAGGCTTCTTGAAGGGAAAGATGTAACTCTGTGAGATGAATTAACAGAACACAGAGCAGTTTCTCAGAAAGCTTCTTTCCAGTTTTGAACGGAAGATATTTCTTTTTTCACCATAGCCCTCTATGGGCTTCCAAATATCCCTTTGCCAATTCCCCAAGGACAGCCTTAGCGAAAGGCTTCTTGAAGGGAAAGATGTAACTCTGTGAGATGAATTAACAGAACACAGAGCAGTTTCTCAGAAAGCTTCTTTCCAGTTTTGAACGGAAGATATTTCCTTTTTCACCATAGCCCTCTATGGGCTTCCAAATATCCCTTTGCCAATACCACAAGAACAGGTTTAGCGAAAGGCTTCTTGAAGGGAAACATGTAACTCTGTGAGATGAATTAACAGAACACAGAGCAGTTTCTCAGAAAGCTTCTTTCCAGTTTTGAACGGAAGTTATTTCCTTTTTCACCATAGCCCTCTATGGGCTTCCAAATATCCCTTTGCCAATTCCCCAAGAACAGCCTTAGCGAAAGACTTCTTGAAGGGAAAGATGTAACTCTGTGAGATGAATTAACAGAACACAGAGCAGTTTCTCAGAAAGTTTCTTTCCAGTTTTGAACGGAAGATATTTCCTTTTTCACCATATCCCTCTATGGGCTTCCAAATATCCCTTTGCCAATGCCACAAGAACAGTCTTAGCGAAAGGCTTCTTGAAGGGAAAGATGTAACTATGTGAGATGAATTAACAGAACACAGAGCAGTTTCTCAGAAAGCTTCTTTCCAGTTTTGAACGGAAGATATTTCCTTTTTCACCATAGCCCTCTATGGGCTTCCAAATATCCCTTTGCCAATACCACAAGAACAGGTTTAGCGAAAGGCTTCTTGAAGGGAAACATGTAACTCTGTGAGATGAATTAACAGAACACAGAGCAGTTTCTCAGAAACCTTCTTTCCAGTTTTGAACGGAAGTTATTTCCTTTTTCACCATAGCCCTCTATGGGCTTCCAAATATCCCTTTGCCAATTCCCCAAGAACAGCCTTAGCGAAAGACTTCTTGAAGGGAAAGATGTAACTCTGTGAGATGAATTAACAGAACACAGAGCAGTTTCTCAGAAAGCTTCTTTCCAGTTTTGAACGGAAGATATTTCCTTTTTCACCATATCCCTCTATGGGCTTCCAAATATCCCTTTGCCAATGCCACAAGAACAGTCTTAGCGAAAGGCTTCTTGAAGGGAAAGATGTAACTCTGTGAGATGAATTAACAGAACACAAAGCAGTTTCTCAGAAAGTTTCTTTCCAGTTTTGAACGGAAGATATTTCCTTTTTCACCATAGCCCTCTATTGGCTTCCAAATATCCCTTTGCCAATTCCACAAGAACAGCCGTAGCGAAAGGATTCTTGAAGGGAAAGATGTAACTCTGTGAGATGAATTAACAGAACACAGAGCAGTTTCTCAGAAAGCTTCTTTCCAGTTTTGAACGGAAGATATTTCCTTTTTCACCATAGCCCTCTATGGGCTTCCAAATATCCCTTTGCCAATTCCCCAAGGACAGCCTTAGCGAAAGGCTTCTTGAAGGGAAAGATGTAACTCTGTGAGATGAATTAACAGAACACAGAGCAGTTTCTCAGAAAGCTTCTTTCCAGTTTTGAATGGAAGATATTTCCTTTTTCACCATAGCCTTCTATGGGCTTCCAAATATCCCTTTGCCAATTCCAAAAGAACAGCCTTAGCGAAAGGCTTCTTGAAGGGAAAGATGTAACTCTGTGAGATGAATTAACAGAACACAGAGCAGTTTCTCAGAAAGCTTCTTTCCAGTTTTGAACGGAAGATATTTCCTTTTTCACCATAGCCCTCTATGGGCTTCCCAATATCGCTTTTCCAATTCCACAAGAACAGCCTTAGCGAAAGGCTTCTTGAAGGGAAAGATGTAACTCTGTGAGATGAATTAAGAGAACACAGAGCAGTTTCTCAGAAAGCTTCTTTCCAGTTTTGAACGGAAGATATTTCCTTTTTCACCATAGCCCTCCAAGGGCTTCCAAATATCCCTTTGCCAATTCCCCAGGAACAGCCTTAGCGACAGGCTTCTTGAAGGGAAAGATGTAACTCTGTGAGATGAATTAACAGAACACAGAGCAGTTTCTCAGAAAGCTTCTTTCCAGTTTTGAAGGGAAGATATTTCCTGTTTCACCATAGCCCTCTATGGGCTTCCAAATATCCCTTGGCCAATTCCACAAGAACAGCCTTAGCGAAAGACTTCTTGAAGGGAAAGATGTAACTCTGTGAGATGAATTAACAGAACACAGAGCAGTTTCTCAGAAAGCCTCTTTCCAGTTTTGAACGGAAGATATTTCCTTTTTCACCATAGCCCTCTATGGGCTTCCAAATATCCCTTTGCCAATTCCACAAGAACAGCCTTAGCGGAAGGCTTCTTGAAGGGAAAGATGTAACTCTGTGAGATGAATTAACAGAACACAGAGCAGTTTCTCAGAAAGCTTCTTTCTAGTTTTCAACAGAAGATATTTCCTTTTTCACCATAGCCCTCTATGGGCTTCCAAATATCCCTTTGCCAATTCCACAAGAACAGCCTTAGCGAAAGGCTTCTTGAAGGGAAACATGTAACTCTGTGAGATGAATTAACAGAACACAGAGCAGTTTCTCAGAAAGCTTCTTTCCAGTTTTGAACGGAAGATAATTCCTTTTTCACCATAGCCCTCTATGGGCTTCCAAATATCCCTTTGCCAATTCCACAAGAACAGCCTTAGCGAAAGGCTTCTTAAAGGGAAAGATGTAACGCTGTGAGATGAATTAACAGAACACAGAGCAATTTCTCAGAAAGCTTCTTTCCAGTTTTGAACGGAAGATATTTCCTTTTTCACCATAGCCCTCTATGGGCTTCCAAATATCCCTTTGCCAATTCCCCAAGGACAGCCTTAGCGAAAGGCATCTTGAAGGGAAAGATGTAACTCTGTGAGTTGAATTAACAGAACACAGAGCAGTTTCTCAGAAAGATTCTTTCCAGTTTTGAATGGAAGATATTTCCTTTTTCACCATAGCCTTCTATGGGCTTCCAAATATCCCTTTGCCAATTCCACAAGAACAGCCTTAGCGAAAGGCTTCTTGAAGGGAAAGATGTAACTCTGTGAGATGAATTAACAGAACACAGAGCAGTTTCTCAGAAAGCTTCTTTCCAGTTTTGAACGGAAGATATTTCCTTTTTCACCATAGCCCTCTATGGGCTTCCAAATATCCCTTTGCCAATTCCACAAGAACAGCCTTAGCGAAAGGCTTCTTGAAGGGAAAGATGTAACTCTGTGAGATGAATTAACAGAACACAGAGCAGTTTCTCAGAATGCTTCTTTCCAGTTTTGAACGGAAGATAATTCCTTTTTCACCATAGCCCTCTATGGGCTTCCAAATATCGCTTTGCCAATTCCACAAGAACAGCCTTAGCGAAAGGCTTCTTGAAGGGAAAGATGTAACTCTGTGAGACGAATTAAGAGAACACAGAGCAGTTTCTCAGAAAGCTTCTTTCCAGTTTTGAACGGAAGATATTTCCTTTTTCACCATAGCCCTCCAAGGGTTTCCAAATATCCCTTTGCCAATTCCCCAAGAACAGCCTTAGCGAAAGGCTTCTTGAAGGGAAAGATGTAACTCTGTGAGATGAATTAACAGAACACAGAGCTGTTTCTCAGAAAGCTTCTTTCCAGTTTTGAACGGAAGATATTTCCTTTTTCACCATAGCCCTCTATGGGCTTCCAAATATCCCTTTGCCAATTCCACAAGAACAGCCTTAGCGAAAGACTTCTTGAAGGGAAAGATGTAAATCTGTGAGATGAATTAAGAGAACACAGAGCAGTTTCTCAGAAAGCTTCTTTCCAGTTTTGAACGGAAGATATTTCCTTTTTCACCATAGCCCTCTATGGGCTTCCAAATATCCCTTTGCCAATTCCCCAAGAACAGCCTTAGGGAAAGGCTTCTTGAAGGGAAAGATGTAACTCTGTGAGATGAATTAACAGAACACAGAGCAGTTTCTCAGAAAGCTTCTTTCCAGTTTTGAAGGGAAGATATTTCCTTTTTCACCATAGCCCTCTATGGGCTTCCAAATATCCCTTTGCCAATTCCACAAGAACAGCCTTAGCGAAAGACTTCTTGAAGGGAAAGATGTAACTCTGTGAGATGAATTAACAGAACACAGAGCAGTTTCTCAGAAAGCTTCTTTCCAGTTTTTAACGGAAGATATTTCCTTTTTCACCATAGCCCTCTATTTGCTTCCAAATATCCCTTTGCCAATACCAAAAGAACAGGTTTAGCGAAAGGCTTCTTGAAGGGAAAGATGTAACTCTGTGAGATGAATTAACAGAACACAGAGCAGTTTCTCAGAAAGCTTCTTTCCAGTTTTGAACGGAAGTTATTTCCTTTTTCACCATAGCCCTCTATGGGCTTCCAAATATCCCTTTGCCAATTCCCCAAGAACAGCCTTAGCGAAAGACTTCTTGAAGGGAAAGATGTAATTCTGTGAGATGAATTAACAGAACACAGAGCAGTTTCTCAGAAAGCTTCTTTCCAGTTTTGAACGGAAGATATTTCCTTTTTCACCATATCCCTCTATGGGCTTCCAAATATCCCTTTGCCAATGCCACAAGAACAGTCTTAGCGAAAGGCTTCTTGAAGGGAAAGATGTAACTATGTGAGATGAATTAACAGAACACAAAGCAGTTTCTCAGAAAGTTTGTTTCCAGTTTTGAACGGAAGATATTTCCTTTTTCACCATAGCCCTCTATTGGCTTCCAAATATCCCTTTGCCAATTCCACAAGAACAGCCGTAGCGAAAGGCTTCTTGAAGGGAAAGATGTAACTCTGTGAGATGAATTAACAGAACACAGAGCAGTTTCTCAGAAAGCTTCTTTCCAGTTTTGAACGGAAGATATTTCCTTTTTCACCATAGCCCTCTATGGGCTTCCAAATATCCCTTTGCCAATTCCCCAAGGACAGCCTTAGCGAAAGGCTTCTTGGAGGGAAAGATGTAACTCTGTGAGATGAATTAACAGAACACAGAGCAGTTTCTCAGAAAGCTTCTTTCCAGTTTTGAACGGAAGATATTTCCTTTTTCACCATAGCCCTCTATGGGCTTCCAAATATCCCTTTGCCAATACCACAAGAACAGGTTTAGCGAAAGGCTTCTTGAAGGGAAACATGTAACTCTGTGAGATGAATTAACAGAACACAGAGCAGTTTCTCAGAAAGCTTCTTTCCAGTTTTGAACGGAAGTTATTTCCTTTTTCACCATAGCCCTCTATGGGCTTCCAAATATCCCTTTGCCAATTCCCCAAGAGCAGCCTTAGCGAAAGACTTCTTGAAGGGAAGGATGTAACTCTGTGAGATGAATTAACAGAACACAGAGCAGTTTCTCAGAAAGCTTCTTTCCAGTTTTGAACGGAAGATATTTCCTTTTTCACCATATCCCTCTATGGGCTTCCAAATATCCCTTTGCCAATGCCACAAGAACAGTCTTAGCGAAAGGCTTCTTGAAGGGAAAGATGTAACTATGTGAGATGAATTAACAGAACACAGAGCAGTTTCTCAGAAAGCTTCTTTCCAGTTTTGAACGGAAGATATTTCCTTTTTCACCATAGCCCTCTATGGGCTTCCAAATATCCCTTTGCCAATACCACAAGAACAGGTTTAGCGAAAGGCTTCTTGAAGGGAAACATGTAACTCTGTGAGATGAATTAACAGAACACAGAGCAGTTTCTCAGAAAGCTTCTTTCCAGTTTTGAACGGAAGTTATTTCCTTTTTCACCATAGCCCTCTATGGGCTTCCAAATATCCCTTTGCCAATTCCCCAAGAACAGCCTTAGCGAAAGACTTCTTGAAGGGAAAGATGTAACTCTGTGAGATGAATTAACAGAACACAGAGCAGTTTCTCAGAAAGCTTCTTTCCAGTTTTGAACGGAAGATATTTCCTTTTTCACCATATCCCTCTATGGGCTTCCAAATATCCCTTTGCCAATGCCACAAGAACAGTCTTAGCGAAAGGCTTCTTGAAGGGAAAGATGTCACTCTGTGAGATGAATTAACAGAACACAAAGCAGTTTCTCAGAAAGTTTCTTTCCAGTTTTGAACGGAAGATATTTCCTTTTTCACCATAGCCCTCTATTGGCTTCCAAATATCCCTTTGCCAATTCCACAAGAACAGCCGTAGCGAAAGGATTCTTGAAGGGAAAGATGTAACTCTGTGAGATGAATTAACAGAACACAGAGCAGTTTCTCAGAAAGCTTCTTTCCAGTTTTGAACGGAAGATATTTCCTTTTTCACCATAGCCCTCTATGGGCTTCCAAATATCCCTTTGCCAATTCCCCAAGGACAGCCTTAGCGAAAGGCTTCTTGAAGGGAAAGATGTAACTCTGTGAGATGAATTAACAGAACACAGAGCAGTTTCTCAGAAAGCTTCTTTCCAGTTTTGAATGGAAGATATTTCCTTTTTCACCATAGCCTTCTATGGGCTTCCAAATATCCCTTTGCCAATTCCAAAAGAACAGCCTTAGCGAAAGGCTTCTTGAAGGGAAAGATGTAACTCTGTGAGATGAATTAACAGAACACAGAGCAGTTTCTCAGAAAGCTTCTTTCCAGTTTTGAACGGAAGATATTTCCTTTTTCACCATAGCCCTCTATGGGCTTCCCAATATCGCTTTTCCAATTCCACAAGAACAGCCTTAGCGAAAGGCTTCTTGAAGGGAAAGATGTAACTCTGTGAGATGAATTAAGAGAACACAGAGCAGTTTCTCAGAAAGCTTCTTTCCAGTTTTGAACGGAAGATATTTCCTTTTTCACCATAGCCCTCCAAGGGCTTCCAAATATCCCTTTGCCAATTCCCCAGGAACAGCCTTAGCGACAGGCTTCTTGAAGGGAAAGATGTAACTCTGTGAGATGAATTAACAGAACACAGAGCAGTTTCTCAGAAAGCTTCTTTCCAGTTTTGAAGGGAAGATATTTCCTGTTTCACCATAGCCCTCTATGGGCTTCCAAATATCCCTTTGCCAATTCCACAAGAACAGCCTTAGCGAAAGACTTCTTGAAGGGAAAGATGTAACTCTGTGAGATGAATTAACAGAACACAGAGCAGTTTCTCAGAAAGCCTCTTTCCTGTTTTGAACGGAAGATATTTCCTTTTTCACCATAGCCCTCTATGGGCTTCCAAATATCCCTTTGCCAATTCCACAAGAACAGCCTTAGCGGAAGGCTTCTTGAAGGGAAAGATGTAACTCTGTGAGATGAATTAACAGAACACAGAGCAGTTTCTCAGAAAGCTTCTTTCTAGTTTTCAACAGAAGATATTTCCTTTTTCACCATAGCCCTCTATGGGCTTCCAAATATCCCTTTGCCAATTCCACAAGAACAGCCTTAGCGAAAGGCTTCTTGAAGGGAAACATGTAACTCTGTGAGATGAATTAACAGAACACAGAGCAGTTTCTCAGAAAGCTTCTTTCCAGTTTTGAACGGAAGATAATTCCTTTTTCACCATAGCCCTCTATGGGCTTCCAAATATCCCTTTGCCAATTCCACAAGAACAGCCTTAGCGAAAGGCTTCTTAAAGGGAAAGATGTAACGCTGTGAGATGAATTAACAGAACACAGAGCAATTTCTCAGAAAGCTTCTTTCCAGTTTTGAACGGAAGATATTTCCTTTTTCACCATAGCCCTCTATGGGCTTCCAAATATCCCTTTGCCAATTCCCCAAGGACAGCCTTAGCGAAAGGCATCTTGAAGGGAAAGATGTAACTCTGTGAGATGAATTAACAGAACACAGAGCAGTTTCTCAGAAAGATTCTTTCCAGTTTTGAATGGAAGATATTTCCTTTTTCACCATAGCCTTCTATGGGCTTCCAAATATCCCTTTGCCAATTCCACAAGAACAGCCTTAGCGAAAGGCTTCTTGAAGGGAAAGATGTAACTCTGTGAGATGAATTAACAGAACACAGAGCAGTTTCTCAGAAAGCTTCTTTCCAGTTTTGAACGGAAGATATTTCCTTTTTCACCATAGCCCTCTATGGGCTTCCAAATATCCCTTTGCCAATTCCACAAGAACAGCCTTAGCGAAAGGCTTCTTGAAGGGAAAGATGTAACTCTGTGAGATGAATTAACAGAACACAGAGCAGTTTCTCAGAATGCTTCTTTCCAGTTTTGAACGGAAGATAATTCCTTTTTCACCATAGCCCTCTATGGGCTTCCAAATATCGCTTTGCCAATTCCACAAGAACAGCCTTAGCGAAAGGCTTCTTGAAGGGAAAGATGTAGCTCTGTGAGACGAATTAAGAGAACACAGAGCAGTTTCTCAGAAAGCTTCTTTCCAGTTTTGAACGGAAGATATTTCCTTTTTCACCATAGCCCTCCAAGGGTTTCCAAATATCCCTTTGCCAATTCCGCAAGAACAGCCTTAGCGAAAGGCTTCTTGAAGGGAAAGATGTAACTCTGTGAGATGAATTAACAGAACACAGAGCTGTTTCTCAGAAAGCTTCTTTCCAGTTTTGAACGGAAGATATTTCCTTTTTCACCATAGCCCTCTATGGGCTTCCAAATATCCCTTTGCCAATTCCACAAGAACAGCCTTAGCGAAAGACTTCTTGAAGGGAAAGATGTAAATCTGTGAGATGAATTAAGAGAACACAGAGCAGTTTCTCAGAAAGCTTCTTTCCAGTTTTGAACGGAAGATATTTCCTTTTTCACCATAGCCCTCCAAGGGTTTCCAAATATCCCTTTGCCAATTCCCCAAGAACAGCCTTAGCGAAAGGCTTCTTGAAGGGAAAGATGTAACTCTGTGAGATGAATTAACAGAACACAGAGCTGTTTCTCAGAAAGCTTCTTTCCAGTTTTGAACGGAAGATATTTCCTTTTTCACCAGAGCCCTCTATGGGCTTCCAAATATCCCTTTGCCAATTCCACAAGAACAGCCTTAGCGAAAGACTTCTTGAAGGGAAAGATGTAAATCTGTGAGATGAATTAAGAGAACACAGAGCAGTTTCTCAGAAAGCTTCTTTCCAGTTTTGAACGGAAGATATTTCCTTTTTCACCATAGCCCTCTATGGGCTTCCAAATATCCCTTTGCCAATTCCCCAAGAACAGCCTTAGGGAAAGGCTTCTTGAAGGGAAAGATGTAACTCTGTGAGATGAATTAACAGAACACAGAGCAGTTTCTCAGAAAGCTTCTTTCCAGTTTTGAAGGGAAGATATTTCCTTTTTCACCATAGCCCTCTATGGGCTTCCAAATATCCCTTTGCCAATTCCACAAGAACAGCCTTAGCGAAAGACTTCTTGAAGGGAAAGATGTAACTCTGTGAGATGAATTAACAGAACACAGAGCAGTTTCTCAGAAAGCTTCTTTCCAGTTTTTAACGGAAGATATTTCCTTTTTCACCATAGCCCTCTATTTGCTTCCAAATATCCCTTTGCCAATACCAAAAGAACAGGTTTAGCGAAAGGCTTCTTGAAGGGAAAGATGTAACTCTGTGAGATGAATTAACAGAACACAGAGCAGTTTCTCAGAAAGCTTCTTTCCAGTTTTGAACGGAAGTTATTTCCTTTTTCACCATAGCCCTCTATGGGCTTCCAAATATCCATTTGCCAATTCCCCAAGAACAGCCTTAGCGAAAGACTTCTTGAAGGGAAAGATGTAATTCTGTGAGATGAATTAACAGAACACAGAGCAGTTTCTCAGAAAGCTTCTTTCCAGTTTTGAACGGAAGATATTTCCTTTTTCACCATATCCCTCTATGGGCTTCCAAATATCCCTTTGCCAATGCCACAAGAACAGTCTTAGCGAAAGGCTTCTTGAAGGGAAAGATGTAACTATGTGAGATGAATTAACAGAACACAAAGCAGTTTCTCAGAAAGTTTGTTTCCAGTTTTGAACGGAAGATATTTCCTTTTTCACCATAGCCCTCTATTGGCTTCCAAATATCCCTTTGCCAATTCCACAAGAACAGCCGTAGCGAAAGGCTTCTTGAAGGGAAAGATGTAACTCTGTGAGATGAATTAACAGAACACAGAGCAGTTTCTCAGAAAGCTTCTTTCCAGTTTTGAACGGAAGATATTTCCTTTTTCACCATAGCCCTCTATGGGCTTCCAAATATCCCTTTGCCAATTCCCCAAGGACAGCCTTAGCGAAAGGCTTCTTGGAGGGAAAGATGTAACTCTGTGAGATGAATTAACAGAACACAGAGCAGTTTCTCAGAAAGCTTCTTTCCAGTTTTGAACGGAAGATATTTCCTTTTTCACCATAGCCCTCTATGGGCTTCCAAATATCCCTTTGCCAATACCACAAGAACAGGTTTAGCGAAAGGCTTCTTGAAGGGAAACATGTAACTCTGTGAGATGAATTAACAGAACACAGAGCAGTTTCTCAGAAAGCTTCTTTCCAGTTTTGAACGGAAGATATTTCCTTTTTCACCATATCCCTCTATGGGCTTCCAAATATCCCTTTGCCAATGCCACAAGAACAGTCTTAGCGAAAGGCTTCTTGAAGGGAAAGATGTAACTATGTGAGATGAATTAACAGAACACAGAGCAGTTTCTCAGAAAGCTTCTTTCCAGTTTTGAACGGAAGATATTTCCTTTTTCACCATAGCCCTCTATGGGCTTCCAAATATCCCTTTGCCAATACCACAAGAACAGTTTTAGCGAAAGGCTTCTTGAAGGGAAACATGTAACTCTGTGAGATGAATTAACAGAACACAGAGCAGTTTCTCAGAAAGCTTCTTTCCAGTTTTGAACGGAAGTTATTTCCTTTTTCACCATAGCCCTCTATGGGCTTCCAAATATCCCTTTGCCAATTCCCCAAGAACAGCCTTAGCGAAAGACTTCTTGAAGGGAAAGATGTAACTCTGTGAGATGAATTAACAGAACACAGAGCAGTTTCTCAGAAAGCTTCTTTCCAGTTTTGAACGGAAGATATTTCCTTTTTCACCATATCCCTCTATGGGCTTCCAAATATCCCTTTGCCAATGCCACAAGAACAGTCTTAGCGAAAGGCTTCTTGAAGGGAAAGATGTAACTCTGTGAGATGAATTAACAGAACACAAAGCAGTTTCTCAGAAAGTTTCTTTCCAGTTTTGAACGGAAGATATTTCCTTTTTCACCATAGCCCTCTATTGGCTTCCAAATATCCCTTTGCCAATTCCACAAGAACAGCCGTAGCGAAAGGATTCTTGAAGGGAAAGATGTAACTCTGTGAGATGAATTAACAGAACACAGAGCAGTTTCTCAGAAAGCTTCTTTCCAGTTTTGAACGGAAGATATTTCCTTTTTCACCATAGCCCTCTATGGGCTTCCAAATATCCCTTTGCCAATTCCCCAAGGACAGCCTTAGCGAAAGGCTTCTTGAAGGGAAAGATGTAACTCTGTGAGATGAATTAACAGAACACAGAGCAGTTTCTCAGAAAGCTTCTTTCCAGTTTTGAATGGAAGATATTTCCTTTTTCACCATAGCCTTCTATGGGCTTCCAAATATCCCTTTGCCAATTCCACAAGAACAGCCTTAGCGAAAGGCTTCTTGAAGGGAAAGATGTAACTCTGTGAGATGAATTAACAGAACACAGAGCAGTTTCTCAGAAAGCTTCTTTCCAGTTTTGAACGGAAGATATTTCCTTTTTCACCATAGCCCTCTATGGGCTTCCCAATATCGCTTTTCCAATTCCACAAGAACAGCCTTAGCGAAAGGCTTCTTGAAGGGAAAGATGTAACTCTGTGAGATGAATTAAGAGAACACAGAGCAGTTTCTCAGAAAGCTTCTTTCCAGTTTTGAACGGGAGATATTTCCTTTTTCACCATAGCCCTCCAAGGGCTTCCAAATATCCCTTTGCCAATTCCCCAGGAACAGCCTTAGCGACAGGCTTCTTGAAGGGAAAGATGTAACTCTGTGAGATGAATTAACAGAACACAGAGCAGTTTCTCAGAAAGCTTCTTTCCAGTTTTGAACGCAAGATATTTCCTTTTTCACCATAGCCCTCTATGGGCTTCCAAATATCCCTTTGCCAATTCCACAAGAACAGCCTTAGCGAAAGACTTCTTGAAGGGAAAGATGTAACTCTGTGAGATGAATTAACAGAACACAGAGCAGTTTCTCACAAAGCCTCTTTCCAGTTTTGAACGGAAGATATTTCCTTTTTCACCATAGCCCTCTATGGGCTTCCAAATATCCCTTTGCCAATTCCACAAGAACAGCCTTAGCAGAAGGCTTCTTGAAGGGAAAGATGTAACTCTTTGAGATGAATTAACAGAACACAGAGCAGTTTCTCAGAAAGCTTCTTTCTAGTTTTCAACGGAAGATATTTCCTTTTTCACCATAGCCCTCTAGGGGCTTCCAAATATCCCTTTACCAATTCCACAAGAACAGCCTTAGCGAAAGGCTTCTTGAAGGGAAACATGTAACTCTGTGAGATGAATTAACAGAACACAGAGCAGTTTCTCAGAAAGCTTCTTTCCAGTTTTGAACGGAAGATATTTCCTTTTTCACCATAGCCCTCTAAGGGCTTCCAAATATCCCTTTGCCAATTCCACAAGAACAGCCTTAGCGAAAGGCTTCTTGAAGGGAAAGATGTAACTCTGTGAGATGAATTAACAGAACACAGAGCAGTTTCTCAGAATGCTTCTTTCCAGTTTTGAACGGAAGATAATTCCTTTTTCACCATAGCCCTCTATGGGCTTCCAAATATCGCTTTGCCAATTCCACAAGAACAGCCTTAGCGAAAGGCTTCTTGAAGGGAAAGATGTAACTCTGTGAGACGAATTAAGAGAACACAGAGCAGTTTCTCAGAAAGCTTCTTTCCAGTTTTGAACGGAAGATATTTCCTTTTTCACCATAGCCCTCCAAGGGCTTCCAAATATCCCTTTGCCAATTCCCCAAGAACAGCCTTAGCGAAAGGCTTCTTGAAGGGAAAGATGTAACTCTGTGAGATGAATTAACAGAACACAGAGCTGTTTCTCAGAAAGCTTCTTTCCAGTTTTGAACGGAAGATATTTCCTTTTTCACCATAGCCCTCTATGGGCTTCCAAATATCCCTTTGCCAATTCCACAAGAACAGCCTTAGCGAAAGACTTCTTGAAGGGAAAGATGTAAATCTGTGAGATGAATTAAGAGAACACAGAGCAGTTTCTCAGAAAGCTTCTTTCCAGTTTTGAACGGAAGATATTTCCTTTTTCACCATAGCCCTCTATGGGCTTCCAAATATCCCTTTGCCAATTCCCCAAGAACAGCCTTAGGGAAAGGCTTCTTGAAGGGAAAGATGTAACTCTGTGAGATGAATTAACAGAACACAGAGCAGTTTCTCAGAAAGCTTCTTTCCAGTTTTGAAGGGAAGATATTTCCTTTTTCACCATAGCCCTCTATGGGCTTCCAAATATCCCTTTGCCAATTCCACAAGAACAGCCTTAGCGAAAGACTTCTTGAAGGGAAAGATGTAACTCTGTGAGATGAATTAACAGAACACAGAGCAGTTTCTCAGAAAGCTTCTTTCCAGTTTTGAACGGAAGATATTTCCTTTTTCACCATAGCCCTCTATTTGCTTCCAAATATCCCTTTGCCAATTCCACAAGAACAGACTTAGCGAAAGGCTTCTTGAAGGGAAAGATGTAACTCTGTGAGATGAATTAACAGAACACAGAGCAGTTTCTCAGAAAGCTTCTTTCCAGTTTTGAACGGAAGATATTTCCTTTTTCACCATAGCCCTCTATGGGCTTCCAAATATCCCTTTGCCAATTCCACAAGAACAGCCTTAGCGAAAGGCTTCTTGAAGGGAAAGATGTAACTCTGTGAGATGAATTAACAGAACACAGAGCAGTTTCTCAGAAAGCTTCTTTCCAGTTTTGAACGGAAGATATTTCCTTTTTCACCATAGCCCTCTATGGGCTTCCAAATATCCCTTTGCCCATTGCACAAGAACAGGTTTAGCGAAAGGCTTCTTGAAGGGAAAGATGTAACTCTGTGAGATGAATTAACAGAACACAGAGAAGTTTCTCAGAAAGCTTCTTTCCAGTTTTGAACGGAAGTGATTTCCTTTTTCACCATAGCCCTCTATGGGCTTCCAAATATCCCTTTGCCAATTCCCAAAGAACAGCCTTAGCGAAAGACTTCTTGAAGGGAAAGATGTAACTCTGTGAAATGAATTAACAGAACACAGAGCAGTTTCTCAGAAAGCTTCTTTCTATTTTGAACGGAAGATATTTCCTTTTTCACCGTAGCCCTCTATGGGCTTCCAAATATCCCTTTGCCAATTCCACAAGAACAGCCTTAGCGAAAGGCTTCTTGAAGGGAAAGATGTAACTCTGTGAGATGAATTAACAGAACACAGAGCAGTTTCTCAGAAAGCTTCTTTCCAGTTTTGAACGGAAGATATTTCCTTTTTCACCATAGCCCTCTATGGGCTTCCAAATATCCCTTTGCCAATTCCACAAGAACAGCCTTAGCGAAAGGCTTCTTGAAGGGAAAGATGTAACTCTGTGAGATGAATTAACAGAACACAGAGCAGTTTCTCAGAATGCTTCTTTCCAGTTTTGAACGGAGGATAATTCCTTTTTCACCATAGCCCTCTATGGGCTTCCAAATATCGCTTTGCCAATACCACAAGAACAGCCTTAGCGAAAGGCTTCTTGAAGGGAAAGATGTAACACTGTGAGACGAATTAAGAGAACACAGAGCAGTTTCTCAGAAAGCTTCTTTCCAGTTTTGAACGGAAGATATTTCCTTTTTCACCATAGCCCTCCAAGGGCTTCGAAATATCCCTTTGCCAATTCCACAAGAACAGCCTTAGCGAAAGGCTTCTTGAAGGGAAAGATGTAACTCTGTGAGATGAATTAACAGAACACAGAGCTGTTTCTCAGAAAGCTTCTTTCCAGTTTTGAACGGAAGATATTTCCTTTTTCACCATAGCCCTCTATGGGCTTCCAAATATCCCTTTGCCAATTCCACAAGAACAGCCTTAGCGAAAGACTTCTTGAAGGGAAAGATGTAAATCTGTGAGATGAATTAACAGAACACAGAGCAGTTTCTCAGAAAGCTTCTTTCCAGTTTTGAACGGAAGATATTTCCTTTTTCACCATAGCCCTCTATGGGCTTCCAAATATCCCTTTGCCAATTCCCCAAGAACAGCCTTAGGGAAAGGCTTCTTGAAGGGAAAGATGTAACTCTGTGAGATGAATTAACAGAACACAGAGCAGTTTCTCAGAAAGCTTCTTTCCAGTTTTGAAGGGAAGATATTTCCTTTTTCACCATAGCCCTCTATGGGCTTCCAAATATCCCTTTGCCAATTCCACAAGAACAGCCTTAGCGAAAGACTTCTTGAAGGGAAAGATGTAACTCTGTGAGATGAATTAACAGAACACAGAGCAGTTTCTCAGAAAGCTTCTTTCCAGTTTTGAACGGAAGATATTTCCTTTTTCACCATAGCCCTCTATTTGCTTCCAAATATCCCTTTGCCAATTCCACAAGAACAGCCTTAGCGAAAGGCTTCTTGAAGGGAAAGATTTAACTCTGTGAGATGAATTAACAGAACACAGAGCATTTTCTCAGAAAGCTTCTTTCCAGTTTTGAACGGAAGATATTTCCTTTTTCACCATAGCCCTCTATGGGCTTCCAAATATCCCTTTGCCAATTCCACAAGAACAGCCTTAGCGAAAGGCTTCTTGAAGGGAAAGATGTAACTCTGTGAGATGAATTAACAGAACACAGAGCAGTTTCTCAGAAAGCTTCTTTCCAGTTTTGAACGGAAGATATTTCCTTTTTCACCATAGCCCTCTATGGGCTTCCAAATATCCCTTTGCCCATTCCACAAGAACAGGTTTAGCGAAAGGCTTCTTGAAGGGAAAGATGTAACTCTGTGAGATGAATTAACAGAACACAGAGAAGTTTCTCAGAAAGCTTCTTTCCAGTTTTGAACGGAAGTGATTTCCTTTTTCACCATAGCCCTCTATGGGCTTCCAAATATCCCTTTGCCAATTCCCAAAGAACAGCCTTAGCGAAAGACTTCTTGAAGGGAAAGATGTAACTCTGTGAAATGAATTAACAGAACACAGAGCAGTTTCTCAGAAAGCTTCTTTCCAGTTTTGAACGGAAGATATTTCCTTTTTCACCATAGCCCTCTATGGGCTTCCAAATATCCCTTTGCCAATTCCACAAGAACAGCCTTAGCGAAAGGCTTCTTGAAGGGAAAGATGTAACTCTGTGAGATGAATTAACAGAACACAGAGCAGTTTCTCAGAAAGCTTCTTTCCAGTTTTGAACGCAAGATATTTCCTTTTTCACCATAGCCCTCTATGGGCTTCCAAATATCCCTTTGCCAATTCCACAAGGACAGCCTTAGCGAAAGGCTTCTTGAAGGGAAAGATGTAACTCTGTGAGATGAATTAACAGAACACAGAGCAGTTTCTCAGAAAGCTTCTTTCCAGTTTTGAACGGAAGATATTTCCTTTTTCACCATAGCCCTCTATGGGCTTCCAAATATCCCTTTGCCAATTCCACAAGAACAGCCTTAGCGAAAGGCTTCTTGAAGGGAAAGATGTAACTCTGTGAGATGAATTAACACAACACAGAGCAGATTCTCCGAAAGCTTCTTTCCAGTTTTGAACGGAAGATAATTCCTTTTTCACCATAGCCCTCTATGGGCTTCCAAATATCCCTTTGCCAATTCCACAAGAACAGCCTTAGCGAAAGGCTTCTTGAAGGGAAAGATGTAACTCTGTGAGATGAATTAACAGAACACAGAGCAGTTTCTCAGAAAGCTTCTTTCCAGTTTTGAACGGAAGATATTTCCTTTTTCACCATAGCCCTCTATGGGCTTCCAAATATCCCTTTGCCAATACCACAAGAACAGGTTTAGCGAAAGGCTTCTTGAAGGGAAAGATGTAACACTGTGAGATGAATTAACAGAACACAGAGCAGTTTCTCAGAAAGCTTCTTTCCAGTTTTGAACGGAAGTTATTTCCTTTTTCACCATAGCCCTCTATGGGCTTCCAAATATCCCTTTGCCAATTCCCCAAGAACAGCCTTAGCGAAAGACTTCTTGAAGGGAAAGATGTAACTCTGTGAGATGAATTAACAGAACACAGAGCAGTTTCTCAGAAAGCTTCTTTCCAGTTTTGAACGGAAGATATTTCCTTTTTCACCATAGCCCTCTATGGGTTTCCAAATATCCCTTTGCCAATTCCCCAAGAACAGCCTTAGCGAAAGACTTCTTGAAGGGAAAGATGTAACTCTGTGAGATGAATTAACAGAACACAGAGCAGTTTCTCACAAAGCTTCTTTCCAGTTTTGAAAGGAAGATATTTCCTTTTTCACCATAGCCCTCTATGGGCTTCCAAATATCCCTTTGCCAATTCCACAAGAACAGCCTTAGCGAAAGGCTTCTTGAAGGGAAAGATGTAACTCTGTGAGAAGAATTAACAGAACACAGAGCAGTTTCTCAGAAAGCTTCTTTCCAGTTTTGAACGGAAGATATTTCCTTTTTCACCATAGCCCTCTATGGGCTTCCAAATATCCCTTTGCCAATTCCACAAGAACAGCCTTAGCGAAAGGTTTCTTAAAGGGGAAGATGTAACTCTGTGAGATGAATTAACAGAACACAGAGCAGTTTCTCAGAAAGCTTCTTTCCAGTTTTGAACGGAAGATATTTCCTTTTTCACCATAGCCCTCTATGGGCTTCCAAATATCCCTTTGCCAATTCCCCAAGGACAGCCTTAGCGAAAGGCTTCTTGAAGGGAAAGATGTAACTCTGTGAGATGAATTAACAGAACACAGAGCAGTTTCTCAGAAAGCTTCTTTCCAGTTTTGAACGGAAGATATTTCCTTTTTCACCATAGCCCTCTATGGGCTTCCAAATATCCCTTTGCCAATTCCACAAGAACAGCCTTAGTGAAAGGCTTGTTGAAGGGAAAGATGTAACTCTGTGAGATGAATTAACAGAACACAGAGCAGTTTCTCAGAAAGCTTCTTTCCAGGTTTGAACGGAAGATATTTCCTTTTTCACGATAGCCCTCTATGGGCTTCCAAATATCCCTTTGCCAATTCCACAAGAACAGCCTTAGCGAAAGGCTTCTTGAAGGGAAAGATGTAACTCTGTGAGATGAATTAACAGAACACAGAGCAGTTTCTCAGAAAGCTTCTTTCCAGTTTTGAACGGAAGATATTTCCTTTTTCCCGATAGCCCTCTATGGGCTTCCGAATATCGCTTTTCCAATTCCACAAGAACAGCCTTAGCGAAAGGTTTCTTGAAGGGAAAGATGTAACTCTGTGAGATGAATTAAGAGAACACAGAGCAGTTTCTCAGAAAGCTTCTTTCCAGTTTTGAACGGAAGATATTTCCTTTTTCACCATAGCCCTCCAAGGGCTTCCAAATATCCCTTTGCCAATTCCCCAAGAACAGCCTTAGCGAAAGGCTTCTTGAAGGGAAAGATGTAACTCTGTGAGATGAATTAACAGAACACAGAGCAGTTTCTCAGAAAGCTTCTTTTCAGTTTTGAAGGGAAGATATTTCCTTTTTCACCATAGCCCTCTATGGGCTTCCAAATATCCCTTTGCCAATTCCACAAGAACAGCCTTAGCGAAAGACTTCTTGAAGGGAAAGATGTAACTCTGTGAGATGAATTAACAGAACACAGAGCAGTTTCTCAGAAAGCTTCTTTCCAGTTTTGAACGGAAGATATTTCCTTTTTCACCATAGCCCTCTATGGGCTTCCAAATATCCCTTTGCCAATTCCACAAGAACAGCCTTAGCGAAAGGCTTCTTGAAGGGAAAGATGTAACTCTGTGAGATGAATTAAGAGAACACAGAGCAGTTTCTCAGAAAGCTTCTTTCTAGTTTTCAACGGAAGATATTTCCTTTTTCACCATAGCCCTCTATGGGCTTCCAAATATCCCTTTGCCAATTCCACAAGAACAGCCTTAGCGAAAGGCTTCTTGAAGGGAAACATGTAACTCTGTGAGATGAATTAACAGAACACAGAGCAGTTTCTCAGAAAGCTTCTTTCCAGTTTTGAACGGAAGATATTTCCTTTTTCACCATAGCCCTCTATGGGCTTCCAAATATCCCTTTGCCAATTCCACAAGAACAGCCTTAGCGAAAGGCTTCTTAAAGGGAAAGATGTAACTCTGTGAGATGAATTAACAGAACACAGAGCAGTTTCACAGAAAGCTTCTTTCCAGTTTTGAACGGAAGATATTTCCTTTTTCACCATAGCCCTCTATGGGCTTCCAAATATCCCTTTGCCAATTCCCCAAGGACAGCCTTAGCGAAAGGCTTCTTGAAGGGAAAGATGTAACTCTGTGAGATGAATTAACAGAACATAGAGCAGTTTCTCAGAAAGCTTCTTTCCAGTTTTGAATGGAAGATATTTCCTTTTTCACAGTAGCCTTCTATGGGCTTCCAAATATCCCTTTGCCAATTCCACAAGAACAGCCTTAGCGAAAGGCTTCTTGAAGGGAAAGATGTAACTCTGTGAGATGAATTAACAGAACACAGAGCAGTTTCTCAGAAAGCTTCTTTCCAGTTTTGAACGGAAGATATTTCCTTTTTCACCATAGCCCTCTATGGGCTTCCAAATATCCCTTTGCCAATTCCACAAGAACAGCCTTAGCGAAAGGCTTCTTGAAGGGAAAGATGTAACTCTGTGAGATGAATTAACAGAACACAGAGCAGTTTCTCAGAATGCTTCTTTCCAGTTTTGAACGGAAGATAATTCCTTTTTCACCATAGCCCTCTATGGGCTTCCAAATATCACTTTGCCAATTCCACAAGAACAGCCTTAGCGCAAGGCTTCTTGAAGGGAAAGATGTAACACGGTGAGACGAATTAAGAGAACACAGAGCAGTTTCTCAGAAAGCTTCTTTCCAGTTTTGAACGGAAGATATTTCCTTTTTCACAATAGCCCTCCAAGGGCTTCCAAATATCCCTTTGCCAATTCCCCAAGAACAGCCTTAGCGAAAGGCTTCTTGAAAGGAAAGATGTAACTCTGTGAGATGAATTAACAGAACACAGAGCAGTTTCTCAGAAAGCTTCTTTCCAGTTTTGAACGGAAGATATTTCCTTTTTCACCATAGCCCTCTATGGGCTTCCAAATATCCCTTTGCCAATTCCACAAGAACAGCCTTAGCGAAAGACTTGAAGGGAAAGATGTAAATCTGTGAGATGAATTATCGGAACACAGAGCAGTTTCTCAGAAAGCTTCTTTCCAGTTTTGAACGGAAGATATTTCCTTTTTCACCATAGCCCTCTATGGGCTTCCAAATATCCCTTTGCCAATTCCACAAGAACAGCCTTAGGGAAAGGCTTCTTGAAGGGAAAGATGTAACTCTGTGAGATGAATTAACAGAACACAGAGCAGTTTCTCAGAAAGCTTCTTTCCAGTTTTGAACGGAAGATAATTCCTTTTTCACCATAGCCCTCTATGGGCTTCCAAATATCCCTTTGCCAATTCCACAAGAACAGCCTTAGCGAAAGGCTTCTTGAAGGGAAAGATGTAACTCTGTGAGATGAATTAACAGAACACAGAGCAGTTTCTCAGAAAGCTTCTTTCCAGTTTTGAACGGAAGATATTTCCTTTTTCACCATAGCCCTCTATGGGCTTCCAAATATCCCTTTGCCAATACCACAAGAACAGGTTTAGCGAAAGGCTTCTTGAAGGGAAAGATGTAACTCTGTGAGATGAATTAACAGAACACAGAGCAGTTTCTCAGAAAGCTTCTTTCCAGTTTTGAACGGAAGATATTTCATTTTTCACCATAGCCCTCTATTGGCTTCCAAATATCCCTTTGCCAATTACACAAGAACAGCCGTAGCGAAAGGCTTCTTGAAGGGAAAGATGTAAATCTGTGAGATGAATTAACAGAACACAGAGCAGTTTCTCAGAAACCTTCTTTCCAGTTTTGAACGGAAGATATTTCCTTTTTCACCATAGCCCACTATGGGCTTCCAAATATCCCTTTGCCAATTCCACAAGAACAGCCTTAGCGAAAGGTTTCTTAAAGGGAAAGATGTAACTCTGTGAGATGAATTAACAGAACACAGAGCAGTTTCTCAGAAAGCATCTTTCCAGTTTTGAACGGAAGATATTTCCTTTTTCACCATAGCCCTCTATGGGCTTCCAAATATCCCTTTGCCAATTCCCCAAGGACAGCCTTAGCGAAAGGCTTCTTGAAGGGAAAGATGTAACTCTGTGAGATGAATTAACAGAACACAGAGCAGTTTCTCAGAAAGCTTCTTTCCAGTTTTGAACGGAAGATATTTCCTTTTTCACCATAGCCCTCTATGGGCTTCCAAATATCCCTTTGCCAATTCCACAAGAACAGCCTTAGCGAAAGGCTTCTTGAAGGGAAAGATGTAACTCTGTGAGATGAATTAACAGAACACAGAGCAGTTTCTCAGAAAGCTTCTTTCCAGTTTTGAACGGAAGATATTTCCTTTTTCACCATAGCCCTCTATGGGCTTCCAAATATCCCTTTCCAATTCCACAAGAACAGCCTTGGCGAAAGGTTTCTTGAAGGGAACGATGTAACTCTGTGAGATGAATTAACAGAACACAGAGCAGTTTCTCAGAATGCTTCTTTCCAGTTTTGAACGGAAGATATTTCCTTTTTCACCATTGCCCTCTATGGGCTTCCAAATATCGCTTTGCCAATTCCACAAGAACAGCCTTAGCGAAAGGCTTCTTGAAGGGAAAGATGTAACTCTGTGAGATGAATTAAGAGAACACAGAGCAGTTTCTCAGAAAGCTTCTTTCCAGTTTTGAACGGAAGATATTTCCTTTTTCACCATAGCCCTCCAAGGGCTTCCAAATATCCCTTTGCCAATTCCCCAAGAACAGCCTTAGCGAAAGACTTCTTGAAGGGAAAGATGTAACTCTGTGAGATGAATTAACAGAACACAGAGCAGTTTCTCAGAAAGCTTCTTTCCAGTTTTGAACGGAAGATATTTCCTTTTTAACCATAGCCCTCTATGGGCTTCCAAATATCCCTTTGCCAATTCCACAAGAACAGCCTTAGCGAAAGACTTCTTGAAGGGAAAGATGTAACTCTGTGAGATGAATTAACAGAACACAGAGCAGTTTCTCAGAAAGCTTCTTTCCAGTTTTGAACGGAAGATATTTCCTTTTTCACCATAGCCCTCTATGGGCTTCCAAATATCCCTTTGCCAATTCCACAAGAACAGCCTTAGCGAAAGGCTTCTTGAAGGGAAAGATGTAACTCTGTGAGATGAATTAACAGAACACAGAGCAGTTTCTCAGAAAGCTTCTTTCCAGTTTTGAACGGAGGATATTTCCTTTTTCACCATAGCCCTCTATGGGCTTCCAAATATCCCTTTGCCAATTCCACAAGAACAGCCTTAGCGAAAGGCTTCTTGAAGGGAAAGATGTAACTCTGTGAGATGAATTAACAGAACACAGAGCAGTTTCTCAGAAAGCTTCTTTCCAGTTTTGAACGGAAGATATTTCCTTTTTCACCATAGCCCTCTATGGGCTTCCAAATATCCCTTTGCCAATTCCACAAGAACAGGTTTAGCGAAAGGCTTCTTGAAGGGAAAGATGTAACTCTGTGAGATGAATTAACACAACACAGAGAAGTTTCTCAGAAAGCTTCTTTCCAGTTTTGAACGGAAGTTATTTCCTTTTTCACCATAGCCCTCTATGGGCTTCCAAATATCCCTTTGACAATTCCCAAAGAACAGCCTTAGCGAAAGACTTCTTGAAGGGAAAGATGTAACTCTGTGAGATGAATTAACAGAACACAGAGCAGTTTCTCAGAAAGATTCTTTCCAGTTTTGAACGGAAGATATTTCCTTTTTCACCATAGCCCTCTATGGGCTTCCAAATATCCCTTTGCCAATTCCACAAGAACAGCCTTAGCGAAAGACTTCTTGAAGGGAAAGATGTAACTCTGTGAGATGAATTAACAGAACACAGAGCAGTTTCTCAGAAAGCTTCTTTCCAGTTTTGAACGGAAGATATTTCCTTTTTCACCATAGCCCTCTATGGGCTTCCAAATATCCCTTTGCCAATTCCACAAGAACAGCCTTAGCGAAAGGCTTCTTGAAGGGAAAGATGTAACTCTGTGAGATGAATTAACAGAACACAGAGCAGTTTCTCAGAAAGCTTCTTTCCAGTTTTGAACGGAGGATATTTCCTTTTTCACCATAGCCCTCTATGGGCTTCCAAATATCCCTTTGCCAATTCCACAAGAACAGCCTTAGCGAAAGGCTTCTTGAAGGGAAAGATGTAACTCTGTGAGATGAATTAACAGAACACAGAGCAGTTTCTCAGAAAGCTTCTTTCCAGTTTTGAACGGAAGATATTTCCTTTTTCACCATAGCCCTCTATGGGCTTCCAAATATCCCTTTGCCAATTCCACAAGAACAGGTTTAGCGAAAGGCTTCTTGAAGGGAAAGATGTAACTCTGTGAGATGAATTAACAGAACACAGAGAAGTTTCTCAGAAAGCTTCTTTCCAGTTTTGAACGGAAGTTATTTCCTTTTTCACCATAGCCCTCTATGGGCTTCCAAATATCCCTTTGACAATTCCCAAAGAACAGCCTTAGCGAAAGACTTCTTGAAGGGAAAGATGTAACTCTGTGAAATGAATTAACAGAACACAGAGCAGTTTCTCAGAAAGCTTCTTTCCAGTTTTGAACGGAAGATATTTCCTTTTTCACCATAGCCCTCTATGGGCTTCCAAATATCCCTTTCCCAATTCCACAAGAACAGCCTTAGCGAAAGGCTTCCTGAAGGGAAAGATGTAACTCTGTGAGATGAATTAACAGAACACAAAGCAGTTTCTCAGAAAGTTTCTTTCCAGTTTTGAACGGAAGATATTTCCTTTTTCACCATAGCCCTCAATTGGCTTCCAAAAATCCCTTTGCCAATTCCACAAGAACAGCCTTAGCGAAAGGCTTCTTGAAGGGAAAGATGTAACTCTGTGAGATGAATTAACAGAACACAGAGAAGTTTCTCAGAAAGCTTCTTTCCAGTTTTGAACGGAAGATATTTCCTTTTTCACCATAGCCCTCTATGGGCTTCCAAATATCCCTTTGCCAATTCCACAAGAACAGCCTTAGCGAAAGGTTTCTTAAAGGGGAAGATGTAACTCTGTGAGATGAATTAACAGAACACAGAGCAGTTTCTCAGAAAGCTTCTTTCCAGTTTTGAACGGAAGATATTTCCTTTTTCACCATAGCCCTCTATGGGCTTCCAAATATCCCTTTGCCAATTCCCCAAGGACAGCCTTAGCGAAAGGCTTCTTGAAGGGAAAGATGTAACTCTGTGAGATGAATTAACAGAACACAGAGCAGTTTCTCAGAAAGCTTCTTTCCAGTTTTGAACGGAAGATATTTCCTTTTTCACCATAGCCCTCTATGGGCTTCCAAATATCCCTTTGCCAATTCCACAAGAACAGCCTTAGTGAAAGGCTTCTTGAAGGGAAAGATGTAACTCTGTGAGATGAATTAACAGAACACAGAGCAGTTTCTCAGAAAGCTTCTTTCCAGTTTTGAACGGAAGATAATTCCTTTTTCACCATAGCCCTCTATGGGCTTCCAAATATCCCTTTGCCAATTCCACAAGAACAGCCTTAGCGAAAGGCTTCTTGAAGGGAAATATGTAACTCTGTGAGAAGAATTAACAGAACACAGAGCAGTTTCTCAGAAAGCTTCTTTCCAGTTTTGAACGGAAGATATTTCCTTTTTCACCATAGCCCTCTATGGGCTTCCAAATATCCCTTTGCCAATTCCACAAGAACAGCCTTAGCGAAAGGTTTCTTAAAGGGGAAGATGTAACTCTGTGAGATGAATTAACAGAACACAGAGCAGTTTCTCAGAAAGCTTCTTTCCAGTTTTGAACGGAAGATATTTCCTTTTTCACCATAGCCCTCTATGGGCTTCCAAATATCCCTTTGCCAATTCCCCAAGGACAGCCTTAGCGAAAGGCTTCTTGAAGGGAAAGATGTAACTCTGTGAGATGAATTAACAGAACACAGAGCAGTTTCTCAGAAAGCTTCTTTCCAGTTTTGAACGGAAGATATTTCCTTTTTCACCATAGCCCTCTATGGGCTTCCAAATATCCCTTTGCCAATTCCACAAGAACAGCCTTAGTGAAAGGCTTGTTGAAGGGAAAGATGTAACTCTGTGAGATGAATTAACAGAACACAGAGCAGTTTCTCAGAAAGCTTCTTTCCAGTTTTGAACGGAAGATATTTCCTTTTTCACGATAGCCCTCTATGGGCTTCCAAATATCCCTTTGCCAATTCCACAAGAACAGCCTTAGCGAAAGGCTTCTTGAAGGGAAAGATGTAACTCTGTGAGATGAATTAACAGAACACAGAGCAGTTTCTCAGAAAGCTTCTTTCCAGTTTTGAACGGAAGATATTTCCTTTTTCCCGATAGCCCTCTATGGGCTTCCGAATATCGCTTTTCCAATTCCACAAGAACAGCCTTAGCGAAAGGTTTCTTGAAGGGAAAGATGTAACTCTGTGAGATGAATTAAGAGAACACAGAGCAGTTTCTCAGAAAGCTTCTTTCCAGTTTTGAACGGAAGATATTTCCTTTTTCACCATAGCCCTCCAAGGGCTTCCAAATATCCCTTTGCCAATTCCCCAAGAACAGCCTTAGCGAAAGGCTTCTTGAAGGGAAAGATGTAACTCTGTGAGATGAATTAACAGAACACAGAGCAGTTTCTCAGAAAGCTTCTTTTCAGTTTTGAAGGGAAGATATTTCCTTTTTCACCATAGCCCTCTATGGGCTTCCAAATATCCCTTTGCCAATTCCACAAGAACAGCCTTAGCGAAAGACTTCTTGAAGGGAAAGATGTAACTCTGTGAGATGAATTAACAGAACACAGAGCAGTTTCTCAGAAAGCTTCTTTCCAGTTTTGAACGGAAGATATTTCCTTTTTCACCATAGCCCTCTATGGGCTTCCAAATATCCCTTTGCCAATTCCACAAGAACTGCCTTAGCGAAAGGCTTCTTGAAGGGAAAGATGTAACTCTGTGAGATGAATTAAGAGAACACAGAGCAGTTTCTCAGAAAGCTTCTTTCTAGTTTTCAACGGAAGATATTTCCTTTTTCACCATAGCCCTCTATGGGCTTCCAAATATCCCTTTGCCAATTCCACAAGAACAGCCTTAGCGAAAGGCTTCTTGAAGGGAAACATGTAACTCTGTGAGATGAATTAACAGAACACAGAGCAGTTTCTCAGAAAGCTTCTTTCCAGTTTTGAACGGAAGATATTTCCTTTTTCACCATAGCCCTCTATGGGCTTCCAAATATCCCTTTGCCAATTCCACAAGAACAGCCTTAGCGAAAGGCTTCTTAAAGGGAAAGATGTAACTCTGTGAGATGAATTAACAGAACACAGAGCAGTTTCACAGAAAGCTTCTTTCCAGTTTTGAACGGAAGATATTTCCTTTTTCACCATAGCCCTCTATGGGCTGCCAAATATCCCTTTGCCAATTCCCCAAGGACAGCCTTAGCGAAAGGCTTCTTGAAGGGAAAGATGTAACTCTGTGAGATGAATTAACAGAACATAGAGCAGTTTCTCAGAAAGCTTCTTTCCAGTTTTGAATGGAAGATATTTCCTTTTTCACAGTAGCCTTCTATGGGCTTCCAAATATCCCTTTGCCAATTCCACAAGAACAGCCTTAGCGAAAGGCTTCTTGAAGGGAAAGATGTAACTCTGTGAGATGAATTAACAGAACACAGAGCAGTTTCTCAGAAAGCTTCTTTCCAGTTTTGAACGGAAGATATTTCCTTTTTCACCATAGCCCTCTATGGGCTTCCAAATATCCCTTTGCCAATTCCACAAGAACAGCCTTAGCGAAAGGCTTCTTGAAGGGAAAGATGTAACTCTGTGAGATGAATTAACAGAACACAGAGCAGTTTCTCAGAATGCTTCTTTCCAGTTTTGAACGGAAGATAATTCCTTTTTCACCATAGCCCTCTATGGGCTTCCAAATATCACTTTGCCAATTCCACAAGAACAGCCTTAGCGCAAGGCTTCTTGAAGGGAAAGATGTAACACGGTGAGACGAATTAAGAGAACACAGAGCAGTTTCTCAGAAAGCTTCTTTCCAGTTTTGAACGGAAGATATTTCCTTTTTCACCATAGCCCTCCAAGGGCTTCCAAATATCCCTTTGCCAATTCCCCAAGAACAGCCTTAGCGAAAGGCTTCTTGAAAGGAAAGATGTAACTCTGTGAGATGAATTAACAGAACACAGAGCAGTTTCTCAGAAAGCTTCTTTCCAGTTTTGAACGGAAGATATTTCCTTTTTCACCATAGCCCTCTATGGGCTTCCAAATATCCCTTTGCCAATTCCACAAGAACAGCCTTAGCGAAAGACTTGAAGGGAAAGATGTAAATCTGTGAGATGAATTATCGGAACACAGAGCAGTTTCTCAGAAAGCTTCTTTCCAGTTTTGAACGGAAGATATTTCCTTTTTCACCATAGCCCTCTATGGGCTTCCAAATATCCCTTTGCCAATTCCACAAGAACAGCCTTAGGGAAAGGCTTCTTGAAGGGAAAGATGTAACTCTGTGAGATGAATTAACAGAACACAGAGCAGTTTCTCAGAAAGCTTCTTTCCAGTTTTGAACGGAAGATAATTCCTTTTTCACCATAGCCCTCTATGGGCTTCCAAATATCCCTTTGCCAATTCCACAAGAACAGCCTTAGCGAAAGGCTTCTTGAAGGGAAAGATGTAACTCTGTGAGATGAATTAACAGAACACAGAGCAGTTTCTCAGAAAGCTTCTTTCCAGTTTTGAACGGAAGATATTTCCTTTTTCACCATAGCCCTCTATGGGCTTCCAAATATCCCTTTGCCAATACCACAAGAACAGGTTTAGCGAAAGGCTTCTTGAAGGGAAAGATGTAACTCTGTGAGATGAATTAACAGAACACAGAGCAGTTTCTCAGAAAGCTTCTTTCCAGTTTTGAACGGAAGATATTTCATTTTTCACCATAGCCCTCTATTGGCTTCCAAATATCCCTTTGCCAATTACACAAGAACAGCCGTAGCGAAAGGCTTCTTGAAGGGAAAGATGTAAATCTGTGAGATGAATTAACAGAACACAGAGCAGTTTCTCAGAAACCTTCTTTCCAGTTTTGAACGGAAGATATTTCCTTTTTCACCATAGCCCACTATGGGCTTCCAAATATCCCTTTGCCAATTCCACAAGAACAGCCTTAGCGAAAGGTTTCTTAAAGGGAAAGATGTAACTCTGTGAGATGAATTAACAGAACACAGAGCAGTTTCTCAGAAAGCATCTTTCCAGTTTTGAACGGAAGATATTTCCTTTTTCACCATAGCCCTCTATGGGCTTCCAAATATCCCTTTGCCAATTCCCCAAGGACAGCCTTAGCGAAAGGCTTCTTGAAGGGAAAGATGTAACTCTGTGAGATGAATTAACAGAACACAGAGCAGTTTCTCAGAAAGCTTCTTTCCAGTTTTGAACGGAAGATATTTCCTTTTTCACCATAGCCCTCTATGGGCTTCCAAATATCCCTTTGCCAATTCCACAAGAACAGCCTTAGCGAAAGGCTTCTTGAAGGGAAAGATGTAACTCTGTGAGATGAATTAACAGAACACAGAGCAGTTTCTCAGAAAGCTTCTTTCCAGTTTTGAACGGAAGATATTTCCTTTTTCACCATAGCCCTCTATGGGCTTCCAAATATCCCTTTCCAATTCCACAAGAACAGCCTTGGCGAAAGGTTTCTTGAAGGGAACGATGTAACTCTGTGAGATGAATTAACAGAACACAGAGCAGTTTCTCAGAATGCTTCTTTCCAGTTTTGAACGGAAGATATTTCCTTTTTCACCATTGCCCTCTATGGGCTTCCAAATATCGCTTTGCCAATTCCACAAGAACAGCCTTAGCGAAAGGCTTCTTGAAGGGAAAGATGTAACTCTGTGAGATGAATTAAGAGAACACAGAGCAGTTTCTCAGAAAGCTTCTTTCCAGTTTTGAACGGAAGATATTTCCTTTTTCACCATAGCCCTCCAAGGGCTTCCAAATATCCCTTTGCCAATTCCCCAAGAACAGCCTTAGCGAAAGACTTCTTGAAGGGAAAGATGTAACTCTGTGAGATGAATTAACAGAACACAGAGCAGTTTCTCAGAAAGCTTCTTTCCAGTTTTGAACGGAAGATATTTCCTTTTTAACCATAGCCCTCTATGGGCTTCCAAATATCCCTTTGCCAATTCCACAAGAACAGCCTTAGCGAAAGACTTCTTGAAGGGAAAGATGTAACTCTGTGAGATGAATTAACAGAACACAGAGCAGTTTCTCAGAAAGCTTCTTTCCAGTTTTGAACGGAAGATATTTCCTTTTTCACCATAGCCCTCTATGGGCTTCCAAATATCCCTTTGCCAATTCCACAAGAACAGCCTTAGCGAAAGGCTTCTTGAAGGGAAAGATGTAACTCTGTGAGATGAATTAACAGAACACAGAGCAGTTTCTCAGAAAGCTTCTTTCCAGTTTTGAACGGAGGATATTTCCTTTTTCACCATAGCCCTCTATGGGCTTCCAAATATCCCTTTGCCAATTCCACAAGAACAGCCTTAGCGAAAGGCTTCTTGAAGGGAAAGATGTAACTCTGTGAGATGAATTAACAGAACACAGAGCAGTTTCTCAGAAAGCTTCTTTCCAGTTTTGAACGGAAGATATTTCCTTTTTCACCATAGCCCTCTATGGGCTTCCAAATATCCCTTTGCCAATTCCACAAGAACAGGTTTAGCGAAAGGCTTCTTGAAGGGAAAGATGTAACTCTGTGAGATGAATTAACACAACACAGAGAAGTTTCTCAGAAAGCTTCTTTCCAGTTTTGAACGGAAGTTATTTCCTTTTTCACCATAGCCCTCTATGGGCTTCCAAATATCCCTTTGACAATTCCCAAAGAACAGCCTTAGCGAAAGACTTCTTGAAGGGAAAGATGTAACTCTGTGAGATGAATTAACAGAACACAGAGCAGTTTCTCAGAAAGCTTCTTTCCAGTTTTGAACGGAAGATATTTCCTTTTTCACCATAGCCCTCTATGGGCTTCCAAATATCCCTTTGCCAATTCCACAAGAACAGCCTTAGCGAAAGACTTCTTGAAGGGAAAGATGTAACTCTGTGAGATGAATTAACAGAACACAGAGCAGTTTCTCAGAAAGCTTCTTTCCAGTTTTGAACGGAAGATATTTCCTTTTTCACCATAGCCCTCTATGGGCTTCCAAATATCCCTTTGCCAATTCCACAAGAACAGCCTTAGCGAAAGGCTTCTTGAAGGGAAAGATGTAACTCTGTGAGATGAATTAACAGAACACAGAGCAGTTTCTCAGAAAGCTTCTTTCCAGTTTTGAACGGAGGATATTTCCTTTTTCACCATAGCCCTCTATGGGCTTCCAAATATCCCTTTGCCAATTCCACAAGAACAGCCTTAGCGAAAGGCTTCTTGAAGGGAAAGATGTAACTCTGTGAGATGAATTAACAGAACACAGAGCAGTTTCTCAGAAAGCTTCTTTCCAGTTTTGAACGGAAGATATTTCCTTTTTCACCATAGCCCTCTATGGGCTTCCAAATATCCCTTTGCCAATTCCACAAGAACAGGTTTAGCGAAAGGCTTCTTGAAGGGAAAGATGTAACTCTGTGAGATGAATTAACAGAACACAGAGAAGTTTCTCAGAAAGCTTCTTTCCAGTTTTGAACGGAAGTTATTTCCTTTTTCACCATAGCCCTCTATGGGCTTCCAAATATCCCTTTGACAATTCCCAAAGAACAGCCTTAGCGAAAGACTTCTTGAAGGGAAAGATGTAACTCTGTGAAATGAATTAACAGAACACAGAGCAGTTTCTCAGAAAGCTTCTTTCCAGTTTTGAACGGAAGATATTTCCTTTTTCACCATAGCCCTCTATGGGCTTCCAAATATCCCTTTCCCAATTCCACAAGAACAGCCTTAGCGAAAGGCTTCCTGAAGGGAAAGATGTAACTCTGTGAGATGAATTAACAGAACACAAAGCAGTTTCTCAGAAAGTTTCTTTCCAGTTTTGAACGGAAGATATTTCCTTTTTCACCATAGCCCTCAATTGGCTTCCAAAAATCCCTTTGCCAATTCCACAAGAACAGCCTTAGCGAAAGGCTTCTTGAAGGGAAAGATGTAACTCTGTGAGATGAATTAACAGAACACAGAGAAGTTTCTCAGAAAGCTTCTTTCCAGTTTTGAACGGAAGATATTTCCTTTTTCACCATAGCCCTCTATGGGCTTCCAAATATCCCTTTGCCAATTCCACAAGAACAGCCTTAGCGAAAGGTTTCTTAAAGGGGAAGATGTAACTCTGTGAGATGAATTAACAGAACACAGAGCAGTTTCTCAGAAAGCTTCTTTCCAGTTTTGAACGGAAGATATTTCCTTTTTCACCATAGCCCTCTATGGGCTTCCAAATATCCCTTTGCCAATTCCCCAAGGACAGCCTTAGCGAAAGGCTTCTTGAAGGGAAAGATGTAACTCTGTGAGATGAATTAACAGAACACAGAGCAGTTTCTCAGAAAGCTTCTTTCCAGTTTTGAACGGAAGATATTTCCTTTTTCACCATAGCCCTCTATGGGCTTCCAAATATCCCTTTGCCAATTCCACAAGAACAGCCTTAGTGAAAGGCTTCTTGAAGGGAAAGATGTAACTCTGTGAGATGAATTAACAGAACACAGAGCAGTTTCTCAGAAAGCTTCTTTCCAGTTTTGAACGGAAGATAATTCCTTTTTCACCATAGCCCTCTATGGGCTTCCAAATATCCCTTTGCCAATTCCACAAGAACAGCCTTAGCGAAAGGCTTCTTGAAGGGAAATATGTAACTCTGTGAGATGAATTAACAGAACACAGAGCAGTTTCTCAGAAAGCTTCTTTCCAGTTTTGAACGGAAGATATTTCCTTTTTCACCATAGCCCTCTATGGGCTTCCAAATATCCCTTTGCCAATACCACAAGAACAGGTTTAGCGAAAGGCTTCTTGAAGGGAAAGATGTAACTCTGTGAGATGAATTAACAGAACACAGAGCAGTTTCTCAGAAAGCTTCTTTCCAGTTTTGAACGGAAATTATTTCCTTTTTCACCATAGCCCTCTATGGGCTTCCAAATATCCCTTTGCCAATTCCCCAAGAACAGCCTTAGCGAAAGACTTCTTGAAGGGAAAGATGTAACTCTGTGAGATGAATTAACAGAACACAGAGCAGTTTCTCAGAAAGCGTCTTTCCAGTTTTGAACGGAAGATATTTCCTTTTTCACGATAGCCCTCTATGGGCTTCCAAATATCCCTTTGCCAATTCCACAAGAACAGCTTTAGCGAAAGGCTTCTTGAAGGGAAAGATGTAACTCTGTGAGATGAATTAACAGAACACAGAGCAGTTTCTCAGAAAGCTTCTTTCCAGTTTTGAACGGAAGTTATTTCCTTTTTCACCATAGCCCTCTATGGGCTTCCAAATATCCCTTTGCCAATTCCCCATGAACAGCCTTAGCGAAAGACTTCTTGAAGGGAAAGATGTAACTCTGTGAGATGAATTAACAGAACACAGAGCAGTTTCTCAGAAAGCTTCTTTCCAGTTTTGAACGGAAGATATTTCCTTTTTCACCATAGCCCTCTATGGGCTTCCAAATATCCCTTTGCCAATGCCACAAGAACAGTCTTAGCGAAAGGCTTCTTGAAGGGAAAGATGTAACTATGTGAGATGAATTAACAGACCACAAAGCAGTTTCTCAGAAAGTTTCTTTCCAGTTTTGAACGGAAGATATTTCCTTTTTCACCATAGCCCTCTATTGGCTTCCAAATATCCCTTTGCCAATTCCACAAGAACAGCCGTAGCGAAAGGCTTCTTGAAGGGAAAGATGTAACTCTGTGAGATGAATTAAGAGAACACAGAGCAGTTTCTCAGAAAGCTTCTTTCCAGTTTTGAACGGAAGATATTTCCTTTTTCACCATAGCCCTCCAAGGGCTTCCAAATATCCCTTTGCCAATTCCCCAAGAACAGCCTTAGCGAAAGACTTCTTGAAGGGAAAGATGTAACTCTGTGAGATGAATTAACAGAACACAGAGCAGTTTCTCAGAAAGCTTCTTTCCAGTTTTGAACGGAAGATATTTCCTTTTTCACCATAGCCCTCTATGGGCTTCCAAATATCCCTTTCCCAATTCCACAAGAACAGCCTTAGCGAAAGGCTTCCTGAAGGGAAAGATGTAACTCTGTGAGATGAATTAACAGAACACAAAGCAGTTTCTCAGAAAGTTTCTTTCCAGTTTTGAACGGAAGATATTTCCTTTTTCACCATAGCCCTCAATTGGCTTCCAAAAATCCCTTTGCCAATTCCACAAGAACAGCCTTAGCGAAAGGCTTCTTGAAGGGAAAGATGTAACTCTGTGAGATGAATTAACAGAACACAGAGCAGTTTCTCAGAAAGCTTCTTTCCAGTTTTGAACGGAAGATATTTCCTTTTTCACCATAGCCCTCTATGGGCTTCCAAATATCCCTTTGCCAATTCCCCAAGGACAGCCTTAGCGAAAGGCTTCTTGAAGGGAAAGATGTAACTCTGTGAGATGAATTAACAGAACACAGAGCAGTTTCTCAGAAAGCTTCTTTCCAGTTTTGAACGGAAGAGATTTCCTTTTTCACCATAGCCCTCTATGGGCTTCCAAATATCCCTTTGCCAATTCCACAAGAACAGCCTTAGTGAAAGGCTTCTTGAAGGGAAAGATGTAACTCTGTGAGATGAATTAACAGAACACAGAGCAGTTTCTCAGAAAGCTTCTTTCCAGTTTTGAACGGAAGATAATTCCTTTATCACCATAGCCCTCTATGGGCTTCCAAATATCCCTTTGCCAATTCCACAAGAACAGCCTTAGCGAAAGGCTTCTTGAAGGGAAATATGTAACTCTGTGAGATGAATTAACAGAACACAGAGCAGTTTCTCAGAAAGCTTCTTTCCAGTTTTGAACGGAAGATATTTCCTTTTTCACCATAGCCCTCTATGGGCTTCCAAATATCCCTTTGCCAATACCACAAGAACAGGTTTAGCGAAAGGCTTCTTGAAGGGAAAGATGTAACTCTGTGAGATGAATTAACAGAACACAGAGCAGTTTCTCAGAAAGCTTCTTTCCAGTTTTGAACGGAAATTATTTCCTTTTTCACCATAGCCCTCTATGGGCTTCCAAATATCCCTTTGCCAATTCCCCAAGAACAGCCTTAGCGAAAGACTTCTTGAAGGGAAAGATGTAACTCTGTGAGATGAATTAACAGAACACAGAGCAGTTTCTCAGAAAGCGTCTTTCCAGTTTTGAACGGAAGATATTTCCTTTTTCACGATAGCCCTCTATGGGCTTCCAAATATCCCTTTGCCAATTCCACAAGAACAGCTTTAGCGAAAGGCTTCTTGAAGGGAAAGATGTAACTCTGTGAGATGAATTAACAGAACACAGAGCAGTTTCTCAGAATGCTTCTTTCCAGTTTTGAACGGAAGTTATTTCCTTTTTCACCATAGCCCTCTATGGGCTTCCAAATATCCCTTTGCCAATTCCCCATGAACAGCCTTAGCGAAAGACTTCTTGAAGGGAAAGATGTAACTCTGTGAGATGAATTAACAGAACACAGAGCAGTTTCTCAGAAAGCTTCTTTCCAGTTTTGAACGGAAGATATTTCCTTTTTCACCATAGCCCTCTATGGGCTTCCAAATATCCCTTTGCCAATGCCACAAGAACAGCCTTAGCGAAAGGCTTCTTGAAGGGAAAGATGTCACTCTGTGAGATGAATTAACAGAACACAGAGAAGTTTCTCAGAAAGCTTCTTTCCAGTTTTGAACGGAAGATATTTCCTTTTTCACCATAGCACTCCAAGGGCTTCCAAATATCCCTTTGCCAATTCCCCAAGAACAGCCTTAGCGAAAGGCTTCTTCAAGGGAAAGATGTAACTCTGTGAGATGAATTAACAGAACACAGAGCAGTTTCTCAGAAAGCTTCTTTCCAGTTTTGAACGGAAGATAATTCCTTTTTCACCATAGCCCTCTATGGGCTTCCAAATATCCCTTTGCCAATTCCACAAGAACAGCCTTAGCGAAAGGCTTCTTGAAGGGAAATATGTAACTCTGTGAGATGAATTAACAGAACACAGAGCAGTTTCTCAGAAAGCTTCTTTCCAGTTTTGAACGGAAGATATTTCCTTTTTCACCATAGCCCTCTATGGGCTTCCAAATATCCCTTTGCCAATACCACAAGAACAGGTTTAGCGAAAGGCTTCTTGAAGGGAAAGATGTAACTCTGTGAGATGAATTAACAGAACACAGAGCAGTTTCTCAGAAAGCTTCTTTCCAGTTTTGAACGGAAATTATTTCCTTTTTCACCATAGCCCTCTATGGGCTTCCAAATATCCCTTTGCCAATTCCCCAAGAACAGCCTTAGCGAAAGACTTCTTGAAGGGAAAGATGTAACTCTGTGAGATGAATTAACAGAACACAGAGCAGTTTCTCAGAAAGCGTCTTTCCAGTTTTGAACGGAAGATATTTCCTTTTTCACGATAGCCCTCTATGGGCTTCCAAATATCCCTTTGCCAATTCCACAAGAACAGCTTTAGCGAAAGGCTTCTTGAAGGGAAAGATGTAACTCTGTGAGATGAATTAACAGAACACAGAGCAGTTTCTCAGAAAGCTTCTTTCCAGTTTTGAACGGAAGTTATTTCCTTTTTCACCATAGCCCTCTATGGGCTTCCAAATATCCCTTTGCCAATTCCCCATGAACAGCCTTAGCGAAAGACTTCTTGAAGGGAAAGATGTAACTCTGTGAGATGAATTAACAGAACACAGAGCAGTTTCTCAGAAAGCTTCTTTCCAGTTTTGAACGGAAGATATTTCCTTTTTCACCATAGCCCTCTATGGGCTTCCAAATATCCCTTTGCCAATGCCACAAGAACAGTCTTAGCGAAAGGCTTCTTGAAGGGAAAGATGTAACTATGTGAGATGAATTAACAGACCACAAAGCAGTTTCTCAGAAAGTTTCTTTCCAGTTTTGAACGGAAGATATTTCCTTTTTCACCATAGCCCTCTATTGGCTTCCAAATATCCCTTTGCCAATTCCACAAGAACAGCCGTAGCGAAAGGCTTCTTGAAGGGAAAGATGTAACTCTGTGAGATGAATTAACAGAACACAGAGCAGTTTCTCAGAAAGCTTCTTTCCAGTTTTGAACGGAAGATATTTCCTTTTTCACCATAGCCCTCTATGGGCTTCCAAATATCCCTTTGCCAATTCCACAAGAACAGCCTTAGTGAAAGGTTTCTTAAAGGGAAAGATGTAACTCTGTGAGATGAATTAACAGAACACAAAGCAGTTTCTCAGAAAGCTTCTTTCCAGTTTTGAACGGAAGATATTTCCTTTTTCACCATAGCAGTCTATGGGCTTCCAAATATCCCTTTGCCAATTCCACAAGAACAGCCTTAGCGAAAGGTTTCTTATAGGGAAAGATGTAACTCTGTGAGATGAATTAACAGAACACAGAGCAGTTTCTCAGAAAGCTTCTTTCCAGTTTTGAACGGAAGATATTTCCTTTTTCACCATAGCCCTCTATGGGCTTCCAAATATCCCTTTGCCAATTCCTCAAGGACAGCCTTAGCGAAAGGCTTCTTGAAGGGAAAGATGTAACACTGTGAGATGAATTAACAGAACACAGAGCAGTTTCTCAGAAAGCTTCTTTCCAGTTTTGAACGGAAGATATTTCCTTTTTCACCATAGCCCTCTATGGGCTTCCAAATATCCCTTTGCCAATTCCACAAGAACAGCCTTAGCGAAAGGCTTCTTGAAGGGAAAGATGTAACTCTGTGAGATGAATTAACAGAACACAGAGCAGTTTCTCAGAAAGCTTCTTTCCAGTTTTGAACGGAAGATATTTCCTTTTTCACCATAGCCCTCTATGGGCTTCCAAATATCCCTTTGCCAATTCCACAAGAACAGCCTTAGCGAAAGGCTTCTTGAAGGGAACGATGTAACTCTGTGAGATGAATTAACAGAACACAGAGCAGTTTCTCAGAATGCTTCTTTCCAGTTTTGAACGGAAGATATTTCCTTTTTCACCATAGCCCTCTATGGGCTTCCAAATATCGCTTTGCCAATTCCACAAGAACAGCCTTAGCGAAAGGCTTCTTGAAGGGAAAGATGTCACTCTGTGAGATGAATTAACAGAACACAGAGCAGTTTCTCAGAAAGCTTCTTTCCAGTTTTGAACGGAAGATATTTCCTTTTTCACCATAGCACTCCAAGGGCTTCCAAATATCCCTTTGCCAATTCCCCAAGAACAGCCTTAGCGAAAGGCTTCTTCAAGGGAAAGATGTAACTCTGTGAGATGAATTAACAGAACACAGAGCAGTTTCTCAGAAAGCTTCTTTCAAGTTTTGAACGGAAGATATTTCCTTTTTCACCATAGCCCTCTATGGGCTTCCAAATATCCCTTTGCCAATTCCACAATAACAGCCTTAGCGAAAGACTTCTTGAAGGGAAAGATGAAACACTGTGAGATGAATTAACAGAACACAGAGCAGTTTCTCAGAAAGCTTCTTTCCAGTTTTGAACGGAAGTTATTTCCTTTTTCACCATAGCCCTCTATGGGCTTCCAAATATCCCTTTGCCAATTCCACAAGAACAGCCTTAGCGAAAGGCTTCTTGAAGGGAAAGATGTAACTCTGTGAGATGAATTAACAGAACACAGAGCAGTTTCTCAGAAAGCTTCTTTCTAGTTTTCAACGGAAGATATTTCCTTTTTCACCATAGCCCTCTATGGGCTTCCAAATATCCCTTTGCCAATTCCACAAGAACAGCCTTAGCGAAAGGCTTCTTGAAGGGAAACATGTAACTCTGTGAGATGAATTAACAGAACACAGAGCAGTTTCTCAGAAAGCTTCTTTCCAGTTTTGAATGGAAGATATTCCCTTTTTCACAATAGCCTTCTATGGGCTTCCAAATATCCCTTTGCCAATTCCACAAGAACAGCCTTAGCGAAAGGCTTCTTGAAGGGAAAGATGTAACTCTGTGAGATGAATTAACAGAACACAGAGCAGTTTCTCAGAAAGCTTCTTTCCAGTTTTGAACGGAAGATATTTCCTTTTTCACCATAGCCCTCTATGGGCTTCCAAATATCCCTTTGCCTATTCCACAAGAACAGCCTTAGCGAAAGGCTTCTTGAAGGGAAAGATGTAACTCTGTGAGATGAATTAACAGAACACAGAGCAGTTTCTCAGAAAGCTCTTTCCAGTTTTGAACGGAAGATATTTCCTTTTTCACCATAGCCCTCTATGGGATTCCAAATATCGCTTTGCCAATTCCACAAGAACAGCCTTAGCGAAAGGCTTCTTGAAGGGAAAGATGTAACTCTGTGAGATGAATTAAGAGAACACAGAGCAGTTTCTCAGAAAGCTTCTTTCCAGTTTTGAACGGAAGATATTTCCTTTTTCACCATAGCCCTCTATGGGCTTCCAAATATCCCTTTGCCAATTCCACAAGAACAGCTTTAGCGAAAGGCTTCTTGAAGGGAAAGATGTAACTCTGTGAGATGAATTAACAGAACACAGAGCAGTTTCTCAGAAAGCTTCTTTCCAGTTTTGAACGGAAGTTATTTCCTTTTTCACCATAGCCCTCTATGGGCTTCCAAATATCCCTTTGCCAATTCCCCATGAACAGCCTTAGCGAAAGACTTCTTGAAGGGAAAGATGTAACTCTGTGAGATGAATTAACAGAACACAGAGCAGTTTCTCAGAAAGCTTCTTTCCAGTTTTGAACGGAAGATATTTCCTTTTTCACCATAGCCCTCTATGGGCTTCCAAATATCCCTTTGCCAATGCCACAAGAACAGTCTTAGCGAAAGGCTTCTTGAAGGGAAAGATGTAACTATGTGAGATGAATTAACAGACCACAAAGCAGTTTCTCAGAAAGTTTCTTTCCAGTTTTGAACGGAAGATATTTCCTTTTTCACCATAGCCTTCTATTGGCTTCCAAATATCCCTTTGCCAATTCCACAAGAACAGCCGTAGCGAAAGGCTTCTTGAAGGGAAAGATGTAACTCTGTGAGATGAATTAACAGAACACAGAGCAGTTTCTCAGAAAGCTTCTTTCCAGTTTTGAACGGAAGATATTTCCTTTTTCACCATAGCCCTCTATGGGCTTCCAAATATCCCTTTGCGAATTCCACAAGAACAGCCTTAGTGAAAGGTTTCTTAAAGGGAAAGATGTAACTCTGTGAGATGAATTAACAGAACACAAAGCAGTTTCTCAGAAAGCTTCTTTCCAGTTTTAAACGGAAGATATTTCCTTTTTCACCATAGCAGTCTATAGGCTTCCAAATATCCCTTTGCCAATTCCACAAGAACAGCCTTAGCGAAAGGTTTCTTAAAGGGAAAGATGTAACTCTGTGAGATGAATTAACAGAACACAGAGCAGTTTCTCAGAAAGCTTCTTTCCAGTTTTGAACGGAAGATATTTCCTTTTTCACCATAGCCCTCTATGGGCTTCCAAATATCCCTTTGCCAATTCCCCAAGGACAGCCTTAGCGAAAGGCTTCTTGAAGGGAAAGATGTAACTCTGTGAGATGAATTAACAGAACACAGAGCAGTTTCTCAGAAAGCTTCTTTCCAGTTTTGAACGGAAGATATTTCCTTTTTCACCATAGCCCTCTATGGGCTTCCAAATATCCCTTTGCCAATTCCACAAGAACAGCCGTAGCGAAAGGCTTCTTGAAGGGAAAGATGTAACTCTGTGAGATGAATTAACAGAACACAGAGCAGTTTCTCAGAAAGCTTCTTTCCAGTTTTGAACGGAAGATATTTCCTTTTTCACCATAGCCCTCCAAGGGCTTCCAAATATCCCTTTGCCAATTCCCCAAGAACAGCCTTAGCGAAAGGCTTCTTCAAGGGAAAGATGTAACTCTGTGAGATGAATTAACAGAACACAGAGCAGTTTCTCAGAAAGCTTCTTTCAAGTTTTGAAGGGAAGATATTTCCTTTTTCACCATAGCCCTCTATGGGCTTCCAAATATCCCTTTGCCAATTCCACAATAACAGCCTTAGCGAAAGACTTCTTGAAGGGAAAGATGTAACACTGTGAGATGAATTAACAGAACACAGAGCAGTTTCTCAGAAAGCTTCTTTCCAGTTTTGAACGGAAGTTATTTCCTTTTTCAGCATAGCCCTCTATGGGCTTCCAAGTATCCCTTTGCCAATTCCACAAGAACAGCCTTAGCGAAAGGCTTCTTGAAGGGAAAGATGTAACTCTGTGAGATGAATTAACAGAACACAGAGCAGTTTCTCAGAAAGCTTCTTTGTAGTTTTCAACGGAAGATATTTCTTTTTTCACCATAGCCCTCTATGGGCTTCCAAATATCCCTTTGCCAATTCCACAAGAACAGCCCTAGCGAAAGGCTTCTTGAAGGGAAACATGTAACTCTGTGAGATGAATTAACAGAACACAGAGCAGTTTCTCAGAAAGCTTCTTTCCAGTTTTGAATGGAAGATATTTCCTTTTTCACAATAGCCTTCTATGGGCTTCCAAATATCCCTTTGCCAATTCCACAAGAACAGCCTTAGCGAAAGGCTTCTTGAAGGGAAAGATGTAACTCTGTGAGATGAATTAACAGAACACAGAGCAGTTTCTCAGAAAGCTTCTTTCCAGTTTTGAACGGAAGATATTTCCTTTTTCACCATAGCCCTCTATGGGCTTCCAAATATCCCTTTGCCAATTCCACAAGAACAGCCTTAGCGAAAGGCTTCTTGAAGGGAAACATGTAACTCTGTGAGATGAATTAACAGAACACAGAGCAGTTTCTCAGAAAGCTCTTTCTAGTTTTGAACGAAAGATATTTCCTTTTTCACCATAGCCCTCTATGGGCTTCCAAATATCGCTTTGCCAATTCCACAAGAACAGCCTTAGCGAAAGGCTTCTTGAAGGGAAAGATGTAACTCTGTGAGATGAATTAAGAGAACACAGAGCAGTTTCTCCGAAAGCTTCTTTCCAGTTTTGAACGGAAGATATTTCCTTTTTCACCATAGCCCTCTATGGGCTTCCAAATATCCCTTTGCCAATTCCACAAGAACAGCCTTAGCGAAAGGCTTCTTGAAGGGAAAGATGTAACTCTCTGAGATGAATTAACAGAACACAGAGCAGTTTCTCAGAAAGCTTCTTTCTAGTTTTCAACGGAAGATATTGCCTTTTTCACCATAGCCCTCTATGGGCTTCCAAATATCCCTTTGCCAATTCCACAAGAACAGCCTTAGCGAAAGGCTTCTTGAAGGGAAAGATGTAACTGTGAGATGAATTAACAGAACACAGAGCAGTTTCTCAGAAAGCTTCTTTCCAGTTTTGAACGGAAGATATTTCCTTTTTCACCATAGCCCTCTATGGGCTTCCAAATATCCCTTTGCCAATTCCACAAGAACAGCCTTAGCGAAAGGCTTCTTAAAGGGAAAGATGTAACTCTGTGAGATGAATTAACAGAACACAGAGCAGTTTCTCAGAAAGCTTCTTTCCAGTTGTGAACGGAAGATATTTCCTTTTTCACCATAGCCCTCTATGGGCTTCCAAATATCCCTTTGCCAATTCCCCATGGACAGCCTTAGCGTAAGGCTTCTTGAAGGGAAAGATGTAACTCTGTGAGATGAATTAAAAGAACACAGAGCAGTTTCTCAGAAAGCTTCTTTCCAGTTTTGAATGGAAGATATTTCCTTTTTCACCATAGCCCTCTATGGGCTTCCAAATATCCCTTTGCCAATTCCACAAGAACAGCCTTAGCGAAAGGCTTCTTGAAGGGAAAGATGTAACTGTGAGATGAATTAACAGAACACAGAGCAGTTTCTCAGAAAGCTTCTTTCCAGTTTTGAACGGAAGATATTTCCTTTTTCACCATAGCCCTCTATGGGCTTCCAAATATCCCTTTGCCAATTCCACAAGAACAGCCTTAGCGAAAGACTTCTTGAAGGGAAAGATGTAACTGTGAGATGAATTAACAGAACACAGAGCAGTTTCTCAGAAAGCATCTTTCTAGTTTTGAACGGAAGATATTTCCTTTTTCACCATAGCCCTCTATGGGCTTCCAAATATACCTTTGCCAATTCCACAAGAACAGCCTTAGCGAAAGGCTTCTTGAAGGGAAAGATGTAACTCTGGGAGATGAATTAACAGAACACAGAGCAGTTTCTCAGAAACCTTCTTTCCAGTTTTGAACGGAAGATATTTCCTTTTTCACCATAGCTCTCTATGGGCTTCCAAATATCCCTTTGCCAATGCCACAAGAACAGCCTTAGCGAAAGGCTTCTTGAAGGGAAAGATGTAACTCTGTGAGATGAATTAACAGAACACAGAGCAGTTTCTCAGAAAGCTTCTTTCCAGTTTTGAAAGGAAGATATTTCCTTTTTCACCATAGACTTCTATGGGCTTCCAAATATCTCTTTGCCAATTCCACAAGACCAGCCTTAGCGAAATGCTTCTTGAAGGGAAAGATGTTTCTCTGTGAGATGAATTAACGGAACACAGAGCAGTTTCTCAGAAAGTTTCTTTGCAGTTTTGAACGGAAGATAATTCCTTTTTCACCATAGCCCTCTATCTGCTTCCAAATATCCCTTTGCCAATCCCACAAGAACAGCCTTAGCGAAAGGCTTCATGAAGGGAAAGATGTAACTCTGTGAGATGAATTAACAGAACACAGAGCAGTTTCTCAGAAAGCTTCTCTCCAGTTTTGAACGAAAGATATTTCCTTTTTCACCATAGCCCTCTATGGGCTTCCAAATATCCCTTTGCCAATTCCACAAGAACAGCCTTAGCGAAAGGCTTCTTGAAGGGAAAGATGTAACTCTGTGAGATGAATTAACAGAACACAGAGCAGTTTCTCAGAAAGCTTCTTTCCAGTTTTGAACGGAAGATATTTCCTTTTTCACCATAGCCCTCTATGGGCTTCCAAATATCCCTTTGCCAATCCCACAAGAACAGCCTTAGCGAAAGGCTTCTTAAAGGGAAAGATGTAACTCTGTGAGATGAATTAACAGAACACAGAGCAGTTTCTCAGAAAGCTTCTTTCCAGTTTTGAACGGAAGATATTTCCGTTTTCACCATAGCCCTCTATGGGCTTCCAAATATCACTTTGCCAATTCCCCAAGGACAGCCTTAGCGAAAGGCTTCTTGAAGGGAAAGATGTAACTCTGTGAGATGAATTAACAGAACACAGAGCAGTTTCTCAGACAGCTTCTTTCCAGTTTTGAATGGAAGATATTTCCTTTTTCACCATAGCCCTCTATGGGCTTCCAAATATCCCTTTGCCAATTCCACAAGAACAGCCTTAGCGAAAGGCTTCTTGAAGGGAAAGATGTAACTGTGAGATGAATTAACAGAACACAGAGCAGTTTCTCAGAAAGCTTCTTTCCAGTTTTGAACGGAAGATATTTCCTTTTTCACCATAGCCCTCTATGGGCTTCCAAATATCCCTTTGCCAATTCCACAAGAACAGCCTTAGCGAAAGGCTTCTTGAAGGGAAAGATGTAACTGTGAGATGAATTAACAGAACACACAGCAGTTTCTCACAAAGCATCTTTCCAGTTTTGAACGGAAGATATTTCCTTTTTCACCATAGCCCTCTATGGGCTTCCAAATATCCCTTTGCCAATTCCACAAGAACAGCCTTAGCGAAAGGCTTCTTGAAGGGAAAGATGTAACTCTGGGAGATGAATTAACAGAACACAGAGCAGTTTCTCAGAAACCTTCTTTCCAGTTTTGAACGGAAGATATTTCCTTTTTCACCATAGCTCTCTAGGGGTTCCAAATATCCCTTTGCCAATGCCACAAGAACAGCCTTAGCGAAAGGCTTCTTGAAGGGAAAGATGTAACTCTGTGAGATGAATTAACAGAACACAGAGCAGTTTCTCAGAAAGCTTCTTTCCAGTTTTGAACGGAAGATAATTCCTTTTTCACCATAGCCTTCTATGGGCTTCCAAATATCTCTTTGCCAATTCCACAAGAACAGCCTTAGCGAAATGCTTCTTGAAGGGAAAGATGTTTCTCTGTGAGATGAATTAACGGAACACAGAGCAGTTTCTCAGAAAGTTTCTTTCCAGTTTTGAACGGAAGATATTTCCTTTTTCACCATAGCCCTCTATCTGCTTCCAAATATCCCTTTGCCAATCCCACAAGAACAGCCTTAGCGAAAGGCTTCATGAAGGGAAAGATGTAACTCTTTGAGAAGAATTAACAGAACACAGAGCAGTTTCTCAGAAAGCTTCTCTCCAGTTTTGAACGGAAGATATTTCCTTTTTCACCATAGCCCTCTATGGGCTTCCAAATATCCCTTTGCCAATTCCACAAGAACAGCCTTAGCGAAAGGCTTCTTGAAGGGAAAGATGTAACTCTGTGAGATGAATTAACAGAACACAGAGCAGTTTCTCAGAAAGCTTCTTTCCAGTTTTGAACGGAGGATATTTCCTTTTTCACCATAGCCCTCTATGGGCTTCCAAATATCCCTTTGCCAATTCCACAAGAACAGCCTTAGCGAAAGGCTTCTTGAAGGGAAAGATGTAACTCTGTGAGATGAATTAACAGAACACAGAGCAGTTTCTCAGAAAGCTTCTTTCCAGTTTTGAACGGAAGATATTTCCTTTTTCACCATAGCCCTCTATGGGCTTCCAAATATCCCTTTGCCAATTCCTCAAGAACAGGTTTAGCGAAAGGCTTCTTGAAGGGAAAGATGTAACTCTGTGAGATGAATTAACAGAACACAGAGAAATTTCTCAAAAAGCTTCTTTCCAGTTTTGAACGGAAGTTATTTCCTTTTTCACCATAGCCCTCTATGGGCTTCCAAATATCCCTTTGACAATTCCCAAAGAACAGCCTTAGCGAAAGACTTCTTGAAGGGAAAGATGTAACTCTGTGAAATGAATTAACAGAACACAGAGCAGTTTCTCAGAAAGCTTCTTTCCAGTTTTGAACGGAAGATATTTCCTTTTTCACCATAGCCCTCTATGGGCTTCCAAATATCCCTTTGCCAATTCCACAAGAACAGCCTTAGCGAAAGGTTTCTTAAAGGGGAAGATGTAACTCTGTGAGATGAATTAACAGAACACAGAGCAGTTTCTCAGAAAGCTTCTTTCCAGTTTTGAACGGAAGATATTTCCTTTTTCACCATAGCCCTCTATGGGCTTCCAAATATCCCTTTGCCAATTCCCCAAGGACAGCCTTAGCGAAAGGCTTCTTGAAGGGAAAGATGTAACTCTGTGAGATGAATTAACAGAACACAGAGCAGTTTCTCAGAAAGCTTCTTTCCAGTTTTGAACGGAAGATATTTCCTTTTTCACGATAGCCCTCTATGGGCTTCCAAATATCCCTTTGCCAATTCCACAAGAACAGCTTTAGCGAAAGGCTTCTTGAAGGGAAAGATGTAACTCTGTGAGATGAATTAACAGAACACAGAGCAGTTTCTCAGAAAGCTTCTTTCCAGTTTTGAACGGAAGTTATTTCCTTTTTCACCATCGCCCTCTATGGGCTTCCAAATATCCCTTTGCCAATTCCCCATGAACAGCCTTAGCGAAAGACTTCTTGAAGGGAAAGATGTAACTCTGTGAGATGAATTAACAGAACACAGAGCAGTTTCTCAGAAAGCTTCTTTCCAGTTTTGAACGGAAGATATTTCCTTTTTCAGCATAGCCCTCTATGGGCTTCCAAATATCCCTTTGCCAATGCCACAAGAACAGTCTTAGCGAAAGGCTTCTTGAAGGGAAAGATGTAACTATGTGAGATGAATTAACAGACCACAAAGCAGTTTCTCAGAAAGTTTCTTTCCAGTTTTGAACGGAAGATATTTCCTTTTTCACCATAGCCCTCTATTGGCTTCCAAATATCCCTTTGCCAATTCCACAAGAACAGCCGTAGCGAAAGGCTTCTTGAAGGGAAAGATGTAACTCTGTGAGATGAATTAACAGAACACAGAGCAGTTTCTCAGAAAGCTTCTTTCCAGTTTTGAACGGAAGATATTTCCTTTTTCACCATAGCCCTCCAAGGGCTTCCAAATATCCCTTTGCCAATTCCCCAAGAACAGCCTTAGCGAAAGGCTTCTTGAAGGGAAAGATGTAACTCTGTGAGATGAATTAACAGAACACAGAGCAGTTTCTCAGAAAGCTTCTTTCCAGTTTTGAACGGAAGATATTTCCTTTTTCACCATAGCCCTCTATGGGCTTCCAAATATCCCTTTGCCAATTCCCCAAGGACAGCTTAGCGAAAGGCTTCTTGAAGGGAAAGATGTAACTCTGTGAGATGAATTAACAGAACACAGAGCAGTTTCTCAGAAAGCTTCTTTCCAGTTTTGAACGGAAGATATTTCCTTTTTCACCATAGCCCTCTATGGGCTTCCAAATATCCCTTTGCCAATTCCACAAGAACAGCCTTAGCGAAAGGCTTCTTGAAGGGAAAGATGTAACTCTGTGAGATGAATTAACAGAACACAGAGCAGTTTCTCAGAAAGCTTCTTTCCAGTTTTGAACGGAAGATATTTCCTTTTTCACCATAGCCCTCTATGGGCTTCCAAATATCCCTTTGCCAATTCCACAAGAACAGCCTTAGCGAAAGGCTTCTTGAAGGGAACGATGTAACTCTGTGAGATGAATTAACAGAACACAGAGCAGTTTCTCAGAATGCTTCTTTCCAGTTTTGAACGGAAGATATTTCCTTTTTCACCATAGCCCTCTATGGGCTTCCAAATATCGCTTTGCCAATTCCACAAGAACAGCCTTAGCGAAAGGCTTCTTGAAGGGAAAGATGTAACTCTGTGAGATGAATTAACAGAACACAGAGCAGTTTCTCAGAAAGCTTCTTTCCAGTTTTGAACGGAAGATATTTCCTTTTTCACCATAGCCCTCCAAGGGCTTCCAAATATCCCTTTGCCAATTCCCCAAGAACAGCCTTAGCGAAAGGCTTCTTGAAGGGAAAGATGTAACTCTGTGAGATGAATTAACAGAACACAGAGCAGTTTCTCAGAAAGCTTCTTTCCAGTTTTGAAGGGAAGATATTTCCTTTTTCACCATAGCCCTCTATGGGCTTCCAAATATCCCTTTGCCAATTCCTCAATAACAGCCTTAGCGAGAGACTTCTTGAAGGGAAAGATGTAACACTGTGAGATGAATTAACGGAACACAGAGCAGTTTCTCAGAAAGCTTCTTTCCAGTTTTGAACGGAAGTTATTTCCTTTTTCACCATAGCCCTCCAAGGGCTTCCAAATATCCCTTTGCCAATTCCCCAAGAACAGCCTTAGCGAAAGGCTTCTTGAAGGGAAAGATGTAACTCTGTGAGATGAATTAACAGAACACAGAGCAGTTTCTCAGAAAGCTTCTTTCCAGTTTTGAAGGGAAGATATTTCCTTTTTCACCATAGCCCTCTATGGGCTTCCAAATATCCCTTTGCCAATTCCACAATAACAGCCTTAGCGAAAGACTTCTTGAAGGGAAAGATGTAACACTATGAGATGAATTAACAGAACACAGAGCAGTTTCTCAGAAAGCTTCTTTCCAGTTTTGAACGGAAGTTATTTCCTTTTTCACCATAGCCCTCTATGGGCTTCCAAATATCCCTTTGCCAATTCCACAAGAACAGCCTTAGCGAAAGGCTTCTTGAAGGGAAAGATGTAACTCTGTGAGATGAATTAACAGAACACAGAGCAGTTTCTCAGAAAGCTTCTTTCTAGTTTTCAACGGAAGATATTTCCTTTTTCACCATAGCCCTCTATGGGCTTCCAAATATCCCTTTGCCAATTCCACAAGAACAGCCTTAGCGAAAGGCTTCTTGAAGGGAAACATGTAACTCTGTGAGATGAATTAAGAGAACACAGAGCAGTTTCTCAGAAAGCTTCTTTCCAGTTTTGAACGGAAGATATTTCCTTTTTCACCATAGCCCTCTATGGGCTTCCAAATATCCCTTTGCCAATTCCACAAGAAAAGCCTTAGCGAAAGGCTTCTTGAAGGGAAAAATGTAACTCTCTGAGATGAATTAACAGAACACAGAGCAGTTTCTCAGAAAGCTTCTTTCTAGTTTTCAACGGAAGATATTGCCTTTTTCACCATAGCCCTCTATGGGCTTCCAAATATCCCTTTGCCAATTCCCCAAGAACAGCCTTAGCGAAAGGCTTCTTGAAGGGAAAGATGTAACTCTGTGAGATGAATTAACAGAACACAGAGCAGTTTCTCAGAAAGCTTCTTTCCAGTTTTGAACGGAAGATATTTCCTTTTTCACCATAGCCCTCTATGGGCTTCCAAATATCCCTTTGCCAATTCCACAAGAACAGCCTTAGCGAAAGGTTTCTTAAAGGGAAAGATGTAACTCTGTGAGATGAATTAACAGAACACAGAGCAGTTTCTCAGAAAGCTTCTTTCCAGTTTTGAACGGAAGATATTTCCTTTTTCACCATAGCCCTCTATGGGCTTCCAAATATCCCTTTGCCAATTCCCCAAGGACAGCCTTAGCGAAAGGCTTCTTGAAGGGAAAGATGTAACTCTGTGAGATGAATTAACAGAACACAGAGCAGTTTCTCAGAAAGCTTCTTTCCAGTTTTGAATGGAAGATATTTCCTTTTTCACCATAGCCCTCTATGGGCTTCCAAATATCCCTTTGCCAATTCCACAAGAACAGCCTTAGCGAAAGGCTTCTTGAAGGGAAAGATGTAACTGTGAGATGAATTAACAGAACACAGAGCAGTTTCTCAGAAAGCATCTTTCCAGTTTTGAACGGAAGATATTTCCTTTTTCACCATAGCCCTCTATGGGCTTCCAAATATCCCTTTGCCAATTCCACAAGAACAGCCTTAGCGAAAGGCTTCTTGAAGGGAAAGATGTAACTCTGGGAGATGAATTAACAGAACACAGAGCAGTTTCTCAGAAACCTTCTTTCCAGTTTTGAACGGAAGATATTTCCTTTTTCACCATAGCCCTCTATGGGCTTCCAAATATCCCTTTGCCAATGCCACAAGAACAGTCTTAGCGAAAGGCTTCTTGAAGGGAAAGATGTAACTATGTGAGATGAATTAACAGACCACAAAGCAGTTTCTCAGAAAGTTTCTTTCCAGTTTTTAACGGAAGATATTTCCTTTTTCACCATAGCCCTCTATTGGCTTCCAAATATCCCTTTGCCAATTCCACAAGAACAGCCGTAGCGAAAGGCTTCTTGAAGGGAAAGATGTAACTCTGTGAGATGAACTAAGAGAACACAGAGCAGTTTCTCAGAAAGCTTCTTTCCAGTTTTGAACGGAAGATATTTCCTTTTTCTCCATAGCCCTCTATGGGCTTCCAAATATCCCTTTGCCAATTCCACAAGAACAGCCTCAGTGAAAGGTTTCTTAAAGGGAAAGATGTAACTCTGTGAGATGAATTAACAGAACACAGAGCAGTTTCTCAGAAAGCTTCTTTCCAGTTTTGAACGGAAGATATTTCCTTTTTCACCATAGCCCTCTATGGGCTTCCCAATATCCCTTTGCCAATTCCCCAAGGACAGCCTTAGCGAAAGGCTTCTTGAAGGGAAAGATGTAACTCTGTGAGATGAATTAACAGAACACAGATCAGGTTCTCAGAAAGCTTCTTTCCAGTTTTGAACGGAAGATATTTCCTTTTTCACCATAGCCCTCTATGGGCTTCCAAATATCCCTTTGCCAATTCCACAAGAACAGCCTTAGTGAAAGGTTTCTTAAAGGGAAAGATGTAACTCTTTGAGATGAATTAACAGAACACAAAGCAGTTTCTCAGAAAGCTTCTTTCCAGTTTTGAACGGAAGATATTTCCTTTTTCACCATAGCAGTCTATGGGCTTCCAAATATCCCTTTGCCAATTCCACAAGAACAGCCTTAGCGAAAGGTTTCTTAAAGGGGAAGATGTAACTCTGTGAGATGAATTAACAGAACACAGAGCAGTTTCTCAGAAAGCTTCTTTCCAGTTTTGAACGGAAGATATTTCCTTTTTCACCATAGCCCTCTATGTGCTTCCAAATATCCCTTTGCCAATTCCCCAAGGACGGCCTTAGCGAAAGGCTTCTTGAAGGGAAAGATGTAACTCTGTGAGATGAATTAACAGAACACAGAGCAGTTTCTCAGAAAGCTTCTTTCCAGTTTTGAACGGAAGATATTTCCTTTTTCACCATAGCCCTCTATGGGCTTCCAAATATCCCTTTGCCAATTCCACAAGAACAGCCTTAGTGAAAGGCTTGTTGAAGGGAAAGATGTAACTCTGTGAGATGAATTAACAGAGCACAGAGCAGTTTCTCAGAAAGCTTCTTTCCAGTTTTGAACGGAAGATATTTCCTTTTTCACGATAGCCCTCTATGGGCTTCCAAATATCCCTTTGCCAATTCCACAAGAACAGCCTTAGCGAAAGGCTTCTTGAAGGGAAAGATGTAACTCTGTGAGATGAATTAACAGAACACAGAGCAGTTTCTCAGAAAGCTTCTTTCCAGTTTTGAACGGAAGATATTTCCTTTTTCCCGATAGCCCTCTATGGGCTTCCCAATATCGCTTTTCCAATTCCACAAGAACAGCCTTAGCGAAAGGCTTCTTGAAGGGAAAGATGTAACTCTGTGAGATGAATTAAGAGAACACAGAGCAGTTTCTCAGAAAGCTTCTTTCCAGTTTTGAACGGAAGATATTTCCTTTTTCACCATAGCCCTCCAAGGGCTTCCAAATATCCCTTTGCCAATTCCCCAAGAACAGCCTTAGCGAAAGGCTTCTTGAAGGGAAAGATGTAACTCTGTGAGATGAATTAACAGAACAGAGAGCAGTTTCTCAGAAAGCTTCTTTCCAGTTTTGAAGGGAAGATATTTCCTTTTTCACCATAGCCCTCTATGGGCTTCCCAATATCCCTTTGCCAATTCCACAAGAACAGCCTTAGCGAAAGACTTCTTGAAGGGAAAGATGTAACTCTGTGAGATGAATTAACAGAACACAGAGCAGTTTCTCAGAAAGCTTCTTTCCAGTTTTGAACGGAAGATATTTCCTTTTTCACCATAGCCCTCTATGGGCTTCCAAATATCCCTTTGCCAATTCCACAAGAACAGCCTTAGCGAAAGGCTTCTTGAAGGGAAAGATGTAACTCTGTGAGATGAATTAACAGAACACAGAGCAGTTTCTCAGAAAGCTTCTTTCTAGTTTTCAACGGAAGATATTTCCTTTTTCACCATAGCCCTCTATGGGCTTCCAAATATCCCTTTGCCAATTCCACAAGAACAGCCTTAGCGAAAGACTTCTTGAAGGGAAACATGTAACTTTGTGAGATGAATTAAAAGAACACAGAGCAGTTTCTCAGAAAGCTTCTTTCCAGTTTTGAACGGAAGATATTTCCTTTTTCACCATAGCCCTCTATGGGCTTCCAAATATCCCTTTGCCAATTCCACAAGAACAGCCTTAGCGAAAGGCTTCTTAAAGGGAAAGATGTAACTCTGTGAGATGAATTAACAGAACACAGAGCAGTTTCTCAGAAAGCTTCTTTCCAGTTTTGAACGGAAGATATTTCCTTTTTCACCATAGCCCTCTATGGGCTTCCAAATATCCCTTTGCCAATTCCCCAAGGACAGCCTTAGCGAAAGGCTTCTTGAAGGGAAAGATGTAACTCTGTGAGATGAATTAACAGAACACAGAGCAGTTTCTCAGAAAGCTTCTTTCCAGTTTTGAATGGAAGATATTTCCTTTTTCACAATATCCTTCTATGGGCTTCCAAATATCCCTTTGCCAATTCCACAAGAACAGCCTTAGCGAAAGGCTTCTTGAAGGGAAAGATGTAACTCTGTGAGATGAATTAACAGAACACAGAGCAGTTTCTCAGAAAGCTTCTTTCCAGTTTTGAACGGAAGATATTTCCTTTTTCACCATAGCCCTCTATGGGCTTCCAAATATCCCTTTGCCAATTCCACAAGAACAGCCTTATCGAAAGGCTTCTTGAAGGGAAAGATGTAACTCTGTGAGATGAATTAACAGAACACAGAGCAGTTTCTCAGAATGCTTCTTTCGAGTTTTGAACGGAAGATAATTCCTTTTTCACCATAGCCCTCTATGGGCTTCCAAATATCGCTTTGCCAATTCCACAAGAACAGCCTCAGCGCAAGGCTTCTTGAAGGGAAAGATGTAACACTGTGGGACGAATTAAGAGAACACAGAGCAGTTTCTCAGAAAGCTTCTTTCCAGTTTTGAACGGAAGATATTTCCTTTTTCACCATAGCCCTCCAAGGGCTTCCAAATATCCCTTTGCCAATTCCCCAAGAACAGCCTTAGCGAAAGGCTTCTTGAAAGGAAAGATGTAACTCTGTGAGATGAATTAACAGAACACAGAGCAGTTTCTCAGAAAGCTTTTTTCCAGTTTTGAACGGAAGATATTTCCTTTTTCACCATAGCCCTCTATGGGCTTCCAAATATCCCTTTGCCAATTCCACAAGAACAGCCTTAGCGAAAGACTTCTTGAAGGGAAAGATGTAAATCTGTGAGATGAATTAACAGAACACAGAGCAGTTTCTCAGAAAGCTTCTTTCCAGTTTTGAACGGAAGATATTTCCTTTTTCACCATAGCCCTCTATGGGCTTCCAAATATCCCTTTGCCAATTCCACAAGAACAGCCTTAGGGAAAGGCTTCTTGAAGGGAAAGATGTAACTCTGTGAGATGAATTAACAGAACACAGAGCAGTTTCTCAGAAAGCTTCTTTCCAGTTTTGAACGGAAGATAATTCCTTTTTCACCATAGCCCTCTATGGGCTTCCAAATATCCCTTTGCCAATTCCACAAGAACAGCCTTAGCGAAAGGCTTCTTGAAGGGAAAGATGTAACTCTGTGAGATGAATTAACAGAACACAGAGCAGTTTCTCAGAAATCTTCTTTCCAGTTTTGAACGGAAGATATTTCCTTTTTCACCATAGCCCTCTATGGGCTTCCAAATATCCCTTTGCCAATACCACAAGAACAGGTTTAGCGAAAGGCTTCTTGAAGGGAAAGATGTAACTCTGTGAGATGAATTAACAGAACACAGAGCAGTTTCTCAGAAAGCTTCTTTCCAGTTTTGAACGGAAATTATTTCCTTTTTCACCATAGCCCTCTATGGGCTTCCAAATATCCCTTTGCCAATTCCCCAAGAACAGCCTTAGCGAAAGACTTCTTGAAGGGAAAGATGTAACTCTGTGAGATGAATTAACAGAACACAGAGCAGTTTCTCAGAAAGCTTCTTTCCAGTTTTGAACGGAAGATATTTCCTTTTTCACGATAGCCCTCTATGGGCTTCCAAATATCCCTTTGCCAATTCCACAAGAACAGCTTTAGCGAAAGGCTTCTTGAAGGGAAAGATGTAACTCTGTGGATGAATTAACAGAACACAGAGCAGTTTCTCAGAAAGCTTCTTTCCAGTTTTGAACGGAAGTTATTTCCTTTTTCACCATAGCCCTCTATGGGCTTCCAAATATCCCTTTGCCAATTCCCCAAAAACAGCCTTAGCGAAAGACTTCTTGAAGGGAAAGATGTAACTCTGTGAGATGAATTAACAGAACACAGAGCAGTTTCTCAGAAAGCTTCTTTCCAGTTTTGAACGGAAGATATTTCCTTTTTCACCATAGCCCTCTATGGGCTTCCAAATATCCCTTTGCCAATGCCACAAGAACAGTCTTAGCGAAAGGCTTCTTGAAGGGAAAGATGTAACTATGTGAGATGAATTAACAGACCACAAAGCAGTTTCTCAGAAAGTTTCTTTCCAGTTTTTAACGGAAGATATTTCCTTTTTCACCATAGCCCTCTATTGGCTTCCAAATATCCCTTTGCCAATTCCACAAGAACAGCCGTAGCGAAAGGCTTCTTGAAGGGAAAGATGTAACTCTGTGAGATGAATTAAGAGAACACAGAGCAGTTTCTCAGAAAGCTTCTTTCCAGTTTTGAACGGAAGATATTTCCTTTTTCTCCATAGCCCTCTATGGGCTTCCAAATATCCCTTTGCCAATTCCACAAGAACAGCCTCAGTGAAAGGTTTCTTAAAGGGAAAGATGTAACTCTGTGAGATGAATTAACAGAACACAGAGCAGTTTCTCAGAAAGCTTCTTTCCAGTTTTGAACGGAAGATATTTCCTTTTTGACCATAGCCCTCTATGGGCTTCCCAATATCCCTTTGCCAATTCCCCAAGGACAGCCTTAGCGAAAGGCTTCTTGAAGGGAAAGATGTAACTCTGTGAGATGAATTAACAGAACACAGAGCAGTTTCTCAGAAAGCTTCTTTCCAGTTTTGAACGGAAGATATTTCCTTTTTCACCATAGCCCTCTATGGGCTTCCAAATATCCCTTTGCCAATTCCACAAGAACAGCCTTAGCGAAAGGCTTCTTGAAGGGAAAGATGTAACTCTGTGAGATGAATTAACAGAACACAGAGCAGTTTCTCAGAAAGCTTCTTTACAGTTTTGAACGGAAGATATTTCCTTTTTCACCATAGCCCTCTATGGGCTTCCAAATATCCCTTTGCCAATTCCACAAGAACAGCCTTAGCGAAAGGCTTCTTGAAGGGAAAGATGTAACTCTGTGAGATGAATTAACAGAACACAAAGCAGTTTCTCAGAAAGTTTCTTTCCAGTTTTGAACGGAAGATATTTCCTTTTTCACCATAGCCCTCTATTGGCTTCCAAATATCCCTTTGCCAATTACACAAGAACAGCCGTAGCGAAAGGCTTCTTGAAGGGAAAGATGTAACTCTGTGAGATGAATTAACAGAACACAGAGCAGTTTCTCAGAAACCTTCTTTCCAGTTTTGAACGGAAGATATTTCCTTTTTCACCATAGCCCTCTATGGGCTTCCAAATATCCCTTTGCCAATTCCACAAGAACAGCCTTAGCGAAAGGTTTGTTAAAGGGAAAGATGTAACTCTGTGAGATGAATTAACAGAACACAGAGCAGTTTCTCAGAAAGCTTCTTTCCAGTTTTGAACGGAAGATATTTCCTTTTTCACCATAGCCCTCTATGGGCTTCCAAATATCCCTTTGCCAATTCCCCAAGGACAGCCTTAGCGAAAGGCTTCTTGAAGGGAAAGATGTAACTCTGTGAGATGAATTAACAGAACACAGAGCAGTTTCTCAGAAAGCTTCTTTCCAGTTTTGAACGGAAGATATTTCCTTTTTCACCATAGCCCTCTATGGGCTTCCAAATATCCCTTTGCCAATTCCACAAGAACAGCCTTAGCGAAAGGTTTCTTAAAGGGGAAGATGTAACTCTGTGAGATGAATTAACAGAACACAGAGCAGTTTCTCAGAAAGCTTCTTTCCAGTTTTGAACGGAAGATATTTCCTTTTTCACCATAGCCCTCTATGGGCTTCCAAATATCCCTTTGCCAATTCCACAAGAACAGCCTTAGCGAAAGGCTTCTTGAAGGGAAAGATGTAACTCTGTGAGATGAATTAACAGAACACAGAGCAGTTTCTCAGAAAGCTTCTTTCCAGTTTTGAACGGAAGATATTTCCTTTTTCACCATAGCCCTCTATGGGCTTCCAAATATCCCTTTGCCAATCCCACAAGAACAGCCTTAGCGAAAGGCTTCTTAAAGGGAAAGATGTAACTCTGTGAGATGAATTAACAGAACACAGAGCAGTTTCTCAGAAAGCTTCTTTCCAGTTTTGAACGGAAGATATTTCCGTTTTCACCATAGCCCTCTATGGGCTTCCAAATATCACTTTGCCAATTCCCCAAGGACAGCCTTAGCGAAAGGCTTCTTGAAGGGAAAGATGTAACTCTGTGAGATGAATTAACAGAACACAGAGCAGTTTCTCAGACAGCTTCTTTCCAGTTTTGAATGGAAGATATTTCCTTTTTCACCATAGCCCTCTATGGGCTTCCAAATATCCCTTTGCCAATTCCACAAGAACAGCCTTAGCGAAAGGCTTCTTGAAGGGAAAGATGTAACTGTGAGATGAATTAACAGAACACAGAGCAGTTTCTCAGAAAGCTTCTTTCCAGTTTTGAACGGAAGATATTTCCTTTTTCACCATAGCCCTCTATGGGCTTCCAAATATCCCTTTGCCAATTCCACAAGAACAGCCTTAGCGAAAGGCTTCTTGAAGGGAAAGATGTAACTGTGAGATGAATTAACAGAACACACAGCAGTTTCTCAGAAAGCATCTTTCCAGTTTTGAACGGAAGATATTTCCTTTTTCACCATAGCCCTCTATGGGCTTCCAAATATCCCTTTGCCAATTCCACAAGAACAGCCTTAGCGAAAGGCTTCTTGAAGGGAAAGATGTAACTCTGGGAGATGAATTAACAGAACACAGAGCAGTTTCTCAGAAACCTTCTTTCCAGTTTTGAACGGAAGATATTTCCTTTTTCACCATAGCTCTCTAGGGGTTCCAAATATCCCTTTGCCAATGCCACAAGAACAGCCTTAGCGAAAGGCTTCTTGAAGGGAAAGATGTAACTCTGTGAGATGAATTAACAGAACACAGAGCAGTTTCTCAGAAAGCTTCTTTCCAGTTTTGAACGGAAGATAATTCCTTTTTCACCATAGCCTTCTATGGGCTTCCAAATATCTCTTTGCCAATTCCACAAGAACAGCCTTAGCGAAATGCTTCTTGAAGGGAAAGATGTTTCTCTGTGAGATGAATTAACGGAACACAGAGCAGTTTCTCAGAAAGTTTCTTTCCAGTTTTGAACGGAAGATATTTCCTTTTTCACCATAGCCCTCTATCTGCTTCCAAATATCCCTTTGCCAATCCCACAAGAACAGCCTTAGCGAAAGGCTTCATGAAGGGAAAGATGTAACTCTTTGAGAAGAATTAACAGAACACAGAGCAGTTTCTCAGAAAGCTTCTCTCCAGTTTTGAACGGAAGATATTTCCTTTTTCACCATAGCCCTCTATGGGCTTCCAAATATCCCTTTGCCAATTCCACAAGAACAGCCTTAGCGAAAGGCTTCTTGAAGGGAAAGATGTAACTCTGTGAGATGAATTAACAGAACACAGAGCAGTTTCTCAGAAAGCTTCTTTCCAGTTTTGAACGGAGGATATTTCCTTTTTCACCATAGCCCTCTATGGGCTTCCAAATATCCCTTTGCCAATTCCACAAGAACAGCCTTAGCGAAAGGCTTCTTGAAGGGAAAGATGTAACTCTGTGAGATGAATTAACAGAACACAGAGCAGTTTCTCAGAAAGCTTCTTTCTAGTTTTGAACGGAAGATATTTCCTTTTTCACCATAGCCCTCTATGGGCTTCCAAATATCCCTTTGCCAATTCCTCAAGAACAGGTTTAGCGAAAGGCTTCTTGAAGGGAAAGATGTAACTCTGTGAGATGAATTAACAGAACACAGAGAAATTTCTCAAAAAGCTTCTTTCCAGTTTTGAACGGAAGTTATTTCCTTTTTCACCATAGCCCTCTATGGGCTTCCAAATATCCCTTTGACAATTCCCAAAGAACAGCCTTAGCGAAAGACTTCTTGAAGGGAAAGATGTAACTCTGTGAAATGAATTAACAGAACACAGAGCAGTTTCTCAGAAAGCTTCTTTCCAGTTTTGAACGGAAGATATTTCCTTTTTCACCATAGCCCTCTATGGGCTTCCAAATATCCCTTTGCCAATTCCACAAGAACAGCCTTAGCGAAAGGTTTCTTAAAGGGGAAGATGTAACTCTGTGAGATGAATTAACAGAACACAGAGCAGTTTCTCAGAAAGCTTCTTTCCAGTTTTGAACGGAAGATATTTCCTTTTTCACCATAGCCCTCTATGGGCTTCCAAATATCCCTTTGCCAATTCCCCAAGGACAGCCTTAGCGAAAGGCTTCTTGAAGGGAAAGATGTAACTCTGTGAGATGAATTAACAGAACACAGAGCAGTTTCTCAGAAAGCTTCTTTCCAGTTTTGAACGGAAGATATTTCCTTTTTCACGATAGCCCTCTATGGGCTTCCAAATATCCCTTTGCCAATTCCACAAGAACAGCTTTAGCGAAAGGCTTCTTGAAGGGAAAGATGTAACTCTGTGAGATGAATTAACAGAACACAGAGCAGTTTCTCAGAAAGCTTCTTTCCAGTTTTGAACGGAAGTTATTTCCTTTTTCACGATAGCCCTCTATGGGCTTCCAAATATCCCTTTGCCAATTCCCCATGAACAGCCTTAGCGAAAGACTTCTTGAAGGGAAAGATGTAACTCTGTGAGATGAATTAACAGAACACAGAGCAGTTTCTCAGAAAGCTTCTTTCCAGTTTTGAACGGAAGATATTTCCTTTTTCACCATAGCCCTCTATGGGCTTCCAAATATCCCTTTGCCAATGCCACAGGAACAGTCTTAGCGAAAGGCTTCTTGAAGGGAAAGATGTAACTATGTGAGATGAATTAACAGACCACAAAGCAGTTTCTCAGAAAGTTTCTTTCCAGTTTTGAACGGAAGATATTTCCTTTTTCACCATAGCCCTCTATGGCTTCCAAATATCCCTTTGCCAATTCCACAAGAACAGCCGTAGCGAAAGGCTTCTTGAAGGGAAAGATGTAACTCTGTGAGATGAATTAAGAGAACACAGAGCAGTTTCTCAGAAAGCTTCTTTCCAGTTTTGAACGGAAGATATTTCCTTTTTCTCCATAGCCCTCTATGGGCTTCCAAATATCCCTTTGCCAATTCCACAAGAACAGCCTCAGTGAAAGGTTTCTTAAAGGGAAAGATGTAACTCTGTGAGATGAATTAACAGAACACAGAGCAGTTTCTCAGAAAGCTTCTTTCCAGTTTTGAACGGAAGATATTTCCTTTTTGACCATAGCCCTCTATGGGCTTCCCAATATCCCTTTGCCAATTCCCCAAGGACAGCCTTAGCGAAAGGCTTCTTGAAGGGAAAGATGTAACTCTGTGAGATGAATTAACAGAACACAGAGCAGTTTCTCAGAAAGCTTCTTTCCAGTTTTGAACGGAAGATATTTCCTTTTTCACCATAGCCCTCTATGGGCTTCCAAATATCCCTTTGCCAATTCCACAAGAACAGCCTTAGCGAAAGGCTTCTTGAAGGGAAAGATGTAACTCTGTGAGATGAATTAACAGAACACAGAGCAGTTTCTCAGAAAGCTTCTTTACAGTTTTGAACGGAAGATATTTCCTTTTTCACCATAGCCCTCTATGGGCTTCCAAATATCCCTTTGCCAATTCCACAAGAACAGCCTTAGCGAAAGGCTTCTTGAAGGGAAAGATGTAACTCTGTGAGATGAATTAACAGAACACAAAGCAGTTTCTCAGAAAGTTTCTTTCCAGTTTTGAACGGAAGATATTTCCTTTTTCACCATAGCCCTCTATTGGCTTCCAAATATCCCTTTGCCAATTACACAAGAACAGCCGTAGCGAAAGGCTTCTTGAAGGGAAAGATGTAACTCTGTGAGATGAATTAACAGAACACAGAGCAGTTTCTCAGAAACCTTCTTTCCAGTTTTGAACGGAAGATATTTCCTTTTTCACCATAGCCCTCTATGGGCTTCCAAATATCCCTTTGCCAATTCCACAAGAACAGCCTTAGCGAAAGGTTTGTTAAAGGGAAAGATGTAACTCTGTGAGATGAATTAACAGAACACAGAGCAGTTTCTCAGAAAGCTTCTTTCCAGTTTTGAACGGAAGATATTTCCTTTTTCACCATAGCCCTCTATGGGCTTCCAAATATCCCTTTGCCAATTCCCCAAGGACAGCCTTAGCGAAAGGCTTCTTGAAGGGAAAGATGTAACTCTGTGAGATGAATTAACAGAACACAGAGCAGTTTCTCAGAAAGCTTCTTTCCAGTTTTGAACGGAAGATATTTCCTTTTTCACCATAGCCCTCTATGGGCTTCCAAATATCCCTTTGCCAATTCCACAAGAACAGCCTTAGCGAAAGGCTTCTTGAAGGGAAAGATGTAACTCTGTGAGATGAATTAACAGAACACAGAGCAGTTTCTCAGAAAGCTTCTTTCCAGTTTTGAACGGAAGATATTTCCTTTTTCACCATAGCCCTCTATGGGCTTCCAAATATCCCTTTCCAATTCCACAAGAACAGCCTTGGCGAAAGGCTTTTTGAAGGGAACGATGTAACTCTGTGAGATGAATTAACAGAACACAGAGCAGTTTCTCAGAAACCTTCTTTCCAGTTTTGAACGGAAGATATTTCCATTTTCACCATAGCCCTCTATGGGCTTCTCAATATCCCTTTGCCAATTCCACAAGAACAGCCTTAGCGAAAGGCTTCTTGAAGGGAAAGATGTAACTCTGTGAGATGAATTAACAGAACACAGAGCAGTTTCTCAGAAAGCTTCTTTCCAGTTTTGAACGGAAGATATTTCCGTTTTCACCATAGCCCTCTATGGGCTTCCAAATATCACTTTGCCAATTCCCCAAGGACAGCCTTAGCGAAAGGCTTCTTGAAGGGAAAGATGTAACTCTGTGAGATGAATTAACAGAACACAGAGCAGTTTCTCAGACAGCTTCTTTCCAGTTTTGAATGGAAGATATTTCCTTTTTCACCATAGCCCTCTATGGGCTTCCAAATATCCCTTTGCCAATTCCACAAGAACAGCCTTAGCGAAAGGCTTCTTGAAGGGAAAGATGTAACTGTGAGATGAATTAACAGAACACAGAGCAGTTTCTCAGAAAGCTTCTTTCCAGTTTTGAACGGAAGATATTTCCTTTTTCACCATAGCCCTCTATGGGCTTCCAAATATCCCTTTGCCAATTCCACAAGAACAGCCTTAGCGAAAGGCTTCTTGAAGGGAAAGATGTAACTGTGAGATGAATTAACAGAACACACAGCAGTTTCTCAGAAAGCATCTTTCCAGTTTTGAACGGAAGATATTTCCTTTTTCACCATAGCCCTCTATGGGCTTCCAAATATCCCTTTGCCAATTCCACAAGAACAGCCTTAGCGAAAGGCTTCTTGAAGGGAAAGATGTAACTCTGGGAGATGAATTAACAGAACACAGAGCAGTTTCTCAGAAACCTTCTTTCCAGTTTTGAACGGAAGATATTTCCTTTTTCACCATAGCTCTCTAGGGGTTCCAAATATCCCTTTGCCAATGCCACAAGAACAGCCTTAGCGAAAGGCTTCTTGAAGGGAAAGATGTAACTCTGTGAGATGAATTAACAGAACACAGAGCAGTTTCTCAGAAAGCTTCTTTCCAGTTTTGAACGGAAGATAATTCCTTTTTCACCATAGCCTTCTATGGGCTTCCAAATATCTCTTTGCCAATTCCACAAGAACAGCCTTAGCGAAATGCTTCTTGAAGGGAAAGATGTTTCTCTGTGAGATGAATTAACGGAACACAGAGCAGTTTCTCAGAAAGTTTCTTTCCAGTTTTGAACGGAAGATATTTCCTTTTTCACCATAGCCCTCTATCTGCTTCCAAATATCCCTTTGCCAATCCCACAAGAACAGCCTTAGCGAAAGGCTTCATGAAGGGAAAGATGTAACTCTTTGAGAAGAATTAACAGAACACAGAGCAGTTTCTCAGAAAGCTTCTCTCCAGTTTTGAACGGAAGATATTTCCTTTTTCACCATAGCCCTCTATGGGCTTCCAAATATCCCTTTGCCAATTCCACAAGAACAGCCTTAGCGAAAGGCTTCTTGAAGGGAAAGATGTAACTCTGTGAGATGAATTAACAGAACACAGAGCAGTTTCTCAGAAAGCTTCTTTCCAGTTTTGAACGGAGGATATTTCCTTTTTCACCATAGCCCTCTATGGGCTTCCAAATATCCCTTTGCCAATTCCACAAGAACAGCCTTAGCGAAAGGCTTCTTGAAGGGAAAGATGTAACTCTGTGAGATGAATTAACAGAACACAGAGCAGTTTCTCAGAAAGCTTCTTTCCAGTTTTGAACGGAAGATATTTCCTTTTTCACCATAGCCCTCTATGGGCTTCCAAATATCCCTTTGCCAATTCCTCAAGAACAGGTTTAGCGAAAGGCTTCTTGAAGGGAAAGATGTATCTCTGTGAGATGAATTAACAGAACACAGAGCAATTTCTCAAAAAGCTTCTTTCCAGTTTTGAACGGAAGTTATTTCCTTTTTCACCATAGCCCTCTATGGGCTTCCAAATATCCCTTTGACAATTCCCAAAGAACAGCCTTAGCGAAAGACTTCTTGAAGGGAAAGATGTAACTCTGTGAAATGAATTAACAGAACACAGAGCAGTTTCTCAGAAAGCTTCTTTCCAGTTTTGAACGGAAGATATTTCCTTTTTCACCATAGCCCTCTATGGGCTTCCAAATATCCCTTTGCCAATTCCACAAGAACAGCCTTAGCGAAAGGTTTCTTAAAGGGGAAGATGTAACTCTGTGAGATGAATTAACAGAACACAGAGCAGTTTCTCAGAAAGCTTCTTTCCAGTTTTGAACGGAAGATATTTCCTTTTTCACCATAGCCCTCTATGGGCTTCCAAATATCCCTTTGCCAATTCCCCAAGGACAGCCTTAGCGAAAGGCTTCTTGAAGGGAAAGATGTAACTCTGTGAGATGAATTAACAGAACACAGAGCAGTTTCTCAGAAAGCTTCTTTCCAGTTTTGAACGGAAGATATTTCCTTTTTCACGATAGCCCTCTATGGGCTTCCAAATATCCCTTTGCCAATTCCACAAGAACAGCTTTAGCGAAAGGCTTCTTGAAGGGAAAGATGTAACTCTGTGAGATGAATTAACAGAACACAGAGCAGTTTCTCAGAAAGCTTCTTTCCAGTTTTGAACGGAAGTTATTTCCTTTTTCACGATAGCCCTCTATGGGCTTCCAAATATCCCTTTGCCAATTCCCCATGAACAGCCTTAGCGAAAGACTTCTTGAAGGGAAAGATGTAACTCTGTGAGATGAATTAACAGAACACAGAGCAGTTTCTCAGAAAGCTTCTTTCCAGTTTTGAACGGAAGATATTTCCTTTTTCACCATAGCCCTCTATGGGCTTCCAAATATCCCTTTGCCAATGCCACAGGAACAGTCTTAGCGAAAGGCTTCTTGAAGGGAAAGATGTAACTATGTGAGATGAATTAACAGACCACAAAGCAGTTTCTCAGAAAGTTTCTTTCCAGTTTTGAACGGAAGATATTTCCTTTTTCACCATAGCCCTCTATTGGCTTCCAAATATCCCTTTGCCAATTCCACAAGAACAGCCGTAGCGAAAGGCTTCTTGAAGGGAAAGATGTAACTCTGTGAGATGAATTAAGAGAACACAGAGCAGTTTCTCAGAAAGCTTCTTTCCAGTTTTGAACGGAAGATATTTCCTTTTTCTCCATAGCCCTCTATGGGCTTCCAAATATCCCTTTGCCAATTCCACAAGAACAGCCTCAGTGAAAGGTTTCTTAAAGGGAAAGATGTAACTCTGTGAGATGAATTAACAGAACACAGAGCAGTTTCTCAGAAAGCTTCTTTCCAGTTTTGAACGGAAGATATTTCCTTTTTGACCATAGCCCTCTATGGGCTTCCCAATATCCCTTTGCCAATTCCCCAAGGACAGCCTTAGCGAAAGGCTTCTTGAAGGGAAAGATGTAACTCTGTGAGATGAATTAACAGAACACAGAGCAGTTTCTCAGAAAGCTTCTTTCCAGTTTTGAACGGAAGATATTTCCTTTTTCACCATAGCCCTCTATGGGCTTCCAAATATCCCTTTGCCAATTCCACAAGAACAGCCTTAGCGAAAGGCTTCTTGAAGGGAAAGATGTAACTCTGTGAGATGAATTAACAGAACACAGAGCAGTTTCTCAGAAAGCTTCTTTACAGTTTTGAACGGAAGATATTTCCTTTTTCACCATAGCCCTCTATGGGCTTCCAAATATCCCTTTGCCAATTCCACAAGAACAGCCTTAGCGAAAGGCTTCTTGAAGGGAAAGATGTAACTCTGTGAGATGAATTAACAGAACACAAAGCAGTTTCTCAGAAAGTTTCTTTCCAGTTTTGAACGGAAGATATTTCCTTTTTCACCATAGCCCTCTATTGGCTTCCAAATATCCCTTTGCCAATTACACAAGAACAGCCGTAGCGAAAGGCTTCTTGAAGGGAAAGATGTAACTCTGTGAGATGAATTAACAGAACACAGAGCAGTTTCTCAGAAACCTTCTTTCCAGTTTTGAACGGAAGATATTTCCTTTTTCACCATAGCCCTCTATGGGCTTCCAAATATCCCTTTGCCAATTCCACAAGAACAGCCTTAGCGAAAGGTTTGTTAAAGGGAAAGATGTAACTCTGTGAGATGAATTAACAGAACACAGAGCAGTTTCTCAGAAAGCTTCTTTCCAGTTTTGAACGGAAGATATTTCCTTTTTCACCATAGCCCTCTATGGGCTTCCAAATATCCCTTTGCCAATTCCCCAAGGACAGCCTTAGCGAAAGGCTTCTTGAAGGGAAAGATGTAACTCTGTGAGATGAATTAACAGAACACAGAGCAGTTTCTCAGAAAGCTTCTTTCCAGTTTTGAACGGAAGATATTTCCTTTTTCACCATAGCCCTCTATGGGCTTCCAAATATCCCTTTGCCAATTCCACAAGAACAGCCTTAGCGAAAGGCTTCTTGAAGGGAAAGATGTAACTCTGTGAGATGAATTAACAGAACACAGAGCAGTTTCTCAGAAAGCTTCTTTCCAGTTTTGAACGGAAGATATTTCCTTTTTCACCATAGCCCTCTATGGGCTTCCAAATATCCCTTTCCAATTCCACAAGAACAGCCTTGGCGAAAGGCTTTTTGAAGGGAACGATGTAACTCTGTGAGATGAATTAACAGAACACAGAGCAGTTTCTCAGAAAGCTTCTTTCCAGTTTTGAACGGAAGATATTTCCTTTTTCACCATAGCCCTCTATGGGCTTCCAAATATCCCTTTCGCAATTCCACAAGAACAGCCTTAGCGAAAGGCTTCTTGAAGGGAAAGATGTAACTCTGTGAGATGAATTAACAGAACACAAAGCAGTTTCTCAGAAAGCTTCTTTCCAGTTTTGAACGGAAGATATTTCCTTTTTCACCATAGCCCTCAATTGGCTTCCAAATATCCCTTTGCCAATTCCACAAGAACAGCCTTAGCCAAAGGCTTCTTGAAGGGAAAGATGTAACTCTGTGAGATGAATTAACAGAACACAGAGAAGTTTCTCAGAAAGCTTCTTTCCAGTTTTGAACGGAAGATATTTCCTTTTTCACCATAGCCCTCTATGGGCTTCCAAATATCCCTTTGCCAATTCCACAAGAACAGCCTTAGCGAAAGGTTTCTTAAAGGGGAAGATGTAACTCTGTGAGATGAATTAACAGAACACAGAGCAGTTTCTCAGAAAGCTTCTTTCCAGTTTTGAACGGAAGATATTTCCTTTTTCACCATAGCCCTCTATGGGCTTCCAAATATCCCTTTGCCAATTCCACAAGAACAGCCTTAGCGAAAGGCTTCTTGAAGGGAAAGATGTAACTCTGTGAGATGAATTAACAGAACACAGAGCAGTTTCTCAGAAAGCTTCTTTCCAGTTTTGAACGGAAGATATTTCCTTTTTCACCATAGCCCTCTATGGGCTTCCAAATATCCCTTTGCCAATCCCACAAGAACAGCCTTAGCGAAAGGCTTCTTAAAGGGAAAGATGTAACTCTGTGAGATGAATTAACAGAACACAGAGCAGTTTCTCAGAAAGCTTCTTTCCAGTTTTGAACGGAAGATATTTCCGTTTTCACCATAGCCCTCTATGGGCTTCCAAATATCACTTTGCCAATTCCCCAAGGACAGCCTTAGCGAAAGGCTTCTTGAAGGGAAAGATGTAACTCTGTGAGATGAATTAACAGAACACAGAGCAGTTTCTCAGACAGCTTCTTTCCAGTTTTGAATGGAAGATATTTCCTTTTTCACCATAGCCCTCTATGGGCTTCAAAATATCCCTTTGCCAATTCCACAAGAACAGCCTTAGCGAAAGGCTTCTTGAAGGGAAAGATGTAACTGTGAGATGAATTAACAGAACACAGAGCAGTTTCTCAGAAAGCTTCTTTCCAGTTTTGAACGGAAGATATTTCCTTTTTCACCATAGCCCTCTATGGGCTTCCAAATATCCCTTTGCCAATTCCACAAGAACAGCCTTAGCGAAAGGCTTCTTGAAGGGAAAGATGTAACTGTGAGATGAATTAACAGAACACACAGCAGTTTCTCAGAAAGCATCTTTCCAGTTTTGAACGGAAGATATTTCCTTTTTCACCATAGCCCTCTATGGGCTTCCAAATATCCCTTTGCCAATTCCACAAGAACAGCCTTAGCGAAAGGCTTCTTGAAGGGAAAGATGTAACTCTGGGAGATGAATTAACAGAACACAGAGCAGTTTCTCAGAAACCTTCTTTCCAGTTTTGAACGGAAGATATTTCCTTTTTCACCATAGCTCTCTAGGGGTTCCAAATATCCCTTTGCCAATGCCACAAGAACAGCCTTAGCGAAAGGCTTCTTGAAGGGAAAGATGTAACTCTGTGAGATGAATTAACAGAACACAGAGCAGTTTCTCAGAAAGCTTCTTTCCAGTTTTGAACGGAAGATAATTCCTTTTTCACCATAGCCTTCTATGGGCTTCCAAATATCTCTTTGCCAATTCCACAAGAACAGCCTTAGCGAAATGCTTCTTGAAGGGAAAGATGTTTCTCTGTGAGATGAATTAACGGAACACAGAGCAGTTTCTCAGAAAGTTTCTTTCCAGTTTTGAACGGAAGATATTTCCTTTTTCACCATAGACCTCTATCTGCTTCCAAATATCCCTTTGCCAATCCCACAAGAACAGCCTTAGCGAAAGGCTTCATGAAGGGAAAGATGTAACTCTTTGAGAAGAATTAACAGAACACAGAGCAGTTTCTCAGAAAGCTTCTCTCCAGTTTTGAACGGAAGATATTTCCTTTTTCACCATAGCCCTCTATGGGCTTCCAAATATCCCTTTGCCAATTCCACAAGAACAGCCTTAGCGAAAGGCTTCTTGAAGGGAAAGATGTAACTCTGTGAGATGAATTAACAGAACACAGAGCAGTTTCTCAGAAAGCTTCTTTCCAGTTTTGAACGGAGGATATTTCCTTTTTCACCATAGCCCTCTATGGGCTTCCAAATATCCCTTTGCCAATTCCACAAGAACAGCCTTAGCGAAAGGCTTCTTGAAGGGAAAGATGTAACTCTGTGAGATGAATTAACAGAACACAGAGCAGTTTCTCAGAAAGCTTCTTTCCAGTTTTGAACGGAAGATATTTCCTTTTTCACCATAGCCCTCTATGGGCTTCCAAATATCCCTTTGCCAATTCCTCAAGAACAGGTTTAGCGAAAGGCTTCTTGAAGGGAAAGATGTAACTCTGTGAGATGAATTAACAGAACACAGAGAAATTTCTCAAAAAGCTTCTTTCCAGTTTTGAACGGAAGTTATTTCCTTTTTCACCATAGCCCTCTATGGGCTTCCAAATATCCCTTTGACAATTCCCAAAGAACAGCCTTAGCGAAAGACTTCTTGAAGGGAAAGATGTAACTCTGTGAAATGAATTAACAGAACACAGAGCAGTTTCTCAGAAAGCTTCTTTCCAGTTTTGAACGGAAGATATTTCCTTTTTCACCATAGCCCTCTATGGGCTTCCAAATATCCCTTTGCCAATTCCACAAGAACAGCCTTAGCGAAAGGTTTCTTAAAGGGGAAGATGTAACTCTGTGAGATGAATTAACAGAACACAGAGCAGTTTCTCAGAAAGCTTCTTTCCAGTTTTGAACGGAAGATATTTCCTTTTTCACCATAGCCCTCTATGGGCTTCCAAATATCCCTTTGCCAATTCCCCAAGGACAGCCTTAGCGAAAGGCTTCTTGAAGGGAAAGATGTAACTCTGTGAGATGAATTAACAGAACACAGAGCAGTTTCTCAGAAAGCTTCTTTCCAGTTTTGAACGGAAGATATTTCCTTTTTCACGATAGCCCTCTATGGGCTTCCAAATATCCCTTTGCCAATTCCACAAGAACAGCTTTAGCGAAAGGCTTCTTGAAGGGAAAGATGTAACTCTGTGAGATGAATTAACAGAACACAGAGCAGTTTCTCAGAAAGCTTCTTTCCAGTTTTGAACGGAAGTTATTTCCTTTTTCACCATAGCCCTCTATGGTCTTCCAAATATCCCTTTGCCAATTCCCCATGAACAGCCTTAGCGAAAGACTTCTTGAAGGGAAAGATGTAACTCTGTGAGATGAATTAACAGAACACAGAGCAGTTTCTCAGAAAGCTTCTTTCCAGTTTTGAACGGAAGATATTTCCTTTTTCACCATAGCCCTCTATGGGCTTCCAAATATCCCTTTGCCAATGCCACAAGAACAGTCTTAGCGAAAGGCTTCTTGAAGGGAAAGATGTAACTATGTGAGATGAATTAACAGACCACAAAGCAGTTTCTCAGAAAGTTTCTTTCCAGTTTTGAACGGAAGATATTTCCTTTTTCACCATAGCCCTCTATTGGCTTCCAAATATCCCTTTGCCAATTCCACAAGAACAGCCGTAGCGAAAGGCTTCTTGAAGGGAAAGATGTAACTCTGTGAGATGAATTAACAGAACACAGAGCAGTTTCTCAGAAAGCTTCTTTCCAGTTTTGAACGGAAGATATTTCCTTTTTCACCATAGCCCTCCAAGGGCTTCCAAATATCCCTTTGCCAATTCCCCAAGAACAGCCTTAGCGAAAGGCTTCTTGAAGGGAAAGATGTAACTCTGTGAGATGAATTAACAGAACACAGAGCAGTTTCTCAGAAAGCTTCTTTCCAGTTTTGAACGGAAGATATTTCCTTTTTCACCATAGCCCTCTATGGGCTTCCAAATATCCCTTTGCCAATTCCCCAAGGACAGCTTAGCGAAAGGCTTCTTGAAGGGAAAGATGTAACTCTGTGAGATGAATTAACAGAACACAGAGCAGTTTCTCAGAAAGCTTCTTTCCAGTTTTGAACGGAAGATATTTCCTTTTTCACCATAGCCCTCTATGGGCTTCCAAATATCCCTTTGCCAATTCCACAAGAACAGCCTTAGCGAAAGGCTTCTTGAAGGGAAAGATGTAACTCTGTGAGATGAATTAACAGAACACAGAGCAGTTTCTCAGAAAGCTTCTTTCCAGTTTTGAACGGAAGATATTTCCTTTTTCACCATAGCCCTCTATGGGCTTCCAAATATCCCTTTGCCAATTCCACAAGAACAGCCTTAGCGAAAGGCTTCTTGAAGGGAACGATGTAACTCTGTGAGATGAATTAACAGAACACAGAGCAGTTTCTCAGAATGCTTCTTTCCAGTTTTGAACGGATGATATTTCCTTTTTCACCATAGCCCTCTATGGGCTTCCAAATATCGCTTTGCCAATTCCACAAGAACAGCCTTAGCGAAAGGCTTCTTGAAGGGAAAGATGTAACTCTGTGAGATGAATTAACAGAACACAGAGCAGTTTCTCAGAAAGCTTCTTTCCAGTTTTGAACGGAAGATATTTCCTTTTTCACCATAGCCCTCCAAGGGCTTCCAAATATCCCTTTGCCAATTCCCCAAGAACAGCCTTAGCGAAAGGCTTCTTGAAGGGAAAGATGTAACTCTGTGAGATGAATTAACAGAACACAGAGCAGTTTCTCAGAAAGCTTCTTTCCAGTTTTGAAGGGAAGATATTTCCTTTTTCACCATAGCCCTCTATGGGCTTCCAAATATCCCTTTGCCAATTCCTCAATAACAGCCTTAGCGAGAGACTTCTTGAAGGGAAAGATGTAACACTGTGAGATGAATTAACAGAACACAGAGCAGTTTCTCAGAAAGCTTCTTTCCAGTTTTGAACGGAAGTTATTTCCTTTTTCACCATAGCCCTCCAAGGGCTTCCAAATATCCCTTTGCCAATTCCCCAAGAACAGCCTTAGCGAAAGGCTTCTTGAAGGGAAAGATGTAACTCTGTGAGATGAATTAACAGAACACAGAGCAGTTTCTCAGAAAGCTTCTTTCCAGTTTTGAAGGGAAGATATTTCCTTTTTCACCATAGCCCTCTATGGGCTTCCAAATATCCCTTTGCCAATTCCACAATAACAGCCTTAGCGAAAGACTTCTTGAAGGGAAAGATGTAACACTATGAGATGAATTAACAGAACACAGAGCAGTTTCTCAGAAAGCTTCTTTCCAGTTTTGAACGGAAGTTATTTCCTTTTTCACCATAGCCCTCTATGGGCTTCCAAATATCCCTTTGCCAATTCCACAAGAACAGCCTTAGCGAAAGGCTTCTTGAAGGGAAAGATGTAACTCTGTGAGATGAATTAACAGAACACAGAGCAGTTTCTCAGAAAGCTTCTTTCTAGTTTTCAACGGAAGATATTTCCTTTTTCACCATAGCCCTCTATGGGCTTCCAAATATCCCTTTGCCAATTCCACAAGAACAGCCTTAGCGAAAGGCTTCTTGAAGGGAAACATGTAACTCTGTGAGATGAATTAAGAGAACACAGAGCAGTTTCTCAGAAAGCTTCTTTCCAGTTTTGAACGGAAGATATTTCCTTTTTCACCATAGCCCTCTATGGGCTTCCAAATATCCCTTTGCCAATTCCACAAGAAAAGCCTTAGCGAAAGGCTTCTTGAAGGGAAAGATGTAACTCTCTGAGATGAATTAACAGAACACAGAGCAGTTTCTCAGAAAGCTTCTTTCTAGTTTTCAACGGAAGATATTGCCTTTTTCACCATAGCCCTCTATGGGCTTCCAAATATCCCTTTGCCAATTCCCCAAGAACAGCCTTAGCGAAAGGCTTCTTGAAGGGAAAGATGTAACTCTGTGAGATGAATTAACAGAACACAGAGCAGTTTCTCAGAAAGCTTCTTTCCAGTTTTGAACGGAAGATATTTCCTTTTTCACCATAGCCCTCTATGGGCTTCCAAATATCCCTTTGCCAATTCCACAAGAACAGCCTTAGCGAAAGGTTTCTTAAAGGGAAAGATGTAACTCTGTGAGATGAATTAACAGAACACAGAGCAGTTTCTCAGAAAGCTTCTTTCCAGTTTTGAACGGAAGATATTTCCTTTTTCACCATAGCCCTCTATGGGCTTCCAAATATCCCTTTGCCAATTCCCCAAGGACAGCCTTAGCGAAAGGCTTCTTGAAGGGAAAGATGTAACTCTGTGAGATGAATTAACAGAACACAGAGCAGTTTCGCAGAAAGCTTCTTTCCAGTTTTGAATGGAAGATATTTCCTTTTTCACCATAGCCCTCTATGGGCTTCCAAATATCCCTTTGCCAATTCCACAAGAACAGCCTTAGCGAAAGGCTTCTTGAAGGGAAAGATGTAACTGTGAGATGAATTAACAGAACACAGAGCAGTTTCTCAGAAAGCTTCTTTCCAGTTTTGAACGGAAGATATTTCCTTTTTCACCATAGCCCTCTATGGGCTTCCAAATATCCCTTTGCCAATTCCACAAGAACAGCCTTAGCGAAAGGCTTCTTGAAGGGAAAGATGTAACTGTGAGATGAATTAACAGAACACAGAGCAGTTTCTCAGAAAGCATCTTTCCAGTTTTGAACGGAAGATATTTCCTTTTTCACCATAGCCCTCTATGGGCTTCCAAATATCCCTTTGCCAATTCCACAAGAACAGCCTTAGCGAAAGGCTTCTTGAAGGGAAAGATGTAACTCTGGGAGATGAATTAACAGAACACAGAGCAGTTTCTCAGAAACCTTCTTTCCAGTTTTGAACGGAAGATATTTCCTTTTTCACCATAGCCCTCTATGGGCTTCCAAATATCCCTTTGCCAATGCCACAAGAACAGTCTTAGCGAAAGGCTTCTTGAAGGGAAAGATGTAACTATGTGAGATGAATTAACAGACCACAAAGCAGTTTCTCAGAAAGTTTCTTTCCAGTTTTTAACGGAAGATATTTCCTTTTTCACCATAGCCCTCTATTGGCTTCCAAATATCCCTTTGCCAATTCCACAAGAACAGCCGTAGCGAAAGGCTTCTTGAAGGGAAAGATGTAACTCTGTGAGATGAACTAAGAGAACACAGAGCAGTTTCTCAGAAAGCTTCTTTCCAGTTTTGAACGGAAGATATTTCCTTTTTCTCCATAGCCCTCTATGGGCTTCCAAATATCCCTTTGCCAATTCCACAAGAACAGCCTCAGTGAAAGGTTTCTTAAAGGGAAAGATGTAACTCTGTGAGATGAATTAACAGAACACAGAGCAGTTTCTCAGAAAGCTTCTTTCCAGTTTTGAACGGAAGATATTTCCTTTTTCACCATAGCCCTCTATGGGCTTCCCAATATCCCTTTGCCAATTCCCCAAGGACAGCCTTAGCGAAAGGCTTCTTGAAGGGAAAGATGTAACTCTGTGAGATGAATTAACAGAACACAGAGCAGTTTCTCAGAAAGCTTCTTTCCAGTTTTGAACGGAAGATATTTCCTTTTTCACCATAGCCCTCTATGGGCTTCCAAATATCCCTTTGCCAATTCCACAAGAACAGCCTTAGCGAAAGGCTTCTTGAAGGGAAAGATGTAACTCTGTGAGATGAATTAACAGAACACAGAGCAGTTTCTCAGAAAGCTTCTTTACAGTTTTGAACGGAAGATATTTCCTTTTTCACCATAGCCCTCTATGGGCTTCCAAATATCCCTTTGCCAATTCCACAAGAACAGCCTTAGCGAAAGGCTTCTTGAAGGGAAAGATGTAACTCTGTGAGATGAATTAACAGAACACAAAGCAGTTTCTCAGAAAGTTTCTTTCCAGTTTTGAACGGAAGATATTTCCTTTTTCACCATAGCCCTCTATTGGCATCCAAATATCCCTTTGCCAATTACACAAGAACAGCCGTAGCGAAAGGCTTCTTGAAGGGAAAGATGTAACTCTGTGAGATGAATTAACAGAACACAGAGCAGTTTCTCAGAAACCTTCTTTCCAGTTTTGAACGGAAGATATTTCCTTTTTCACCATAGCCCTCTATGGGCTTCCAAATATCCCTTTGCCAATTCCACAAGAACAGCCTTAGCGAAAGGTTTGTTAAAGGGAAAGATGTAACTCTGTGAGATGAATTAACAGAACACAGAGCAGTTTCTCAGAAAGCTTCTTTCCAGTTTTGAACGGAAGATATTTCCTTTTTCACCATAGCCCTCTATGGGCTTCCAAATATCCCTTTGCCAATTCCCCAAGGACAGCCTTAGCGAAAGGCTTCTTGAAGGGAAAGATGTAACTCTGTGAGATGAATTAACAGAACACAGAGCAGTTTCTCAGAAAGCTTCTTTCCAGTTTTGAACGGAAGATATTTCCTTTTTCACCATAGCCCTCTATGGGCTTCCAAATATCCCTTTGCCAATTCCACAAGAACAGCCTTAGCGAAAGGCTTCTTGAAGGGAAAGATGTAACTCTGTGAGATGAATTAACAGAACACAGAGCAGTTTCTCAGAAAGCTTCTTTCCAGTTTTGAACGGAAGATATTTCCTTTTTCACCATAGCCCTCTATGGGCTTCCAAATATCCCTTTCCAATTCCACAAGAACAGCCTTGGCGAAAGGCTTTTTGAAGGGAACGATGTAACTCTGTGAGATGAATTAACAGAACACAGAGCAGTTTCTCAGAAAGCTTCTTTCCAGTTTTGAACGGAAGATATTTCCTTTTTCAACATAGCCCTCTATGGGCTTCCAAATATCCCTTTCCCAATTCCACAAGAACAGCCTTAGCGAAAGGCTTCTTGAAGGGAAAGATGTAACTCTGTGAGATGAATTAACAGAACACAAAGCAGTTTCTCAGAAAGCTTCTTTCCAGTTTTGAACGGAAGATATTTCCTTTTTCACCATAGCCCTCAATTGGCTTCCAAATATCCCTTTGCCAATTCCACAAGAACAGCCTTAGCCAAAGGCTTCTTGAAGGGAAAGATGTAACTCTGTGAGATGAATTAACAGAACACAGAGAAGTTTCTCAGAAAGCTTCTTTCCAGTTTTGAACGGAAGATATTTCCTTTTTCACCATAGCCCTCTATGGGCTTCCAAATATCCCTTTGCCAATTCCACAAGAACAGCCTTAGCGAAAGGTTTCTTAAAGGGGAAGATGTAACTCTGTGAGATGAATTAACAGAACACAGAGCAGTTTCTCAGAAAGCTTCTTTCCAGTTTTGAACGGAAGATATTTCCTTTTTCACCATAGCCCTCTATGGGCTTCCAAATATCCCTTTGCCAATTCCACAAGAACAGCCTTAGCGAAAGGCTTCTTGAAGGGAAAGATGTAACTCTGTGAGATGAATTAACAGAACACAGAGCAGTTTCTCAGAAAGCTTCTTTCCAGTTTTGAACGGAAGATATTTCCTTTTTCACCATAGCCCTCTATGGGCTTCCAAATATCCCTTTGCCAATCCCACAAGAACAGCCTTAGCGAAAGGCTTCTTAAAGGGAAAGATGTAACTCTGTGAGATGAATTAACAGAACACAGAGCAGTTTCTCAGAAAGCTTCTTTCCAGTTTTGAACGGAAGATATTTCCGTTTTCACCATAGCCCTCTATGGGCTTCCAAATATCCCTTTGCCAATTCCCCAAGGACAGCCTTAGCGAAAGGCTTCTTGAAGGGAAAGATGTAACTCTGTGAGATGAATTAACAGAACACAGAGCAGTTTCTCAGACAGCTTCTTTCCAGTTTTGAATGGAAGATATTTCCTTTTTCACCATAGCCCTCTATGGGCTTCCAAATATCCCTTTGCCAATTCCACAAGAACAGCCTTAGCGAAAGGCTTCTTGAAGGGAAAGATGTAACTGTGAGATGAATTAACAGAACACAGAGCAGTTTCTCAGAAAGCTTCTTTCCAGTTTTGAACGGAAGATATTTCCTTTTTCACCATAGCCCTCTATGGGCTTCCAAATATCCCTTTGCCAATTCCACAAGAACAGCCTTAGCGAAAGGCTTCTTGAAGGGAAAGATGTAACTGTGAGATGAATTAACAGAACACACAGCAGTTTCTCAGAAAGCATCTTTCCAGTTTTGAACGGAAGATATTTCCTTTTTCACCATAGCCCTCTATGGGCTTCCAAATATCCCTTTGCCAATTCCACAAGAACAGCCTTAGCGAAAGGCTTCTTGAAGGGAAAGATGTAACTCTGGGAGATGAATTAACAGAACACAGAGCAGTTTCTCAGAAACCTTCTTTCCAGTTTTGAACGGAAGATATTTCCTTTTTCACCATAGCTCTCTAGGGGTTCCAAATATCCCTTTGCCAATGCCACAAGAACAGCCTTAGCGAAAGGCTTCTTGAAGGGAAAGATGTAACTCTGTGAGATGAATTAACAGAACACAGAGCAGTTTCTCAGAAAGCTTCTTTCCAGTTTTGAACGGAAGATAATTCCTTTTTCACCATAGCCTTCTATGGGCTTCCAAATATCTCTTTGCCAATTCCACAAGAACAGCCTTAGCGAAATGCTTCTTGAAGGGAAAGATGTTTCTCTGTGAGATGAATTAACGGAACACAGAGCAGTTTCTCAGAAAGATTCTTTCCAGTTTTGAACGGAAGATATTTCCTTTTTCACCATAGCCCTCTATCTGCTTCCAAATATCCCTTTGCCAATCCCACAAGAACAGCCTTAGCGAAAGGCTTCATGAAGGGAAAGATGTAACTCTTTGAGAAGAATTAACAGAACACAGAGCAGTTTCTCAGAAAGCTTCTCTCCAGTTTTGAACGGAAGATATTTCCTTTTTCACCATAGCCCTCTATGGGCTTCCAAATATCCCTTTGCCAATTCCACAAGAACAGCCTTAGCGAAAGGCTTCTTGAAGGGAAAGATGTAACTCTGTGAGATGAATTAACAGAACACAGAGCAGTTTCTCAGGAAGCTTCTTTCCAGTTTTGAACGGAGGATATTTCCTTTTTCACCATAGCCCTCTATGGGCTTCCAAATATCCCTTTGCCAATTCCACAAGAACAGCCTTAGCGAAAGGCTTCTTGAAGGGAAAGATGTAACTCTGTGAGATGAATTAACAGAACACAGAGCAGTTTCTCAGAAAGCTTCTTTCCAGTTTTGAACGGAAGATATTTCCTTTTTCACCATAGCCCTCTATGGGCTTCCAAATATCCCTTTGCCAATTCCTCAAGAACAGGTTTAGCGAAAGGCTTCTTGAAGGGAAAGATGTAACTCTGTGAGATGAATTAACAGAACACAGAGAAATTTCTCAAAAAGCTTCTTTCCAGTTTTGAACGGAAGTTATTTCCTTTTTCACCATAGCCCTCTATGGGCTTCCAAATATCCCTTTGACAATTCCCAAAGAACAGCCTTAGCGAAAGACTTCTTGAAGGGAAAGATGTAACTCTGTGAAATGAATTAACAGAACACAGAGCAGTTTCTCAGAAAGCTTCTTTCCAGTTTTGAACGGAAGATATTTCCTTTTTCACCATAGCCCTCTATGGGCTTCCAAATATCCCTTTGCCAATTCCACAAGAACAGCCTTAGCGAAAGGTTTCTTAAAGGGGAAGATGTAACTCTGTGAGATGAATTAACAGAACACAGAGCAGTTTCTCAGAAAGCTTCTTTCCAGTTTTGAACGGAAGATATTTCCTTTTTCACCATAGCCCTCTATGGGCTTCCAAATATCCCTTTGCCAATTGCCCAAGGACAGCCTTAGCGAAAGGCTTCTTGAAGGGAAAGATGTAACTCTGTGAGATGAATTAACAGAACACAGAGCAGTTTCTCAGAAAGCTTCTTTCCAGTTTTGAACGGAAGATATTTCCTTTTTCACGATAGCCCTCTATGGGCTTCCAAATATCCCTTTGCCAATTCCACAAGAACAGCTTTAGCGAAAGGCTTCTTGAAGGGAAAGATGTAACTCTGTGAGATGAATTAACAGAACACAGAGCAGTTTCTCAGAAAGCTTCTTTCCAGTTTTGAACGGAAGTTATTTCCTTTTTCACCATCGCCCTCTATGGGCTTCCAAATATCCCTTTGCCAATTCCCCATGAACAGCCTTAGCGAAAGACTTCTTGAAGGGAAAGATGTAACTCTGTGAGATGAATTAACAGAACACAGAGCAGTTTCTCAGAAAGCTTCTTTCCAGTTTTGAACGGAAGATATTTCCTTTTTCACCATAGCCCTCTATGGGCTTCCAAATATCCCTTTGCCAATGCCACAAGAACAGTCTTAGCGAAAGGCTTCTTGAAGGGAAAGATGTAACTATGTGAGATGAATTAACAGACCACAAAGCAGTTTCTCAGAAAGTTTCTTTCCAGTTTTGAACGGAAGATATTTCCTTTTTCACCATAGCCCTCTATTGGCTTCCAAATATCCCTTTGCCAATTCCACAAGAACAGCCGTAGCGAAAGGCTTCTTGAAGGGAAAGATGTAACTCTGTGAGATGAATTAACAGAACACAGAGCAGTTTCTCAGAAAGCTTCTTTCCAGTTTTGAACGGAAGATATTTCCTTTTTCACCATAGCCCTCCAAGGGCTTCCAAATATCCCTTTGCCAATTCCCCAAGAACAGCCTTAGCGAAAGGCTTCTTGAAGGGAAAGATGTAACTCTGTGAGATGAATTAACAGAACACAGAGCAGTTTCTCAGAAAGCTTCTTTCCAGTTTTGAACGGAAGATATTTCCTTTTTCACCATAGCCCTCTATGGGCTTCCAAATATCCCTTTGCCAATTCCCCAAGGACAGCTTAGCGAAAGGCTTCTTGAAGGGAAAGATGTAACTCTGTGAGATGAATTAACAGAACACAGAGCAGTTTCTCAGAAAGCTTCTTTCCAGTTTTGAACGGAAGATATTTCCTTTTTCACCATAGCCCTCTATGGGCTTCCAAATATCCCTTTGCCAATTCCACAAGAACAGCCTTAGCGAAAGGCTTCTTGAAGGGAAAGATGTAACTCTGTGAGATGAATTAACAGAACACAGAGCAGTTTCTCAGAAAGCTTCTTTCCAGTTTTGAACGGAAGATATTTCCTTTTTCACCATAGCCCTCTATGGTCTTCCAAATATCCCTTTGCCAATTCCACAAGAACAGCCTTAGCGAAAGGCTTCTTGAAGGGAACGATGTAACTCTGTGAGATGAATTAACAGAACACAGAGCAGTTTCTCAGAATGCTTCTTTCCAGTTTTGAACGGAAGATATTTCCTTTTTCACCATAGCCCTCTATGGGCTTCCAAATATCGCTTTGCCAATTCCACAAGAACAGCCTTAGCGAAAGGCTTCTTGAAGGGAAAGATGTAACTCTGTGAGATGAATTAACAGAACACAGAGCAGTTTCTCAGAAAGCTTCTTTCCAGTTTTGAACGGAAGATATTTCCTTTTTCACCATAGCCCTCCAAGGGCTTCCAAATATCCCTTTGCCAATTCCCCAAGAACAGCCTTAGCGAAAGGCTTCTTGAAGGGAAAGATGTAACTCTGTGAGATGAATTAACAGAACACAGAGCAGTTTCTCAGAAAGCTTCTTTCCAGTTTTGAAGGGAAGATATTTCCTTTTTCACCATAGCCCTCTATGGGCTTCCAAATATCCCTTTGCCAATTCCTCAATAACAGCCTTAGCGAGAGACTTCTTGAAGGGAAAGATGTAACACAGTGAGATGAATTAACAGAACACAGAGCAGTTTCTCAGAAAGCTTCTTTCCAGTTTTGAACGGAAGTTATTTCCTTTTTCACCATAGCCCTCCAAGGGCTTCCAAATATCCCTTTGCCAATTCCCCAAGAACAGCCTTAGCGAAAGGCTTCTTGAAGGGAAAGATGTAACTCTGTGAGATGAATTAACAGAACACAGAGCAGTTTCTCAGAAAGCTTCTTTCCAGTTTTGAAGGGAAGATATTTCCTTTTTCACCATAGCCCTCTATGGGCTTCCAAATATCCCTTTGCCAATTCCACAATAACAGCCTTAGCGAAAGACTTCTTGAAGGGAAAGATGTAACACTATGAGATGAATTAACAGAACACAGAGCAGTTTCTCAGAAAGCTTCTTTCCAGTTTTGAACGGAAGTTATTTCCTTTTTCACCATAGCCCTCTATGGGCTTCCAAATATCCCTTTGCCAATTCCACAAGAACAGCCTTAGCGAAAGGCTTCTTGAAGGGAAAGATGTAACTCTGTGAGATGAATTAACAGAACACAGAGCAGTTTCTCAGAAAGCTTCTTTCTAGTTTTCAACGGAAGATATTTCCTTTTTCACTATAGCCCTCTATGGGCTTCCAAATATCCCTTTGCCAATTCCACAAGAACAGCCTTAGCGAAAGGCTTCTTGAAGGGAAACATGTAACTCTGTGAGATGAATTAAGAGAACTCAGAGCAGTTTCTCAGAAAGCTTCTTTCCAGTTTTGAATGGAAGATATTTCCTTTTTCACAATAGCCTTCTATGGGCTTCCAAATATCCCTTTGCCAATTCCACAAGAACAGCCTTAGCGAAAGGCTTCTTGAAGGGAAAGATGTAACTCTGTGAGATGAATTAACAGAACACAGAGCAGTTTCTCAGAAAGCTTCTTTCCAGTTTTGAACGGAAGATATTTCCTTTTTCACCATAGCCCTCTATGGGCTTCCAAATATCCCTTTGCCAATTCCACAAGAACAGCCTTAGCGAAAGGCTTCTTGAAGGGAAAGATGTAACTCTGTGAGATGAATTAACAGAACACAGAGCAGTTTCTCAGAAACCTCTTTCCAGTTTTGAACGAAAGATATTTCCTTTTTCACCATAGCCCTCTATGGGCTTCCAAATATCGCTTTGCCAATTCCACAAGAACAGCCTTAGCGAAAGGCTTCTTGAAGGGAAAGATGTAACTCTGTGAGATGAATTAAGAGAACACAGAGCAGTTTCTCAGAAAGCTTCTTTCCAGTTTTCAACGGAAGATATTTCCTTTTTCACCATAGCCCTCTATGGGCTTCCAAATATCCCTTTGCCAATTCCACAAGAACAGCCTTAGCGAAAGGCTTCTTGAAGGGAAAGATGTAACTCTCTGAGATGAATTAACAGAACACAGAGCAGTTTCTCAGAAAGCTTCTTTCTAGTTTTCAACGGAAGATATTGCCTTTTTCACCATAGCCCTCTATGGGCTTCCAAATATCCCTTTGCCAATTCCCCAAGAACAGCCTTAGCGAAAGGCTTCTTGAAGGGAAAGATGTAACTCTGTGAGATGAATTAACAGAACACAGAGCAGTTTCTCAGAAAGCTTCTTTCCAGTTTTGAACGGAAGATATTTCCTTTTTCACCATAGCCCTCTATGGGCTTCCAAATATCCCTTTGCCAATTCCACAAGAAGAGCCTTAGCGAAAGGTTTCTTAAAGGGAAAGATGTAACTCTGTGAGATGAATTAACAGAACACAGAGCAGTTTCTCAGAAAGCTTCTTTCCAGTTTTGAACGGAAGATATTTCCTTTTTCACCATAGCCCTCTATGGGCTTCCAAATATCCCTTTGCCAATTCCCCAAGGACAGCCTTAGCGAAAGGCTTCTTGAAGGGAAAGATGTAACTCTGTGAGATGAATTAACAGAACACAGAGCAGTTTCTCAGAAAGCTTCTTTCCAGTTTTGAATGGAAGATATTTCCTTTTTCACCATAGCCCTCTATGGGCTTCCAAATATCCCTTTGCCAATTCCACAAGAACAGCCTTAGCGAAAGGCTTCTTGAAGGGAAAGATGTAACTGTGAGATGAATTAACAGAACACAGAGCAGTTTCTCAGAAAGCTTCTTTCCAGTTTTGAACGGAAGATATTTCCTTTTTCACCATAGCCCTCTATGGGCTTCCAAATATCCCTTTGCCAATTCCACAAGAACAGCCTTAGCGAAAGGCTTCTTGAAGGGAAAGATGTAACTGTGAGATGAATTAACAGAACACAGAGCAGTTTCTCAGAAAGCATCTTTCCAGTTTTGAACGGAAGATATTTCCTTTTTCACCATAGCCCTCTATGGGCTTCCAAATATCCCTTTGCCAATTCCACAAGAACAGCCTTAGCGAAAGGCTTCTTGAAGGGAAAGATGTAACTCTGGGAGATGAATTAACAGAACACAGAGCAGTTTCTCAGAAACCTTCTTTCCAGTTTTGAACGGAAGATATTTCCTTTTTCACCATAGCTCTCTATGGGCTTCCAAATATCCCTTTGCCAATGCCACAAGAACAGCCTTAGCGAAAGGCTTCTTGAAGGGAAAGATGTAACTCTGTGAGATGAATTAACAGAACACAGAGCAGTTTCTCAGAAAGCTTCTCTCCAGTTTTGAACGGAAGATATTTCCTTTTTCACCATAGCCCTCTATGGGCTTCCAAATATCCCTTTGCCAATTCCACAAGAACAGCCTTAGCGAAAGGCTTCTTGAAGGGAAAGATGTAACTCTGTGAGATGAATTAACAGAACACAGAGCAGTTTCTCAGAAAGCTTCTTTCCAGTTTTGAACGGAGGATATTTCCTTTTTCACCATAGCCCTCTATGGGCTTCCAAATATCCCTTTGCCAATTCCACAAGAACAGCCTTAGCGAAAGGCTTCTTGAAGGGAAACATGTAACTCTGTGAGATGAATTAACAGAACACAGAGCAGTTTCTCAGAAAGCTTCTTTCCAGTTTTGAACGGAAGATATTTCCTTTTTCACCATAGCCCTCTATGGGCTTCCAAATATCCCTTTCCCAATTCCACAAGAACAGCCTTAGCGAAAGGCTTCTTGAAGGGAAAGATGTAACTCTGTGAGATGAATTAACAGAACACAAAGCAGTTTCTCAGAAAGTTTCTTTCCAGTTTTGAACGGAAGATATTTCCTTTTTCACCATAGCCCTCAATTGGCTTCCAAATATCCCTTTGCCAATTCCACAAGAACAGCCTTAGCGAAAGGCTTCTTGAAAGGAAAGATGTAACTCTGTGAGATGAATTAACAGAACACAGAGAAGTTTCTCAGAAAGCTTCTTTCCAGTTTTGAACGGAAGATATTTCCTTTTTCACCATAGCCCTCTATGGGCTTCCAAATATCCCTTTGCCAATTCCACAAGAACAGCCTTAGCGAAAGGTTTCTTAAAGGGGAAGATGTAACTCTGTGAGATGAATTAACAGAACACAGAGCAGTTTCTCAGAAAGCTTCTTTCCAGTTTTGAACGGAAGATATTTCCTTTTTCACCATAGCCCTCTATGGGTTTCCAAATATCCCTTTGCCAATTCCCCAAGGACAGCCTTAGCGAAAGGCTTCTTGAAGGGAAAGATGTAACTCTGTGAGATGAATTAACAGAACACAGAGCAGTTTCTCAGAAAGCTTCTTTCCAGTTTTGAACGGAACATATTTCCTTTTTCACGATAGCCCTCTATGGGCTTCCAAATATCCCTTTGCCAATTCCACAAGAACAGCTTTAGCGAAAGGCTTCTTGAAGGGAAAGATGTAACTCTGTGAGATGAATTAACAGAACACAGAGCAGTTTCTCAGAAAGCTTCTTTCTAGTTTTCAACGGAAGATATTTCCTTTTTCACCATAACCCTCTATGGGCTTCCAAATATCCCTTTGCCAATTCCACAAGAACAGCCTTAGCGAAAGGCTTCTTGAAGGGAAACATGTAACTCTGTGAGATGAATTAACAGAACACAGAGCAGTTTCTCAGAAAGCTTCTTTCCAGTTTTGAATGGAAGATATTTCCTTTTTCACAATAGCCTTCTATGGGCTTCCAAATATCCCTTTGCCAATTCCACAAGAACAGCCTTAGCGAAAGGCTTCTTGAAGGGAAAGATGTAACTCTGTGAGATGAATTAACAGAACACAGAGCAGTTTCTCAGAAAGCTTCTTTCCAGTTTTGAACGGAAGATATTTCCTTTTTCACCATAGCCCTCTATGGGCTTCCAAATATCCCTTTGCCAATTCCACAAGAACAGCCTTAGCGAAAGGCTTCTTGAAGGGAAAGATGTAACTCTGTGAGATGAATTAACAGAACACAGAGCAGTTTCTCAGAAAGCTCTTTCCAGTTTTGAACGGAAGATATTTCCTTTTTCACCATAGCCCTCTATGGGCTTCCAAATATCGCTTTGCCAATTCCACAAGAACAGCCTTAGCGAAAGGCTTCTTGAAGGGAAAGATGTAACTCTGTGAGATGAATTAAGAGAACACAGAGCAGTTTCTCAGAAAGCTTCTTTCCAGTTTTGAACGGAAGATATTTCCTTTTTCACCATAGCCCTCTATGGGCTTCCAAATATCCCTTTGCCAATTCCACAAGAACAGCCTTAGCGAAAGGCTTCTTGAAGGGAAAGATGTAACTCTCTGAGATGAATTAACAGAACACAGAGCAGTTTCTCAGAAAGCTTCTTTCTAGTTTTCAACGGAAGATATTGCCTTTTTCACCATAGCCCTCTATGGGCTTCCAAATATCCCTTTGCCAATTCCACAAGAACAGCCTTAGCGAAAGGCTTCTTGAAGGGAAAGATGTAACTCTGTGAGATGAATTAACAGAACACAGAGCAGTTTCTCAGAAAGCTTCTTTCCAGTTTTGAACGGAAGATATTTCCTTTTTCACCATAGCCCTCTATGGGCTTCCAAATATCCCTTTGCCAATTCCACAAGAACAGCCTTAGCGAAAGGCTTCTTAAAGGGAAAGATGTAACTCTGTGAGATGAATTAACAGAACACAGAGCAGTTTCTCAGAAAGCTTCTTTCCAGTTTTGAACGGAAGATATTTCCTTTTTCACCATAGCCCTCTATGGGCTTCCAAATATCCCTTTGCCAATTCCCCAAGGACAGCCTTAGCGAAAGGCTTCTTGAAGGGAAAGATGTAACTCTGTGAGATGAATTAACAGAACACAGAGCAGTTTCTCAGAAAGCTTCTTTCCAGTTTTGAATGGAAGATATTTCCTTTTTCACCATAGCCCTCTATGGGCTTCCAAATATCCCTTTGCCAATTCCACAAGAACAGCCTTAGCGAAAGGCTTCTTGAAGGGAAAGATGTAACTGTGAGATGAATTAACAGAACACAGAGCAGTTTCTCAGAAAGCTTCTTTCCAGTTTTGAACGGAAGATATTTCCTTTTTCACCATAGCCCTCTATGGGCTTCCAAATATCCCTTTGCCAATTCCACAAGAACAGCCTTAGCGAAAGGCTTCTTGAAGGGAAAGATGTAACTGTGAGATGAATTAACAGAACACAGAGCAGTTTCTCAGAAAGCATCTTTCCAGTTTTGAACGGAAGATATTTCCTTTTTCACCATAGCCCTCTATGGGCTTCCAAATATCCCTTTGCCAATTCCACAAGAACAGCCTTAGCGAAAGGCTTCTTGAAGGGAAAGATGTAACTCTGGGAGATGAATTAACAGAACACAGAGCATTTTCTCAGAAACCTTCTTTCCAGTTTTGAACGGAAGATATTTCCTTTTTCACCATAGCTCTCTATGGGCTTCCAAATATCCCTTTGCCAATGCCACAAGAACAGCCTTAGCGAAAGGCTTCTTGAAGGGAAAGATGTAACTCTGTGAGATGAATTAACAGAACACAGAGCAGTTTCTCAGAAAGCTTCTTTCCAGTTTTGAACGGAAGATATTTCCTTTTTCACCATAGCCTTCTATGGGCTTCCAAATATCTCTTTGCCAATTCCACAAGAACAGCCTTAGCGAAATGCTTCTTGAAGGGAAAGATGTTTCTCTGTGAGATGAATTAACGGAACACAGAGCAGTTTCTCAGAAAGTTTCTTTCCAGTTTTGAACGGAAGATATTTGCTTTTTCACCATAGCCCTCTATCTGCTTCCAAATATCCCTTTGCCAATCCCACAAGAACAGCCTTAGCGAAAGGCTTCATGAAGGGAAAGATGTAACTCTGTGAGATGAATTAACAGAACACAGAGCAGTTTCTCAGAAAGCTTCTCTCCAGTTTTGAACGGAAGATAATTCCTTTTTCACCATAGCCCTCTATGGGCTTCCAAATATCCCTTTGCCAATTCCACAAGAACAGCCTTAGCGAAAGGCTTCTTGAAGGGAAAGATGTAACTCTGTGAGATGAATTAACAGAACACAGAGCAGTTTCTCAGAAAGCTTCTTTCCAGTTTTGAACGGAAGATATTTCCTTTTTCACCATAGCCCTCTATGGGCTTCCAAATATACCTTTGCCAATTCCACAAGAACAGCCTTAGCGAAAGGCTTCTTGAAGGGAAAGATGTAACTCTGTGAGATGAATTAACAGAACACAGAGCAGTTTCTCAGAAAGCTTCTTTCCAGTTTTGAACGGAAGATATTTCCTTTTTCACGATAGCCCTCTATGGGCTTCCAAATATCCCTTTGCCAATTCCACAAGAACAGCTTTAGCGAAAGGCTTCTTGAAGGGAAAGATGTAACTCTGTGAGATGAATTAACAGAACACAGAGCAGTTTCTCAGAAAGCTTCTTTCTAGTTTTCAACGGAAGATATTTCCTTTTTCACCATAACCCTCTATGGGCTTCCAAATATCCCTTTGCCAATTCCACAAGAACAGCCTTAGCGAAAGGCTTCTTGAAGGGAAACATGTAACTCTGTGAGATGAATTAACAGAACACAGAGCAGTTTCTCAGAAAGCTTCTTTCCAGTTTTGAATGGAAGATATTTCCTTTTTCACAATAGCCTTCTATGGGCTTCCAAATATCCCTTTGCCAATTCCACAAGAACAGCCTTAGCGAAAGGCTTCTTGAAGGGAAAGATGTATCTCTGTGAGATGAATTAACAGAACACAGAGCAGTTTCTCAGAAAGCTTCTTTCCAGTTTTGAACGGAAGATATTTCCTTTTTCACCATAGCCCTCTATGGGCTTCCAAATATCCCTTTGCCAATTCCACAAGAACAGCCTTAGCGAAAGGCTTCTTGAAGGGAAAGATGTAACACTGTGAGATGAATTAACAGAACACAGAGCAGTTTCTCAGAAAGCTCTTTCCAGTTTTGAACGGAAGATATTTCCTTTTTCACCATAGCCCTCTATGGGCTTCCAAATATCGCTTTGCCAATTCCACAAGAACAGCCTTAGCGAAAGGCTTCTTGAAGGGAAAGATGTAACTCTGGGAGATGAATTAACAGAACACAGAGCAGTTTCTCAGAAACCTTCTTTCCAGTTTTGAACGGAAGATATTTCCTTTTTCACCATAGCCCTCTATGGGCTTCCAAATATCCCTTTGCCAATTCCACAAGAACAGCCTTAGCGAAAGGCTTCTTGAAGGGAAAGATGTAACTCTCTGAGATGAATTAACAGAACACAGAGCAGTTTCTCAGAAAGCTTCTTTCTAGTTTTCAACGGAAGATATTGCCTTTTTCACCATAGCCCTCTATGGGCTTCCAAATATCCCTTTGCCAATTCCACAAGAACAGCCTTAGCGAAAGGCTTCTTGAAGGGAAAGATGTAACTCTGTGAGATGAATTAACAGAACACAGAGCAGTTTCTCAGAAAGCTTCTTTCCAGTTTTGAACGGAAGATATTTCCTTTTTCACCATAGCCCTCTATGGGCTTCCAAATATCCCTTTGCCAATTCCACAAGAACAGCCTTAGCGAAAGGCTTCTTAAAGGGAAAGATGTAACTCTGTGAGATGAATTAACAGAACACAGAGCAGTTTCTCAGAAAGCTTCTTTCCAGTTTTGAACGGAAGATATTTCCTTTTTCACCATAGCCCTCTATGGGCTTCCAAATATCCCTTTGCCAATTCCCCAAGGACAGCCTTAGCGAAAGGCTTCTTGAAGGGAAAGATGTAACTCTGTGAGATGAATTAACAGAACACAGAGCAGTTTCTCAGAAAGCTTCTTTCCAGTTTTGAATGGAAGATATTTCCTTTTTCACCATAGCCCTCTATGGGCTTCCAAATATCCCTTTGCCAATTCCACAAGAACAGCCTTAGCGAAAGGCTTCTTGAAGGGAAAGATGTAACTGTGAGATGAATTAACAGAACACAGAGCAGTTTCTCAGAAAGCTTCTTTCCAGTTTTGAACGGAAGATATTTCCTTTTTCACCATAGCCCTCTATGGGCTTCCAAATATCCCTTTGCCAATTCCACAAGAACAGCCTTAGCGAAAGGCTTCTTGAAGGGAAAGATGTAACTGTGAGATGAATTAACAGAACACAGAGCAGTTTCTCAGAAAGCATCTTTCCAGTTTTGAACGGAAGATATTTCCTTTTTCACCATAGCCCTCTATGGGCTTCCAAATATCCCTTTGCCAATTCCACAAGAACAGCCTTAGCGAAAGGCTTCTTGAAGGGAAAGATGTAACTCTGGGAGATGAATTAACAGAACACAGAGCATTTTCTCAGAAACCTTCTTTCCAGTTTTGAACGGAAGATATTTCCTTTTTCAACATAGCTCTCTATGGGCTTCCAAATATCCCTTTGCCAATGCCACAAGAACAGCCTTAGCGAAAGGCTTCTTGAAGGGAAAGATGTAACTCTGTGAGATGAATTAACAGAACACAGAGCAGTTTCTCAGAAAGCTTCTTTCCAGTTTTGAACGGAAGATATTTCCTTTTTCACCATAGCCTTCTATGGGCTTCCAAATATCTCTTTGCCAATTCCACAAGAACAGCCTTAGCGAAATGCTTCTTGAAGGGAAAGATGTTTCTCTGTGAGATGAATTAACGGAACACAGAGCAGTTTCTCAGAAAGTTTCTTTCCAGTTTTGAACGGAAGATATTTGCTTTTTCACCATAGCCCTCTATCTGCTTCCAAATATCCCTTTGCCAATCCCACAAGAACAGCCTTAGCGAAAGGCTTCATGAAGGGAAAGATGTAACTCTGTGAGATGAATTAACAGAACACAGAGCAGTTTCTCAGAAAGCTTCTCTCCAGTTTTGAACGGAAGATAATTCCTTTTTCACCATAGCCCTCTATGGGCTTCCAAATATCCCTTTGCCAATTCCACAAGAACAGCCTTAGCGAAAGGCTTCTTGAAGGGAAAGATGTAACTCTGTGAGATGAATTAACAGAACACAGAGCAGTTTCTCAGAAAGCTTCTTTCCAGTTTTGAACGGAAGATATTTCCTTTTTCACCATAGCCCTCTATGGGCTTCCAAATATACCTTTGCCAATTCCACAAGAACAGCCTTAGCGAAAGGCTTCTTGAAGGGAAAGATGTAACTCTGTGAGATGAATTAACAGAACACAGAGCAGTTTCTCAGAAAGCTTCTTTCCAGTTTTGAACGGAAGATATTGCCTTTTTCACCATAGCCCTCTATGGGCTTCAAAATATCCCTTTGTCAATTCCACAAGAACAGCCATAGCGAAAGGCTTCTTGAAGGGAAACATGTAACTCTGTGAGATGAATTAACAGAACACAGAGCAGTTTCTCAGAAAGCTTCTTTCTAGTTTTCAACGGAAGATATTTCCTTTTTCACCATAGCCCTCTATGGGCTTCCAAATATCCCTTTACCAATTCCACAAGAACAGCCTTAGCGAAAGGCTTCTGGAAGGGAAAGATGTAACTCTGTGAGATGAATTAACAGAACACAGAGCAGTTTCTCAGAAAGCTTCTTTCCAGTTTTGAACGGAAGATATTTCCTTTTTCACCATTGCCCTCTATGGGCTTCCAAATATCCCTTTGCCAATTCCACAAGAACAGCCTTAGCGAAAGGCTTCTTGAAGGGAAAGATGTAACACTGTGAGATGAATTAACAGAACACAGAGCAGTTTCTCAGAAAGCTTCTTTCCAGTTTTGAACGGAAGATATTTCCTTTTTCACCATAGCCCTCTATGGGCTTCCAAATATCCCTTTGCCAATTCCACAAGAACAGCCTTAGGGAAAGGCTTCTTGAAGGGAAAGATGTAACTCTGTGAGATGAATTAACAGAACACAGAGCAGTTTCTCAGAAAGCTTCTTTCCAGTTTGGAACGGAAGATGTTTCCTTTTTCACCATAGCCCTCTTTGGGCTTCCAAATATCCCTTTGCCAATTCCCCAAGAACAGCCTTAGCGAAAGGCTTCTTGAAGGGAAAGATGTAACTCTGTGAGATGAATTAACAGAACACAGAGCAGTTTGTCAGAAAGCTTCTCTCCAGTTTTGAACGGAAGATATTTCCTTTTTCACCATAGCCCTCTATGGGCTTCCAAATATCCCTTTGCCAATTCCACAAAAACAGCCTTAGCGAAAGGCTTCTTGAAGGGAAAGATGTAACTCTGTGAGATGAATTAACAGAACACAGAGCAGTTTCTCAGAAAGCTTCTTTCCAGTTTTGAACGGAAGATATTTCCTTTTAAACCATAGCCCTCTATGGGCTTCCAAATCTCCCTTTGCCAATTCCACAAGAACAGCCTTAGCGAAAGGCTTCTTGAAGGGAAAGATGTAACTCTGTGAGATGAATTAACAGAACACAGAGCAGTTTCTCAGAAAGCTTCTTTCCAGTTTTGAACGGAAGATATTTCCTTTCTCACCATAGCCCTCTATGGGCTTCCAAATATCCCTTTGCCAATTCCACAAGAACAGCCTTAGCGAAAGGCTTCTTGAAGGGAAACATGTAACTCTGTGAGATGAATTAACAGAACACAGAGCAGTTTCTCAGAAAGCTTCTTTCCAGTTATGAATGGAAGATATTTTCTTTTTCACCATAGCCCTCTATGGGCTTCCAAATATCCCTTTGCCAATTCCACAAGAACAGCCTTAGCGAAAGGCTTCTTGAAGGGAACGATGTAACTCTGTGAGATGAATTAACAGAACACAGAGCAGTTTCTCAGAAAGCTTCTTTCCAGTTTTGAACGGAAGATATTTCCTTTTTCACCATAGCCCTCTATGGGCTTCCAAATATCCCTTTGCCAATTCCACAAGAACAGCCTTAGCGAAAGGCTTCTTGAAGGGAAAGATGAAACTCTGTGAGATGAATTAACAGAACACAGAGCAGTTTCTCAGAAAGCTTCTCTCCAGTTTTGAATGGAAGATATTTCCTTTTTCACCATATCCTTCTATAGGCTTCCAAATATCCCTTTGCCATTTCCACAAGAACAGCCTTAGCGAAAGACTTCTTGAAGGGAAAGATGTAACTCTGTGAGATGAATTAACAGAACACAGAGCAGTTTCTCAAAAGCTTCTTTCCAGTTTTGAACGGAAGATATTTCCTTTTTCACCATAGCCCTCTATGGGCTTCCACATATCCCTTTTCCAATTCCACAAGAACAGCCTTAGCGAAAGGCTTCTTGAAGGGAAAGATGTAACTCTGTGAGATGAATTAACAGAACACAGAGCAGTTTCTCAGAATGCTTCTTTCCAGTTTTGAACGGAAGATATTTCCTTTTTCACCATAGACCTCTATGGGCTTCCAAATATCGCCTTGCCAATTCCACAAGAACAGCCTTAGCGAAAGGCTTCTTGAAGGGAAAGATGTAACTCTGTGAGATGAATTAACAGAACACAGAGCAGTTTCTCAGAAAGCTTCCTTCCAGTTTTGAACGAAGATATTTCCTTTTTCACCATAGCCCTCCAAGGGCTTCCAAATATCCCTTTGCCAATTCCCCAAGAACAGCCTTAGCGAAAGGCTTCTTGAAGGGAAAGATGTAGCTCTGTGAGATGAATTAACAGAACACAGAGCAGTTTCTCAGAAAGCTGCTTTCCAGTTTTGAACGGAAGATATTTCCTTTTTCACCATAGCCCTCTATGGGCTTCCAAATATCCCTTTGCCAATTCCACAAGAACAGCCTTAGCGAAAGACTTCTTGAAGGGAAAGATGTAACTCTGTGAGATGAATTAACAGAACACAGAGCAGTTTCTCAGAAAGCTTCTTTCCAGTTTTGAACGGAAGATATTTCCTTTTTCACCATAGCCCTCTATGGGCTTCCAAATATCCCTTTGCCAATTCCACAAGAACAGCCTTAGCGAAAGGCTTCTTGAAGGGAAACATGTAACTCTGTGAGATGAATTAACAGAACACAGAGCAGTTTCTCAGAAAGCTTCTTTCCAGTTTTGAACGGAAGATATTTCCTTTTTCACCCTAGCCCTCTATGGGCTTCCAAATATCACTTTGCCAATTCCAAAAGAACAGCCTTAGCGAAAGGCTTCTTAAAGGGAAAGATGTAACTCTGTGAGATGAATTAACAGAACACAGAGCAGTTTCTCAGAAAGATTCTTTCCAGTTTGGAACGGAAGATGTTTCCTTTTTCACCATAGCCCTCTATGGGCTTCCAAATATCCCTTTGCCAATTCCCCAAGAACAGCCTTAGCGAAAGGCTTCTTGAAGGGAAAGATGTAACTCTGTGAGATGAATTAACAGAACACAGAGCAGATTCTCAGAAAGCTTCTTTCCAGTTTTGAACGGAAGATATTTCCTTTTTCACCATAGCCCTCTATGGGCTTCCAAATATCCCTTTGCCAATTCCACAAGAACAGCCTTAGCGAAAGGCTTCTTGAAGGGAAAGATGTAACTGTGAGATGAATTAACAGAACACAGAGCAGTTTCTCAGAAAGCTTCTTTCCAGTGTTGAACGGAAGATATTTCCTTTTTCACCATAGCCCTCTATGGACTTCCAAATATCCCTTTGCCAATTCCACAAGAACAGCCTTAGCGAAAGGCTTCTTGAAGGGAAAGATGTAACACTGTGAGATGAATTAACAGAACACAGAGCAGTTTCTCAGAAAAATTCTTTCCAGTTTTGAACGGAAGATATTTCCTTTTTCACCATAGCCCTCAATGGGCTTCCAAATATCCCTTTGCCAATGCCACAAGAACAGCCTTAGCGAAAGGCTTCTTGAAGGGAAAGATGTAACTCTGTGAGATGAATTAACAGAACACAGAGCAGTTTCTCAGAAAGCTTCTTTCCAGTTTTGAACGGAAGATATTTCCTTTTTCACCATAGCCCTCTATGGGCTTCCAAATATCCCTTTGCCAATTCCACAAGAACAGCCTTAGCGAAAGGCTTCTTGAAGGGAAAGATGAAACTCTGTGAGATGAATTAACAGAACACAGAGCAGTTTCTCAGAAAGCTTCTCTCCAGTTTTGAATGGAAGATATTTCCTTTTTCACCATAGCCCTCTATGGGCTTCCAAATATCCCTTTGCCAATTCCACAAGAACAGCCTTAGCGAAAGGCTTCTTGAAGGGAAACATGTAACTCTGTGAGATGAATTAACAGAACACAGAGCAGTTTCTCAGAAAGCTTCTTTCCAGTTTTGAACGGAAGATATTTCCTTTTTCACCATAGCCCTCTATGGGCTTCCAAATATCACTTTGCCAATTCCACAAGAACAGCCTTAGCGAAAGGCTTCTTGAAGGGAAAGATGTAACACTGTGAGATGAATTAACAGAACACAGAGCAGTTTCTCAGAAAGCTCTTTCCAGTTTTGAACGGAAGATATTTCCTTTTTCACCATAGCCCTCTATGGGCTTCCAAATATCGCTTTGCCAATTCCACAAGAACAGCCTTAGCGAAAGGCTTCTTGAAGGGAAAGATGTAACTCTGGGAGATGAATTAACAGAACACAGAGCAGTTTCTCAGAAACCTTCTTTCCAGTTTTGAACGGAAGATATTTCCTTTTTCACCATAGCCCTCTATGGGCTTCCAAATATCCCTTTGCCAATTCCACAAGAACAGCCTTAGCGAAAGGCTTCTTGAAGGGAAAGATGTAACTCTCTGAGATGAATTAACAGAACACAGAGCAGTTTCTCAGAAAGCTTCTTTCTAGTTTTCAACGGAAGATATTGCCTTTTTCACCATAGCCCTCTATGGGCTTCCAAATATCCCTTTGCCAATTCCACAAGAACAGCCTTAGCGAAAGGCTTCTTGAAGGGAAAGATGTAACTCTGTGAGATGAATTAACAGAACACAGAGCAGTTTCTCAGAAAGCTTCTTTCCAGTTTTGAACGGAAGATATTTCCTTTTTCACCATAGCCCTCTATGGGCTTCCAAATATCCCTTTGCCAATTCCACAAGAACAGCCTTAGCGAAAGGCTTCTTAAAGGGAAAGATGTAACTCTGTGAGATGAATTAACAGAACACAGAGCAGTTTCTCAGAAAGCTTCTTTCCAGTTTTGAACGGAAGATATTTCCTTTTTCACCATAGCCCTCTATGGGCTTCCAAATATCCCTTTGCCAATTCCCCAAGGACAGCCTTAGCGAAAGGCTTCTTGAAGGGAAAGATGTAACTCTGTGAGATGAATTAACAGAACACAGAGCAGTTTCTCAGAAAGCTTCTTTCCAGTTTTGAATGGAAGATATTTCCTTTTTCACCGTAGCCCTCTATGGGCTTCCAAATATCCCTTTGCCAATTCCACAAGAACAGCCTTAGCGAAAGGCTTCTTGAAGGGAAAGATGTAACTGTGAGATGAATTAACAGAACACAGAGCAGTTTCTCAGAAAGCTTCTTTCCAGTTTTGAACGGAAGATATTTCCTTTTTCACCATAGCCCTCTATGGGCTTCCAAATATCCCTTTGCCAATTCCACAAGAACAGCCTTAGCGAAAGGCTTCTTGAAGGGAAAGATGTAACTGTGAGATGAATTAACAGAACACAGAGCAGTTTCTCAGAAAGCATCTTTCCAGTTTTGAACGGAAGATATTTCCTTTTTCACCATAGCCCTCTATGGGCTTCCAAATATCCCTTTGCCAATTCCACAAGAACAGCCTTAGCGAAAGGCTTCTTGAAGGGAAAGATGTAACTCTGGGAGATGAATTAACAGAACACAGAGCATTTTCTCAGAAACCTTCTTTCCAGTTTTGAACGGAAGATATTTCCTTTTTCACCATAGCTCTCTATGGGCTTCCAAATATCCCTTTGCCAATGCCACAAGAACAGCCTTAGCGAAAGGCTTCTTGAAGGGAAAGATGTAACTCTGTGAGATGAATTAACAGAACACAGAGCAGTTTCTCAGAAAGCTTCTTTCCAGTTTTGAACGGAAGATATTTCCTTTTTCACCATAGCCTTCTATGGGCTTCCAAATATCTCTTTGCCAATTCCACAAGAACAGCCTTAGCGAAATGCTTCTTGAAGGGAAAGATGTTTCTCTGTGAGATGAATTAACGGAACACAGAGCAGTTTCTCAGAAAGTTTCTTTCAAGTTTTGAACGGAAGATATTTGCTTTTTCACCATAGCCCTCTATCTGCTTCCAAATATCCCTTTGCCAATCCCACAAGAACAGCCTTAGCGAAAGGCTTCATGAAGGGAAAGATGTAACTCTGTGAGATGAATTAACAGAACACAGAGCAGTTTCTCAGAAAGCTTCTCTCCAGTTTTGAACGGAAGATAATTCCTTTTTCACCATAGCCCTCTATGGGCTTCCAAATATCCCTTTGCCAATTCCACAAGAACAGCCTTAGCGAAAGGCTTCTTGAAGGGAAAGATGTAACTCTGTGAGATGAATTAACAGAACACAGAGCAGTTTCTCAGAAAGCTTCTTTCCAGTTTTGAACGGAAGATATTTCCTTTTTCACCATAGCCCTCTATTGGCTTCCAAATATACCTTTGCCAATTCCACAAGAACAGCCTTAGCGAAAGGCTTCTTGAAGGGAAAGATGTAACTCTGTGAGATGAATTAACAGAACACAGAGCAGTTTCTCAGAAAGCTTCTTTCCAGTTTTGAACGGAAGATATTGCCTTTTTCACCATAGCCCTCTATGGGCTTCAAAATATCCCTTTGTCAATTCCACAAGAACAGCCATAGCGAAAGGCTTCTTGAAGGGAAACATGTAACTCTGTGAGATGAATTAACAGAACACAGAGCAGTTTCTCAGAAAGCTTCTTTCTAGTTTTCAACGGAAGATATTTCCTTTTTCACCATAGCCCTCTATGGGCTTCCAAATATCCCTTTGCCAATTCCACAAGAACAGCCTTAGCGAAAGGCTTCTTCAAGGCAAAGATGTAACTCTGTGAGACGAATTAACAGAACACAGAGCAGTTTGTCAGAAAGCTTCTTTCCAGTTTTGAACGGAAGTTATTTCCTTTTTCACCATAGCCCTCTATGGGCTTCCAAATATCCCTTTGCCAATTCCACAAGAACAGCCTTAGCGAAAGACTTCTTGAAGGGAAAGACGTAACTCTGTGATATGAATTAACAGAACACAGAGCAGTTTCTCAGAAAGCTTCATTCCAGTTTTGAACGGAAGATATTTCCTTTTTCAACATAGCCCTCTTTGGGCTTCCAAATATCCCTTTTCCAATTCCACAAGAACAGCCATAGCGAAAGGCTTCTTGAAGGGAAACAGGTAACTCTGTGAGATGAATTAACAGAACACAGAGCAGTTTCTCAGATAGCTTCTTTCCAGTTTTGAATGGAAGATATTTCCTTTTTCACCATAGCCCTCTATGGGCTTCCAAATATCCCTTTACCAATTCCACAAGAACAGCCTTAGCGAAAGGCTTCTGGAAGGGAAAGATGTAACTCTGTGAGATGAATTAACAGAACACAGAGCAGTTTCTCAGAAAGCTTCTTTCCAGTTTTGAACGGAAGATATTTCCTTTTTCACCATTGCCCTCTATGGGCTTCCAAATATCCCTTTGCCAATTCCACAAGAACAGCCTTAGCGAAAGGCTTCTTGAAGGGAAAGATGTAACACTGTGAGATGAATTAACAGAACACAGAGCAGTTTCTCAGAAAGCTTCTTTCCAGTTTTGAACGGAAGATATTTCCTTTTTCACCATAGCCCTCTATGGGCTTCCAAATATCCCTTTGCCAATTCCACAAGAACAGCCTTAGGGAAAGGCTTCTTGAAGGGAAAGATGTAACTCTGTGAGATGAATTAACAGAACACAGAGCAGTTTCTCAGAAAGCTTCTTTCCAGTTTGGAACGGAAGATGTTTCCTTTTTCACCATAGCCCTCTTTGGGCTTCCAAATATCCCTTTGCCAATTCCCCAAGAACAGCCTTAGCGAAAGGCTTCTTGAAGGGAAAGATGTAACTCTGTGAGATGAATTAACAGAACACAGAGCAGTTTGTCAGAAAGCTTCTCTCCAGTTTTGAACGGAAGATATTTCCTTTTTCACCATAGCCCTCTATGGGCTTCCAAATATCCCTTTGCCAATTCCACAAAAACAGCCTTAGCGAAAGGCTTCTTGAAGGGAAAGATGTAACTCTGTGAGATGAATTAACAGAACACAGAGCAGTTTCTCAGAAAGCTTCTTTCCAGTTTTGAACGGAAGATATTTCCTTTTAAACCATAGCCCTCTATGGGCTTCCAAATCTCCCTTTGCCAATTCCACAAGAACAGCCTTAGCGAAAGGCTTCTTGAAGGGAAAGATGTAACTCTGTGAGATGAATTAACAGAACACAGAGCAGTTTCTCAGAAAGCTTCTTTCCAGTTTTGAACGGAAGATATTTCCTTTCTCACCATAGCCCTCTATGGGCTTCCAAATATCCCTTTGCCAATTCCACAAGAACAGCCTTAGCGAAAGGCTTCTTGAAGGGAAACATGTAACTCTGTGAGATGAATTAACAGAACACAGAGCAGTTTCTCAGAAAGCTTCTTTCCAGTTATGAATGGAAGATATTTTCTTTTTCACCATAGCCCTCTATGGGCTTCCAAATATCCCTTTGCCAATTCCACAAGAACAGCCTTAGCGAAAGGCTTCTTGAAGGGAAAGATGTAACTCTGTGAGATGAATTAACAGAACACAGAGCAGTTTCTCAGAAAGCTTCTTTCCAGTTTTGAACGGAAGATATTTCCTTTTTCACCATAGCCCTCTATGGGCTTCCAAATATCCCTTTGCCAATTCCACAAGAACAGCCTTAGCGAAAGGCTTCTTGAAGGGAAAGATGAAACTCTGTGAGATGAATTAACAGAACACAGAGCAGTTTCTCAGAAAGCTTCTCTCCAGTTTTGAATGGAAGATATTTCCTTTTTCACCATATCCTTCTATAGGCTTCCAAATATCCCTTTGCCATTTCCACAAGAACAGCCTTAGCGAAAGACTTCTTGAAGGGAAAGATGTAACTCTGTGAGATGAATTAACAGAACACAGAGCAGTTTCTCAAAAGCTTCTTTCCAGTTTTGAACGGAAGATATTTCCTTTTTCACCATAGCCCTCTATGGGCTTCCACATATCCCTTTTCCAATTCCACAAGAACATCCTTAGCGAAAGGCTTCTTGAAGGGAAAGATGTAACTCTGTGAGATGAATTAACAGAACACAGAGCAGTTTCTCAGAATGCTTCTTTCCAGTTTTGAACGGAAGATATTTCCTTTTTCACCATAGACCTCTATGGGCTTCCAAATATCGCCTTGCCAATTCCACAAGAACAGCCTTAGCGAAAGGCTTCTTGAAGGGAAAGATGTAACTCTGTGAGATGAATTAACAGAACACAGAGCAGTTTCTCAGAAAGCTTCCTTCCAGTTTTGAACGAAGATATTTCCTTTTTCACCATAGCCCTCCAAGGGCTTCCAAATATCCCTTTGCCAATTCCCCAAGAACAGCCTTAGCGAAAGGCTTCTTGAAGGGAAAGATGTAACTCTGTGAGATGAATTAACAGAACACAGAGCAGTTTCTCAGAAAGCTGCTTTCCAGTTTTGAACGGAAGATATTTCCTTTTTCACCATAGCCCTCTATGGGCTTCCAAATATCCCTTTGCCAATTCCACAAGAACAGCCTTAGCGAAAGACTTCTTGAAGGGAAAGATGTAACCCTGTGAGATGAATTAACAGAACACAGAGCAGTTTCTCAGAAAGCTTCTTTCCAGTTTTGAACGGAAGATATTTCCTTTTTCACCATAGCCCTCTATGGGCTTCCAAATATCCCTTTGCCAATTCCACAAGAACAGCCTTAGCGAAAGGCTTCTTGAAGGGAAACATGTAACTCTGTGAGATGAATTAACAGAACACAGAGCAGTTTCTCAGAAAGCTTCTTTCCAGTTTTGAACGGAAGATATTTCCTTTTTCACCCTAGCCCTCTATGGGCTTCCAAATATCACTTTGCCAATTCCAAAAGAACAGCCTTAGCGAAAGGCTTCTTAAAGGGAAAGATGTAACTCTGTGAGATGAATTAACAGAACACAGAGCAGTTTCTCAGAAAGATTCTTTCCAGTTTGGAACGGAAGATGTTTCCTTTTTCACCATAGCCCTCTATGGGCTTCCAAATATCCCTTTGCCAATTCCCCAAGAACAGCCTTAGCGAAAGGCTTCTTGAAGGGAAAGATGTAACTCTGTGAGATGAATTAACAGAACACAGAGCAGATTCTCAGAAAGCTTCTTTCCAGTTTTGAACGGAAGATATTTCCTTTTTCACCATAGCCCTCTATGGGCTTCCAAATATCCCTTTGCCAATTCCACAAGAACAGCCTTAGCGAAAGGCTTCTTGAAGGGAAAGATGTAACTGTGAGATGAATTAACAGAACACAGAGCAGTTTCTCAGAAAGCTTCTTTCCAGTGTTGAACGGAAGATATTTCCTTTTTCACCATAGCCCTCTATGGACTTCCAAATATCCCTTTGCCAATTCCACAAGAACAGCCTTAGCGAAAGGCTTCTTGAAGGGAAAGATGTAACACTGTGAGATGAATTAACAGAACACAGAGCAGTTTCTCAGAAAAATTCTTTCCAGTTTTGAACGGAAGATATTTCCTTTTTCACCATAGCCCTCAATGGGCTTCCAAATATCCCTTTGCCAATGCCACAAGAACAGCCTTAGCGAAAGGCTTCTTGAAGGGAAAGATGTAACTCTGTGAGATGAATTAACAGAACACAGAGCAGTTTCTCAGAAAGCTTCTTTCCAGTTTTGAACGGAAGATATTTCCTTTTTCACCATAGCCCTCTATGGGCTTCCAAATATCCCTTTGCCAATTCCACAAGAACAGCCTTAGCGAAAGGCTTCTTGAAGGGAAAGATGAAACTCTGTGAGATGAATTAACAGAACACAGAGCAGTTTCTCAGAAAGCTTCTCTCCAGTTTTGAATGGAAGATATTTCCTTTTTCACCATAGCCCTCTATGGGCTTCCAAATATCCCTTTGCCAATTCCACAAGAACAGCCTTAGCGAAAGGCTTCTTGAAGGGAAACATGTAACTCTGTGAGATGAATTAACAGAACACAGAGCAGTTTCTCAGAAAGCTTCTTTCCAGTTTTGAACGGAAGATATTTCCTTTTTCACCATAGCCCTCTATGGGCTTCCAAATATCACTTTGCCAATTCCACAAGAACAGCCTTAGCGAAAGGCTTCTTGAAGGGAAAGATGTAACACTGTGAGATGAATTAACAGAACACAGAGCAGTTTCTCAGAAAGCTCTTTCCAGTTTTGAACGGAAGATATTTCCTTTTTCACCATAGCCCTCTATGGGCTTCCAAATATCGCTTTGCCAATTCCACAAGAACAGCCTTAGCGAAAGGCTTCTTGAAGGGAAAGATGTAACTCTGGGAGATGAATTAACAGAACACAGAGCAGTTTCTCAGAAACCTTCTTTCCAGTTTTGAACGGAAGATATTTCCTTTTTCACCATAGCCCTCTATGGGCTTCCAAATATCCCTTTGCCAATTCCACAAGAACAGCCTTAGCGAAAGGCTTCTTAAAGGGAAAGATGTAACTCTGTGAGATGAATTAACAGAACACAGAGCAGTTTCTCAGAAAGCTTCTTTCCAGTTTTGAACGGAAGATATTTCCTTTTTCACCATAGCCCTCTATGGGCTTCCAAATATCCCTTTGCCAATTCCCCAAGGACAGCCTTAGCGAAAGGCTTCTTGAAGGGAAAGATGTAACTCTGTGAGATGAATTAACAGAACACAGAGCAGTTTCTCAGAAAGCTTCTTTCCAGTTTTGAATGGAAGATATTTCCTTTTTCACCATAGCCCTCTATGGGCTTCCAAATATCCCTTTGCCAATTCCACAAGAACAGCCTTAGCGAAAGGCTTCTTGAAGGGAAAGATGTAACTGTGAGATGAATTAACAGAACACAGAGCAGTTTCTCAGAAAGCTTCTTTCCAGTTTTGAACGGAAGATATTTCCTTTTTCACCATAGCCCTCTATGGGCTTCCAAATATCCCTTTGCCAATTCCACAAGAACAGCCTTAGCGAAAGGCTTCTTGAAGGGAAAGATGTAACTGTGAGATGAATTAACAGAACACAGAGCAGTTTCTCAGAAAGCATCTTTCCAGTTTTGAACGGAAGATATTTCCTTTTTCACCATAGCCCTCTATGGGCTTCCAAATATCCCTTTGCCAATTCCACAAGAACAGCCTTAGCGAAAGGCTTCTTGAAGGGAAAGATGTAACTCTGGGAGATGAATTAACAGAACACAGAGCATTTTCTCAGAAACCTTCTTTCCAGTTTTGAACGGAAGATATTTCCTTTTTCACCATAGCTCTCTATGGGCTTCCAAATATCCCTTTGCCAATGCCACAAGAACAGCCTTAGCGAAAGGCTTCTTGAAGGGAAAGATGTAACTCTGTGAGATGAATTAACAGAACACAGAGCAGTTTCTCAGAAAGCTTCTTTCCAGTTTTGAACGGAAGATATTTCCTTTTTCACCATAGCCTTCTATGGGCTTCCAAATATCTCTTTGCCAATTCCACAAGAACAGCCTTAGCGAAATGCTTCTTGAAGGGAAAGATGTTTCTCTGTGAGATGAATTAACGGAACACAGAGCAGTTTCTCAGAAAGTTTCTTTCAAGTTTTGAACGGAAGATATTTGCTTTTTCACCATAGCCCTCTATCTGCTTCCAAATATCCCTTTGCCAATCCCACAAGAACAGCCTTAGCGAAAGGCTTCATGAAGGGAAAGATGTAACTCTGTGAGATGAATTAACAGAACACAGAGCAGTTTCTCAGAAAGCTTCTCTCCAGTTTTGAACGGAAGATAATTCCTTTTTCACCATAGCCCTCTATGGGCTTCCAAATATCCCTTTGCCAATTCCACAAGAACAGCCTTAGCGAAAGGCTTCTTGAAGGGAAAGATGTAACTCTGTGAGATGAATTAACAGAACACAGAGCAGTTTCTCAGAAAGCTTCTTTCCAGTTTTGAACGGAAGATATTTCCTTTTTCACCATAGCCCTCTATGGGCTTCCAAATATACCTTTGCCAATTCCACAAGAACAGCCTTAGCGAAAGGCTTCTTGAAGGGAAAGATGTAACTCTGTGAGATGAATTAACAGAACACAGAGCAGTTTCTCAGAAAGCTTCTTTCCAGTTTTGAACGGAAGATATTGCCTTTTTCACCATAGCCCTCTATGGGCTTCAAAATATCCCTTTGTCAATTCCACAAGAACAGCCATAGCGAAAGGCTTCTTGAAGGGAAACATGTAACTCTGTGAGATGAATTAACAGAACACAGAGCAGTTTCTCAGAAAGCTTCTTTCTAGTTTTCAACGGAAGATATTTCCTTTTTCACCATAGCCCTCTATGGGCTTCCAAATATCCCTTTGCCAATTCCACAAGAACAGCCTTAGCGAAAGGCTTCTTCAAGGCAAAGATGTAACTCTGTGAGACGAATTAACAGAACACAGAGCAGTTTGTCAGAAAGCTTCTTTCCAGTTTTGAACGGAAGTTATTTCCTTTTTCACCATAGCCCTCTATGGGCTTCCAAATATCCCTTTGCCAATTCCACAAGAACAGCCTTAGCGAAAGACTTCTTGAAGGGAAAGACGTAACTCTGTGATATGAATTAACAGAACACAGAGCAGTTTCTCAGAAAGCTTCATTCCAGTTTTGAACGGAAGATATTTCCTTTTTCAACATAGCCCTCTTTGGGCTTCCAAATATCCCTTTTCCAATTCCACAAGAACAGCCATAGCGAAAGGCTTCTTGAAGGGAAACAGGTAACTCTGTGAGATGAATTAACAGAACACAGAGCAGTTTCTCAGATAGCTTCTTTCCAGTTTTGAATGGAAGATATTTCCTTTTTCACCATAGCCCTCTATGGGCTTCCAAATATCCCTTTACCAATTCCACAAGAACAGCCTTAGCGAAAGGCTTCTGGAAGGGAAAGATGTAACTCTGTGAGATGAATTAACAGAACACAGAGCAGTTTCTCAGAAAGCTTCTTTCCAGTTTTGAACGGAAGATATTTCCTTTTTCACCATTGCCCTCTATGGGCTTCCAAATATCCCTTTGCCAATTCCACAAGAACAGCCTTAGCGAAAGGCTTCTTGAAGGGAAAGATGTAACACTGTGAGATGAATTAACAGAACACAAAGCAGTTTCTCAGAAAGCTTCTTTCCAGTTTTGAACGGAAGATATTTCCTTTTTCACCTTAGCCCTCTATGGGCTTCCAAATATCCCTTTGCCAATTCCACAAGAACAGCCTTAGGGAAAGGCTTCTTGAAGGGAAAGATGTAACTCTGTGAGATGAATTAACAGAACACAGAGCAGTTTCTCAGAAAGCTTCTTTCCAGTTTGGAACGGAAGATGTTTCCTTTTTCACCATAGCCCTCTTTGGGCTTCCAAATATCCCTTTGCCAATTCCCCAAGAACAGCCTTAGCGAAAGGCTTCTTGAAGGGAAAGATGTAACTCTGTGAGATGAATTAACAGAACACAGAGCAGTTTGTCAGAAAGCTTCTCTCCAGTTTTGAACGGAAGATATTTCCTTTTTCACCATAGCCCTCTATGGGCTTCCAAATATCCCTTTGCCAATTCCACAAAAACAGCCTTAGCGAAAGGCTTCTTGAAGGGAAAGATGTAACTCTGTGAGATGAATTAACAGAACACAGAGCAGTTTCTCAGAAAGCTTCTTTCCAGTTTTGAACGGAAGATATTTCCTTTCTCACCATAGCCCTCTATGGGCTTCCAAATATCCCTTTGCCAATTCCACAAGAACAGCCTTAGCGAAAGGCTTCTTGAAGGGAAACATGTAACTCTGTGAGATGAATTAACAGAACACAGAGCAGTTTCTCAGAAAGCTTCTTTCCAGTTATGAATGGAAGATATTTTCTTTTTCACCATAGCCCTCTATGGGCTTCCAAATATCCCTTTGCCAATTCCACAAGAACAGCCTTAGCGAAAGGCTTCTTGAAGGGAAAGATGTAACTCTGTGAGATGAATTAACAGAACACAGAGCAGTTTCTCAGAAAGCTTCTTTCCAGTTTTGAACGGAAGATATTTCCTTTTTCACCATAGCCCTCTATGGGCTTCCAAATATCCCTTTGCCAATTCCACAAGAACAGCCTTAGCGAAAGGCTTCTTGAAGGGAAAGATGAAACTCTGTGAGATGAATTAACAGAACACAGAGCAGTTTCTCAGAAAGCTTCTCTCCAGTTTTGAATGGAAGATATTTCCTTTTTCACCATATCCTTCTATAGGCTTCCAAATATCCCTTTGCCATTTCCACAAGAACAGCCTTAGCGAAAGACTTCTTGAAGGGAAAGATGTAACTCTGTGAGATGAATTAACAGAACACAGAGCAGTTTCTCAAAAGCTTCTTTCCAGTTTTGAACGGAAGATATTTCCTTTTTCACCATAGCCCTCTATGGGCTTCCACATATCCCTTTTCCAATTCCACAAGAACAGCCTTAGCGAAAGGCTTCTTGAAGGGAAAGATGTAACTCTGTGAGATGAATTAACAGAACACAGAGCAGTTTCTCAGAATGCTTCTTTCCAGTTTTGAACGGAAGATATTTCCTTTTTCACCATAGACCTCTATGGGCTTCCAAATATCGCCTTGCCAATTCCACAAGAACAGCCTTAGCGAAAGACTTCTTGAAGGGAAAGATGTAACTCTGTGAGATGAATTAACAGAACACAGAGCAGTTTCTCAGAAAGCTTCCTTCCAGTTTTGAACGAAGATATTTCCTTTTTCACCATAGCCCTCCAAGGGCTTCCAAATATCCCTTTGCCAATTCCCCAAGAACAGCCTTAGCGAAAGGCTTCTTGAAGGGAAAGATGTAACTCTGTGAGATGAATTAACAGAACACAGAGCAGTTTCTCAGAAAGCTGCTTTCCAGTTTTGAACGGAAGATATTTCCTTTTTCACCATAGCCCTCTATGGGCTTCCAAATATCCCTTTGCCAATTCCACAAGAACAGCCTTAGCGAAAGACTTCTTGAAGGGAAAGATGTAACTCTGTGAGATGAATTAACAGAACACAGAGCAGTTTCTCAGAAAGCTTCTTTCCAGTTTTGAACGGAAGATATTTCCTTTTTCACCATAGCCCTCTATGGGCTTCCAAATATCCCTTTGCCAATTCCACAAGAACAGCCTTAGCGAAAGGCTTCTTGAAGGGAAACATGTAACTCTGTGAGATGAATTAACAGAACACAGAGCAGTTTCTCAGAAAGCTTCTTTCCAGTTTTGAACGGAAGATATTTCCTTTTTCACCATAGCCCTCTATGGGCTTCCAAATATCACTTTGCCAATTCCAAAAGAACAGCCTTAGCGAAAGGCTTCTTAAAGGGAAAGATGTAACTCTGTGAGATGAATTAACAGAACACAGAGCAGTTTCTCAGAAAGATTCTTTCCAGTTTGGAACGGAAGATGTTTCCTTTTTCACCATAGCCCTCTATGGGCTTCCAAATATCCCTTTGCCAATTCCCCAAGAACAGCCTTAGCGAAAGGCTTCTTGAAGGGAAAGATGTAACTCTGTGAGATGAATTAACAGAACACAGAGCAGTTTCTCAGAAAGCTTCTTTCCAGTTTTGAACGGAAGATATTTCCTTTTTCACCATAGCCCTCTATGGGCTTCCAAATATCCCTTTGCCAATTCCACAAGAACAGCCTTAGCGAAAGGCTTCTTGAAGGGAAAGATGTAACTGTGAGATGAATTAACAGAACACAGAGCAGTTTCTCAGAAAGCTTCTTTCCAGTGTTGAACGGAAGATATTTCCTTTTTCACCATAGCCCTCTATGGACTTCCAAATATCCCTTTGCCAATTCCACAAGAACAGCCTTAGCGAAAGGCTTCTTGAAGGGAAAGATGTAACACTGTGAGATGAATTAACAGAACACAGAGCAGTTTCTCAGAAAAATTCTTTCCAGTTTTGAACGGAAGATATTTCCTTTTTCACCATAGCCCTCAATGGGCTTCCAAATATCCCTTTGCCAATTCCACAAGAACAGCCTTAGCGAAAGGCTTCTTGAAGGGAAAGATGTAACTCTGTGAGATGAATTAACAGAACACAGAGCAGTTTCTCAGAAAGCTTCTTTCCAGTTTTGAACGGAAGATATTTCCTTTTTCACCATAGCCCTCTATGGGCTTCCAAATATCCCTTTGCCAATTCCACAAGAACAGCCTTAGCGAAAGGCTTCTTGAAGGGAAAGATGAAACTCTGTGAGATGAATTAACAGAACACAGAGCAGTTTCTCAGAAAGCTTCTCTCCAGTTTTGAATGGAAGATATTTCCTTTTTCACCATAGCCCTCTATGGGCTTCCAAATATCCCTTTGCCAATTCCACAAGAACAGCCTTAGCGAAAGGCTTCTTGAAGGGAAACATGTAACTCTGTGAGATGAATTAACAGAACACAGAGCAGTTTCTCAGAAAGCTTCTTTCCAGTTTTGAACGGAAGATATTTCCTTTTTCACCATAGCCCTCTATGGGCTTCCAAATATCACTTTGCCAATTCCAAAAGAACAGCCTTAGCGAAAGGCTTCTTAAAGGGAAAGATGTAACTCTGTGAGATGAATTAACAGAACACAGAGCAGTTTCTCAGAAAGATTCTTTCCAGTTTGGAACGGAAGATATTTCCTTTTTCACCATAGCCCTCTATGGGCTTCCAAATATCCCTTTGCCAATTCCCCAAGAACAGCCTTAGCGAAAGGCTTCTTGAAGGGAAAGATGTAACTCTGTGAGATGAATTAACAGAACACAGAGCAGTTTCTCAGAAAGCTTCTTTCCAGTTTTGAACGGAAGATATTTCCTTTTTCACCATAGCCCTCTACGGGCTTCCAAATATCCCTTTGCCAATTCCACAAGAACAGCCTTAGCGAAAGGCTTCTTGAAGGGAAAGATGTAACTGTGAGATGAATTAACAGAACACAGAGCAGTTTCTCAGAAAGCTTCTTTCCAGTTTTGAACGGAAGATATTTCCTTTTTCACCATAGCCCTCTATGGACTTCCAAATATCCCTTTGCCAATTCCACAAGAACAGCCTTAGCGAAAGGCTTCTTGAAGGGAAAGATGTAACACTGTGAGATGAATTAACAGAACACAGAGCAGTTTCTCAGAAAAATTCTTTCCAGTTTTGAACGGAAGATATTTCCTTTTTCACCATAGCCCTCAATGGGCTTCCAAATATCCCTTTGCCAATGCCACAAGAACAGCCTTAGCGAAAGGCTTCTTGAAGGGAAAGATGTAACTCTGTGAGATGAATTAACAGAACACAGAGCAGTTTCGCAGAGAGCTTCTTTCCAGTTTTGAACGGAAGATATTTCCTTTTTCACCATAGCCCTCTATGGGCTTCCAAATATCGCTTTGCCAATTCCACAAGAACAGCCTTAGCGAAAGGCTTCTTGAAGGGAAAGATGTAACTCTGTGAGATGAATTAAGAGAACACAGAGCAGTTTCTCAGAAAGCTTCTTTCCAGTTTTGAACGGAAGATATTTCCTTTTTCACCATAGCCCTCTATGGGCTTCCAAATATCCCTTTGCCAATTCCACAAGAACAGCCTTAGCGAAAGGCTTCTTGAAGGGAAAGATGTAACTCTGTGAGATGAATTAACAGAACACAGAGCAGTTTCTCAGAAAGCTTCTTTCTAGTTTTCAACGGAAGATATTTCCTTTTTCACCATAGCCCTCTATGGGCTTCCAAATATCCCTTTGCCAATTCCACAAGAACAGCCTTAGCGAAAGGCTTCTTGAAGGGAAAGATGTAACTGTGAGATGAATTAACAGAACACAGAGCAGTTTCTCAGAAAGCATCTTTCCAGTTTTGAACGGAAGATATTTCCTTTTTCACCATAGCCCTCTATGGGCTTCCAAATATCCCTTGGCCAATTCCACAAGAACAGCCTTAGCGAAAGGCTTCTTGAAGGGAAAGATGTAACTCTGGGAGATGAATTAACAGAACACAGAGCAGTTTCTCAGAAAGCTTCTTTCCAGTTTTGAACGGAAGATATTTCCTTTTTCACCATAGCTCTCTATGGGCTTCCAAATATCCCTTTGCCAATGCCACAAGAACAGCCTTAGCGAAAGGCTTCTTGAAGGGAAAGATGTAACTCTGTGAGATGAATTAACAGAACACAGAGGAGTTTCTCAGAAAGCTTCTTTCCAGTTTTGAACGGAAGATATTTCCTTTTTCACCATAGCCTTCTATGGGCTTCCAAATATCCCTTTGCCAATTCCACAAGAACAGCCTTAGCGAAATGCTTCTTGAAGGGAAAGATGTTTCTCTGTGAGATGAATTAACAGAACACAGAGCAGTTTCTCAGAAAGTTTCTTTCCAGTTTTGAACGGAAGATATTTCCTTTTTCACCATAGCCCTCTATCTGCTTCCAAATATCCCTTTCCCAATCCCACAAGAACAGCCTTAGCGAAAGGCTTCTTGAAGGGAAACATGTAACTCTGTGAGATGAATTAACAGAACACAGAGCAGTTTCTCAGAAAGCTTCTATCCAGTTTTGAACGGAAGATATTTCCTTTTTCACCATAGCCCTCTATGGGCTTCCAAATATCCCTTGGCCAATTCCACAAGAACAGCCTTAGCGAAAGGCTTCTTGAAGGGAAAGATGTAACTCTGTGAGATGAATTAACAGAACACAGAGCAGTTTCTCAGAAAGCTCTTTCCAGTTTTGAACGGAAGATATTTCCTTTTTCACCATAGCCCTCTATGGGCTTCCAAATATCGCTTTGCCAATTCCACAAGAACAGCCTTAGCGAAAGGCTTCTTGAAGGGAAAGATGTAACTCTGTGAGATGAATTAAGAGAACACAGAGCAGTTTCTCAGAAAGCTTCTTTCCGGTTTTGAACGGAAGATATTTCCTTTTTCACCATAGCCCTCTATGGGCTTCCAAATATCCCTTTGCCAATTCCACAAGAACAGCCTTAGCGAAAGGCTTCTTGAAGGGAAAGATGTAACTCTCTGAGATGAATTAACAGAACACAGAGCAGTTTCTCAGAAAGCTTCTTTCTAGTTTTCAACGGAAGATATTGCCTTTTTCACCATAGCCCTCTATGGGCTTCCAAATATCCCTTTGCCAATTCCACAAGAACAGCCTTAGCGAAAGGCTTCTTGAAGGGAAAGATGTAACTCTGTGAGATGAATTAACAGAACACAGAGCAGTTTCTCAGAAAGCTTCTTTCCAGTTTTGAACGGAAGATATTTCCTTTTTCACCATAGCCCTCTATGGGCTTCCAAATATCCCTTTGCCAATTCCACAAGAACAGCCTTAGCGAAAGGCTTCTTAAAGGGAAAGATGTAACTCTGTGAGATGAATTAACAGAACACAGAGCAGTTTCTCAGAAAGCTTCTTTCCAGTTTTGAACGGAAGATATTTCCTTTTTCACCATAGCCCTCTATGGGCTTCCAAATATCCCTTTGCCAATTCCCCAAGGACAGCCTTAGCGAAAGGCTTCTTGAAGGGAAAGATGTAACTCTGTGAGATGAATTAACAGAACACAGAGCAGTTTCTCAGAAAGCTTCTTTCCAGTTTTGAATGGAAGATATTTCCTTTTTCACCATAGCCCTCTATGGGCTTCCAAATATCCCTTTGCCAATTCCACAAGAACAGCCTTAGCGAAAGGCTTCTTGAAGGGAAAGATGTAACTGTGAGATGAATTAACAGAACACAGAGCAGTTTCTCAGAAAGCTTCTTTCCAGTTTTGAACGGAAGATATTTCCTTTTTCACCATAGCCCTCTATGGGCTTCCAAATATCCCTTTGCCAATTCCACAAGAACAGCCTTAGCGAAAGGCTTCTTGAAGGGAAAGATGTAACTGTGAGATGAATTAACAGAACACAGAGCAGTTTCTCAGAAAGCATCTTTCCAGTTTTGAACGGAAGATATTTCCTTTTTCACCATAGCCCTCTATGGGCTTCCAAATATCCCTTTGCCAATTCCACAAGAACAGCCTTAGCGAAAGGCTTCTTGAAGGGAAAGATGTAACTCTGGGAGATGAATTAACAGAACACAGAGCATTTTCTCAGAAACCTTCTTTCCAGTTTTGAACGGAAGATATTTCCTTTTTCACCATAGCTCTCTATGGGCTTCCAAATATCCCTTTGCCAATGCCACAAGAACAGCCTTAGCGAAAGGCTTCTTGAAGGGAAAGATGTAACTCTGTGAGATGAATTAACAGAACACAGAGCAGTTTCTCAGAAAGCTTCTTTCCAGTTTTGAACGGAAGATATTTCCTTTTTCACCATAGCCTTCTATGGGCTTCCAAATATCTCTTTGCCAATTCCACAAGAACAGCCTTAGCGAAATGCTTCTTGAAGGGAAAGATGTTTCTCTGTGAGATGAATTAACGGAACACAGAGCAGTTTCTCAGAAAGTTTCTTTCCAGTTTTGAACGGAAGATATTTGCTTTTTCACCATAGCCCTCTATCTGCTTCCAAATATCCCTTTGCCAATCCCACAAGAACAGCCTTAGCGAAAGGCTTCATGAAGGGAAAGATGTAACTCTGTGAGATGAATTAACAGAACACAGAGCAGTTTCTCAGAAAGCTTCTCTCCAGTTTTGAACGGAAGATAATTCCTTTTTCACCATAGCCCTCTATGGGCTTCCAAATATCCCTTTGCCAATTCCACAAGAACAGCCTTAGCGAAAGGCTTCTTGAAGGGAAAGATGTAACTCTGTGAGATGAATTAACAGAACACAGAGCAGTTTCTCAGAAAGCTTCTTTCCAGTTTTGAACGGAAGATATTTCCTTTTTCACCATAGCCCTCTATGGGCTTCCAAATATCCCTTTGCCAATTCCACAAGAACAGCCTTAGCGAAAGGCTTCTTGAAGGGAAAGATGTAACTCTGTGAGATGAATTAACAGAACACAGAGCAGTTTCTCAGAAAGCTTCTTTCCAGTTTTGAACGGAAGATATTTCCTTTTTCACGATAGCCCTCTATGGGCTTCCAAATATCCCTTTGCCAATTCCACAAGAACAGCTTTAGCGAAAGGCTTCTTGAAGGGAAAGATGTAACTCTGTGAGATGAATTAACAGAACACAGAGCAGTTTCTCAGAAAGCTTCTTTCTAGTTTTCAACGGAAGATATTTCCTTTTTCACCATAACCCTCTATGGGCTTCCAAATATCCCTTTGCCAATTCCACAAGAACAGCCTTAGCGAAAGGCTTCTTGAAGGGAAACATGTAACTCTGTGAGATGAATTAACAGAACACAGAGCAGTTTCTCAGAAAGCTTCTTTCCAGTTTTGAATGGAAGATATTTCCTTTTTCACAATAGCCTTCTATGGGCTTCCAAATATCCCTTTGCCAATTCCACAAGAACAGCCTTAGCGAAAGGCTTCTTGAAGGGAAAGATGTATCTCTGTGAGATGAATTAACAGAACACAGAGCAGTTTCTCAGAAAGCTTCTTTCCAGTTTTGAACGGAAGATATTTCCTTTTTCACCATAGCCCTCTATGGGCTTCCAAATATCCCTTTGCCAATTCCACAAGAACAGCCTTAGCGAAAGGCTTCTTGAAGGGAAAGATGTAACTCTGTGAGATGAATTAACAGAACACAGAGCAGTTTCTCAGAAAGCTCTTTCCAGTTTTGAACGGAAGATATTTCCTTTTTCACCATAGCCCTCTATGGGCTTCCAAATATCGCTTTGCCAATTCCACAAGAACAGCCTTAGCGAAAGGCTTCTTGAAGGGAAAGATGTAACTCTGGGAGATGAATTAACAGAACACAGAGCAGTTTCTCAGAAACCTTCTTTCCAGTTTTGAACGGAAGATATTTCCTTTTTCACCATAGCCCTCTATGGGCTTCCAAATATCCCTTTGCCAATTCCACAAGAACAGCCTTAGCGAAAGGCTTCTTGAAGGGAAAGATGTAACTCTCTGAGATGAATTAACAGAACACAGAGCAGTTTCTCAGAAAGCTTCTTTCTAGTTTTCAACGGAAGATATTACCTTTTTCACCATAGCCCTCTATGGGCTTCCAAATATCCCTTTGCCAATTCCACAAGAACAGCCTTAGCGAAAGGCTTCTTGAAGGGAAAGATGTAACTCTGTGAGATGAATTAACAGAACACAGAGCAGTTTCTCAGAAAGCTTCTTTCCAGTTTTGAACGGAAGATATTTCCTTTTTCACCATAGCCCTCTATGGGCTTCCAAATATCCCTTTGCCAATTCCACAAGAACAGCCTTAGCGAAAGGCTTCTTAAAGGGAAAGATGTAACTCTTTGAGATGAATTAACAGAACACAGAGCAGTTTCTCAGAAAGCTTCTTTCCAGTTTTGAACGGAAGATATTTCCTTTTTCACCATAGCCCTCTATGGGCTTCCAAATATCCCTTTGCCAATTCCCCAAGGACAGCCTTAGCGAAAGGCTTCTTGAAGGGAAAGATGTAACTCTGTGAGATGAATTAACAGAACACAGAGCAGTTTCTCAGAAAGCTTCTTTCCAGTTTTGAATGGAAGATATTTCCTTTTTCACCATAGCCCTCTATGGGCTTCCAAATATCCCTTTGCCAATTCCACAAGAACAGCCTTAGCGAAAGGCTTCTTGAAGGGAAAGATGTAACTGTGAGATGAATTAACAGAACACAGAGCAGTTTCTCAGAAAGCTTCTTTCCAGTTTTGAACGGAAGATATTTCCTTTTTCACCATAGCCCTCTATGGGCTTCCAAATATCCCTTTGCCAATTCCACAAGAACAGCCTTAGCGAAAGGCTTCTTGAAGGGAAAGATGTAACTGTGAGATGAATTAACAGAACACAGAGCAGTTTCTCAGAAAGCATCTTTCCAGTTTTGAACGGAAGATATTTCCTTTTTCACCATAGCCCTCTATGGGCTTCCAAATATCCCTTTGCCAATTCCACAAGAACAGCCTTAGCGAAAGGCTTCTTGAAGGGAAAGATGTAACTCTGGGAGATGAATTAACAGAACACAGAGCATTTTCTCAGAAACCTTCTTTCCAGTTTTGAACGGAAGATATTTCCTTTTTCACCATAGCTCTCTATGGGCTTCCAAATATCCCTTTGCCAATGCCACAAGAACAGCCTTAGCGAAAGGCTTCTTGAAGGGAAAGATGTAACTCTGTGAGATGAATTAACAGAACACAGAGCAGTTTCTCAGAAAGCTTCTTTCCAGTTTTGAACGGAAGATATTTCCTTTTTCACCATAGCCTTCTATGGGCTTCCAAATATCTCTTTGCCAATTCCACAAGAACAGCCTTAGCGAAATGCTTCTTGAAGGGAAAGATGTTTCTCTGTGAGATGAATTAACGGAACACAGAGCAGTTTCTCAGAAAGTTTCTTTCCAGTTTTGAACGGAAGATATTTGCTTTTTCACCATAGCCCTCTATCTGCTTCCAAATATCCCTTTGCCAATCCCACAAGAACAGCCTTAGCGAAAGGCTTCATGAAGGGAAAGATGTAACTCTGTGAGATGAATTAACAGAACACAGAGCAGTTTCTCAGAAAGCTTCTCTCCAGTTTTGAACGGAAGATAATTCCTTTTTCACCATAGCCCTCTATGGGCTTCCAAATATCCCTTTGCCAATTCCACAAGAACAGCCTTAGCGAAAGGCTTCTTGAAGGGAAAGATGTAACTCTGTGAGATGAATTAACAGAACACAGAGCAGTTTCTCAGAAAGCTTCTTTCCAGTTTTGAACGGAAGATATTTCCTTTTTCACCATAGCCCTCTATGGGCTTCCAAATATACCTTTGCCAATTCCACAAGAACAGCCTTAGCGAAAGGCTTCTTGAAGGGAAAGATGTAACTCTGTGAGATGAATTAACAGAACACAGAGCAGTTTCTCAGAAAGCTTCTTTCCAGTTTTGAACGGAAGATATTGCCTTTTTCACCATAGCCCTCTATGGGCTTCAAAATATCCCTTTGTCAATTCCACAAGAACAGCCATAGCGAAAGGCTTCTTGAAGGGAAACATGTAACTCTGTGAGATGAATTAACAGAACACAGAGCAGTTTCTCAGAAAGCTTCTTTCTAGTTTTCAACGGAAGATATTTCCTTTTTCACCATAGCCCTCTATGGGCTTCCAAATATCCCTTTGCCAATTCCACAAGAACAGCCTTAGCGAAAGGCTTCTTCAAGGCAAAGATGTAACTCTGTGAGACGAATTAACAGAACACAGAGCAGTTTGTCAGAAAGCTTCTTTCCAGTTTTGAACGGAAGTTATTTCCTTTTTCACCATAGCCCTCTATGGGCTTCCAAATATCCCTTTGCCAATTCCACAAGAACAGCCTTAGCGAAAGACTTCTTGAAGGGAAAGACGTAACTCTGTGAGATGAATTAACAGAACACAGAGCAGTTTCTCAGAAAGCTTCATTCCAGTTTTGAACGGAAGATATTTCCTTTTTCAACATAGCCCTCTTTGGGCTTCCAAATATCCCTTTTCCAATTCCACAAGAACAGCCATAGCGAAAGGCTTCTTGAAGGGAAACAGGTAACTCTGTGAGATGAATTAACAGAACACAGAGCAGTTTCTCAGATAGCTTCTTTCCAGTTTTGAATGGAAGATATTTCCTTTTTCACCATAGCCCTCTATGGGCTTCCAAATATCCCTTTACCAATTCCACAAGAACAGCCTTAGCGAAAGGCTTCTGGAAGGGAAAGATGTAACTCTGTGAGATGAATTAACAGAACACAGAGCAGTTTCTCAGAAAGCTTCTTTCCAGTTTTGAACGGAAGATATTTCCTTTTTCACCATTGCCCTCTATGGGCTTCCAAATATCCCTTTGCCAATTCCACAAGAACAGCCTTAGCGAAAGGCTTCTTGAAGGGAAAGATGTAACACTGTGAGATGAATTAACAGAACACAGAGCAGTTTCTCAGAAAGCTTCTTTCCAGTTTTGAACGGAAGATATTTCCTTTTTCACCATAGCCCTCTATGGGCTTCCAAATATCCCTTTGCCAATTCCACAAGAACAGCCTTAGGGAAAGGCTTCTTGAAGGGAAAGATGTAACTCTGTGAGATGAATTAACAGAACACAGAGCAGTTTCTCAGAAAGCTTCTTTCCAGTTTGGAACGGAAGATGTTTCCTTTTTCACCATAGCCCTCTTTGGGCTTCCAAATATCCCTTTGCCAATTCCCCAAGAACAGCCTTAGCGAAAGGCTTCTTGAAGGGAAAGATGTAACTCTGTGAGATGAATTAACAGAACACAGAGCAGTTTGTCAGAAAGCTTCTCTCCAGTTTTGAACGGAAGATATTTCCTTTTTCACCATAGCCCTCTATGGGCTTCCAAATATCCCTTTGCCAATTCCACAAAAACAGCCTTAGCGAAAGGCTTCTTGAAGGGAAAGATGTAACTCTGTGAGATGAATTAACAGAACACAGAGCAGTTTCTCAGAAAGCTTCTTTCCAGTTTTGAACGGAAGATATTTCCTTTTAAACCATAGCCCTCTATGGGCTTCCAAATCTCCCTTTGCCAATTCCACAAGAACAGCCTTAGCGAAAGGCTTCTTGAAGGGAAAGATGTAACTCTGTGAGATGAATTAACAGAACACAGAGCAGTTTCTCAGAAAGCTTCTTTCCAGTTTTGAACGGAAGATATTTCCTTTCTCACTATAGCCCTCTATGGGCTTCCAAATATCCCTTTGCCAATTCCACAAGAACAGCCTTAGCGAAAGGCTTCTTGAAGGGAAACATGTAACTCTGTGAGATGAATTAACAGAACACAGAGCAGTTTCTCAGAAAGCTTCTTTCCAGTTATGAATGGAAGATATTTTCTTTTTCACCATAGCCCTCTATGGGCTTCCAAATATCCCTTTGCCAATTCCACAAGAACAGCCTTAGCGAAAGGCTTCTTGAAGGGAAAGATGTAACTCTGTGAGATGAATTAACAGAACACAGAGCAGTTTCTCAGAAAGCTTCTTTCCAGTTTTGAACGGAAGATATTTCCTTTTTCACCATAGCCCTCTAAGGGCTTCCAAATATCCCTTTGCCAATTCCACAAGAACAGCCTTAGCGAAAGGCTTCTTGAAGGGAAAGATGAAACTCTGTGAGATGAATTAACAGAACACAGAGCAGTTTCTCAGAAAGCTTCTCTCCAGTTTTGAATGGAAGATATTTCCTTTTTCACCATATCCTTCTATAGGCTTCCAAATATCCCTTTGCCATTTCCACAAGAACAGCCTTAGCGAAAGACTTCTTGAAGGGAAAGATGTAACTCTGTGAGATGAATTAACAGAACACAGAGCAGTTTCTCAAAAGCTTCTTTCCAGTTTTGAACGGAAGATATTTCCTTTTTCACCATAGCCCTCTATGGGCTTCCACATATCCCTTTTCCAATTCCACAAGAACAGCCTTAGCGAAAGGCTTCTTGAAGGGAAAGATGTAACTCTGTGAGATGAATTAACAGAACACAGAGCAGTTTCTCAGAATGCTTCTTTCCAGTTTTGAACGGAAGATATTTCCTTTTTCACCATAGACCTCTATGGGCTTCCAAATATCGCCTTGCCAATTCCACAAGAACAGCCTTAGCGAAAGGCTTCTTGAAGGGAAAGATGTAACTCTGTGAGATGAATTAACAGAACACAGAGCAGTTTCTCAGAAAGCTTCCTTCCAGTTTTGAACGAAGATATTTCCTTTTTCACCATAGCCCTCCAAGGGCTTCCAAATATCCCTTTGCCAATTCCCCAAGAACAGCCTTAGCGAAAGGCTTCTTGAAGAGAAAGATGTAACTCTGTGAGATGAATTAACAGAACACAGAGCAGTTTCTCAGAAAGCTGCTTTCCAGTTTTGAACGGAAGATATTTCCTTTTTCACCATAGCCCTCTATGGGCTTCCAAATATCCCTTTGCCAATTCCACAAGAACAGCCTTAGCGAAAGACTTCTTGAAGGGAAAGATGTAACTCTGTGAGATGAATTAACAGAACACAGAGCAGTTTCTCAGAAAGCTTCTTTCCAGTTTTGAACGGAAGATATTTCCTTTTTCACCATAGCCCTCTATGGGCTTCCAAATATCCCTTTGCCAATTCCACAAGAACAGCCTTAGCGAAAGGCTTCTTGAAGGGAAACATGTAACTCTGGGAGATGAATTAACAGAACACAGAGCAGTTTCTCAGAAAGCTTCTTTCCAGTTTTGAACGGAAGATATTTCCTTTTTCACCATAGCCCTCTATGGGCTTCCAAATATCACTTTGCCAATTCCAAAAGAACAGCCTTAGCGAAAGGCTTCTTAAAGGGAAAGATGTAACTCTGTGAGATGAATTAACAGAACACAGAGCAGTTTCTCAGAAAGATTCTTTCCAGTTTGGAACGGAAGATATTTCCTTTTTCACCATAGCCCTCTATGGGCTTCCAAATATCCCTTTGCCAATTCCCCAAGAACAGCCTTAGCGAAAGGCTTCTTGAAGGGAAAGATGTAACTCTGTGAGATGAATTAACAGAACACAGAGCAGTTTCTCAGAAAGCTTCTTTCCAGTTTTGAACGGAAGATATTTCCTTTTTCACCATAGCCCTCTATGGGCTTCCAAATATCCCTTTGCCAATTCCACAAGAACAGCCTTAGCGAAAGGCTTCTTGAAGGGAAAGATGTAACTGTGAGATGAATTAACAGAACACAGAGCAGTTTCTCAGAAAGCTTCTTTCCAGTGTTGAACGGAAGATATTTCCTTTTTCACCATAGCCCTCTATGGACTTCCAAATATCCCTTTGCCAATTCCACAAGAACAGCCTTAGCGAAAGGCTTCTTGAAGGGAAAGATGTAACACTGTGAGATGAATTAACAGAACACAGAGCAGTTTCTCAGAAAAATTCTTTCCAGTTTTGAACGGAAGATATTTCCTTTTTCACCATAGCCCTCAATGGGCTTCCAAATATCCCTTTGCCAATGCCACAAGAACAGCCTTAGCGAAAGGCTTCTTGAAGGGAAAGATGTAACTCTGTGAGATGAATTAACAGAACACAGAGCAGTTTCTCAGAAAGCTTCTTTCCAGTTTGGAACGGAAGATGTTTCCTTTTTCACCATAGCCCTCTTTGGGCTTCCAAATATCCCTTTGCCAATTCCCCAAGAACAGCCTTAGCGAAAGGCTTCTTGAAGGGAAAGATGTAACTCTGTGAGATGAATTAACAGAACACAGAGCAGTTTGTCAGAAAGCTTCTCTCCAGTTTTGAACGGAAGATATTTCCTTTTTCACCATAGCCCTCTATGGGCTTCCAAATATCCCTTTGCCAATTCCACAAAAACAGCCTTAGCGAAAGGCTTCTTGAAGGGAAAGATGTAACTCTGTGAGATGAATTAACAGAACACAGAGCAGTTTCTCAGAAAGCTTCTTTCCAGTTTTGAACGGAAGATATTTCCTTTTAAACCATAGCCCTCTATGGGCTTCCAAATCTCCCTTTGCCAATTCCACAAGAACAGCCTTAGCGAAAGGCTTCTTGAAGGGAAAGATGTAACTCTGTGAGATGAATTAACAGAACACAGAGCAGTTTCTCAGAAAGCTTCTTTCCAGTTTTGAACGGAAGATATTTCCTTTCTCACCATAGCCCTCTATGGGCTTCCAAATATCCCTTTGCCAATTCCACAAGAACAGCCTTAGCGAAAGGCTTCTTGAAGGGAAACATGTAACTCTGTGAGATGAATTAACAGAACACAGAGCAGTTTCTCAGAAAGCTTCTTTCCAGTTATGAATGGAAGATATTTTCTTTTTCACCATAGCCCTCTATGGGCTTCCAAATATCCCTTTGCCAATTCCACAAGAACAGCCTTAGCGAAAGGCTTCTTGAAGGGAAAGATGTAACTCTGTGAGATGAATTAACAGAACACAGAGCAGTTTCTCAGAAAGCTTCTTTCCAGTTTTGAACGGAAGATATTTCCTTTTTCACCATAGCCCTCTATGGGCTTCCAAATATCCCTTTGCCAATTCCACAAGAACAGCCTTAGCGAAAGGCTTCTTGAAGGGAAAGATGAAACTCTGTGAGATGAATTAACAGAACACAGAGCAGTTTCTCAGAAAGCTTCTCTCCAGTTTTGAATGGAAGATATTTCCTTTTTCACCATATCCTTCTATAGGCTTCCAAATATCCCTTTGCCATTTCCACAAGAACAGCCTTAGCGAAAGACTTCTTGAAGGGAAAGATGTAACTCTGTGAGATGAATTAACAGAACACAGAGCAGTTTCTCAAAAGCTTCTTTCCAGTTTTGAACGGAAGATATTTCCTTTTTCACCATAGCCCTCTATGGGCTTCCACATATCCCTTTTCCAATTCCACAAGAACAGCCTTAGCGAAAGGCTTCTTGAAGGGAAAGATGTAACTCTGTGAGATGAATTAACAGAACACAGAGCAGTTTCTCAGAATGCTTCTTTCCAGTTTTGAACGGAAGATATTTCCTTTTTCACCATAGACCTCTATGGGCTTCCAAATATCGCCTTGCCAATTCCACAAGAACAGCCTTAGCGAAAGGCTTCTTGAAGGGAAAGATGTAACTCTGTGAGATGAATTAACAGAACACAGAGCAGTTTCTCAGAAAGCTTCCTTCCAGTTTTGAACGAAGATATTTCCTTTTTCACCATAGCCCTCCAAGGGCTTCCAAATATCCCTTTGCCAATTCCCCAAGAACAGCCTTAGCGAAAGGCTTCTTGAAGAGAAAGATGTAACTCTGTGAGATGAATTAACAGAACACAGAGCAGTTTCTCAGAAAGCTGCTTTCCAGTTTTGAACGGAAGATATTTCCTTTTTCACCATAGCCCTCTATGGGCTTCCAAATATCCCTTTGCCAATTCCACAAGAACAGCCTTAGCGAAAGACTTCTTGAAGGGAAAGATGTAACTCTGTGAGATGAATTAACAGAACACAGAGCAGTTTCTCAGAAAGCTTCTTTCCAGTTTTGAACGGAAGATATTTCCTTTTTCACCATAGCCCTCTATGGGCTTCCAAATATCCCTTTGCCAATTCCACAAGAACAGCCTTAGCGAAAGGCTTCTTGAAGGGAAACATGTAACTCTGGGAGATGAATTAACAGAACACAGAGCAGTTTCTCAGAAAGCTTCTTTCCAGTTTTGAACGGAAGATATTTCCTTTTTCACCATAGCCCTCTATGGGCTTCCAAATATCACTTTGCCAATTCCAAAAGAACAGCCTTAGCGAAAGGCTTCTTAAAGGGAAAGATGTAACTCTGTGAGATGAATTAACAGAACACAGAGCAGTTTCTCAGAAAGATTCTTTCCAGTTTGGAACGGAAGATATTTCCTTTTTCACCATAGCCCTCTATGGGCTTCCAAATATCCCTTTGCCAATTCCCCAAGAACAGCCTTAGCGAAAGGCTTCTTGAAGGGAAAGATGTAACTCTGTGAGATGAATTAACAGAACACAGAGCAGTTTCTCAGAAAGCTTCTTTCCAGTTTTGAACGGAAGATATTTCCTTTTTCACCATAGCCCTCTATGGGCTTCCAAATATCCCTTTGCCAATTCCACAAGAACAGCCTTAGCAAAAGGCTTCTTGAAGGGAAAGATGTAACTGTGAGATGAATTAACAGAACACAGAGCAGTTTCTCAGAAAGCTTCTTTCCAGTTTTGAACGGAAGATATTTCCTTTTTCACCATAGCCCTCTATGGGCTTCCAAATATCCCTTTGCCAATTCCACAAGAACAGCCTTAGCGAAAGGCTTCTTGAAGGGAAAGATGTAACTCTGTGAGATGAATTAACAGAACACAGAGCAGTTTCTCAGAAAGCTTCTTTCCAGTTTTGAACGGAAGATATTTCCTTTTTCACCATAGCCCTCTATGGGCTTCCAAATATCCCTTTGCCAAATCCACAAGAACAGCCTTAGCGAAAGGCTTCTTGAAGGGAAAGATGTAACTCTGGGAGATGAATTAACAGAACACAGAGCAGTTTCTCAGAAAGCTTCTTTCCAGTTTTGAACGGAAGATATTTCCTTTTTCACCATAGCCCTCTATGGGCTTCCAAATATCCCTTTTCCAATGCCACAAGTACAGCCTTAGCGAAAGGCTTCTTGAAGGGAAAGATGTAACTCTGTGAGATGAATTAACAGAACACAGAGCAGTTTCTCAGAAAGCTTCTTTTCAGTTTTGAACGGAAGATATTTCCTTTTTCATCATAACCCTCTATGGGCTTCCATATATCCCTTTGCCAATTCCACAAGAACAGCCTTAGCGAAAGGCTTCTTGAAGGGAAAGATGTTTCTCTGTGAGATGAATTAACGGAACACAGAGCAGTTTCTCAGAAAGTTTCTTTCCAGTTTTGAACGGAAGATATTTCCTTTTTCACCATAGCCCTATATCTGCTTCCAAATATCCCTTTGCCAATTCCACAATAACAGCCTTAGCGAAAGGCTTCTTGAAGGGAAAGATGTAACTCTGTGAGATGAATTAACAGAACACAGAGCAGTTTCTCAGAAAGCTTCTTTCTAGTTTTCAACGGAAGATATTTCCTTTTTCACCATAGCCCTCTATGGGCTTCCAAATATCCCTTTGCCAATTCCACAAGAACAGCCTTAGCGAAAGGCTTCTTAAAGGGAAACATGTAACTCTGTGAGATGAATTAACAGAACACAGAGCAGTTTCTCAGAAAGCTTCTTTCCAGTTTTGAACGGAAGATATTTCCTTTTTCACCATAGCCCTCTATGGGCTTCCAAATATCCCTTTGCCAATTCCACAAGAACAGCCTTAGCGAAAGGCTTCTTGAAGGGAAAGATGTAACTCTGTGAGATGAATTAACAGAACACAGAGCAGTTTCTCAGAAAGCTTCTTTCCAGTTTTGAACGGAAGATATTTCCTTTTTCACCATAGCCCTCTATGGGCTTCCAAATATCCCTTTGCCAAATCCACAAGAACAGCCTTAGCGAAAGGCTTCTTGAAGGGAAAGATGTAACTCTGGGAGATGAATTAACAGAACACAGAGCAGTTTCTCAGAAAGCTTCTTTCCAGTTTTGAACGGAAGATATTTCCTTTTTCACCATAGCCCTCTATGGGCTTCCAAATATCCCTTTTCCAATGCCACAAGTACAGCCTTAGCGAAAGGCTTCTTGAAGGGAAAGATGTAACTCTGTGAGATGAATTAACAGAACACAGAGCAGTTTCTCAGAAAGCTTCTTTTCAGTTTTGAACGGAAGATATTTCCTTTTTCATCATAACCCTCTATGGGCTTCCATATATCCCTTTGCCAATTCCACAAGAACAGCCTTAGCGAAAGGCTTCTTGAAGGGAAAGATGTTTCTCTGTGAGATGAATTAACGGAACACAGAGCAGTTTCTCAGAAAGTTTCTTTCCAGTTTTGAACGGAAGATATTTCCTTTTTCACCATAGCCCTATATCTGCTTCCAAATATCCCTTTGCCAATTCCACAATAACAGCCTTAGCGAAAGGCTTCTTGAAGGGAAAGATGTAACTCTGTGAGATGAATTAACAGAACACAGAGCAGTTTCTCAGAAAGCTTCTTTCTAGTTTTCAACGGAAGATATTTCCTTTTTCACCATAGCCCTCTATGGGCTTCCAAATATCCCTTTGCCAATTCCACAAGAACAGCCTTAGCGAAAGGCTTCTTAAAGGGAAACATGTAACTCTGTGAGATGAATTAACAGAACACAGAGCAGTTTCTCAGAAAGCTTCTTTCCAGTTTTGAACGGAAGATATTTCCTTTTTCACCATAGCCCTCTATGGGCTTCCAAATATCCCTTTGCCAATTCCACAAGAACAGCCTTAGCGAAAGGCTTCTTAAAGGGAAAGATGTAACTCTGTGAGATGAATTAACAGAACACAGAGCAGTTTCTCAGAAAGCTTCTTTCCAGTTTTGAACGGAAGATATTTCCTTTTTCACCATAGCCCTCTATGGGCTTCCAAATATCCCTTTGCCAATTCCCCAAGGACAGCCTTAACGAAAGGCTTCTTGAAGGGAAAGATGTAACTCTGTGAGATGAATTAACAGAACACAGAGCAGTTTCTCAGAAAGCTTCTTTCCAGTTTTGAATGGAAGATATTTCCTTTTTCACCATAGCCCTCTATGGGCTTCCAAATATCCCTTTGCCAATTCCACAAGAACAGCCTTAGCGAAAGGCTTCTTGAAGGGAAAGATGTAACTGTGAGATGAATTAACAGAACACAGAGCAGTTTCTCAGAAAGCTTCTTTCCAGTTTTGAACGGAAGATATTTCCTTTTGCACCATAGCCCTCTATGGGCTTCCAAATATCCCTTTGCCAATTCCACAAGAACAGCCTTAGCGAAAGGGTTCTTGAAGGGAAAGATGTAACTCTGTGAGATGAATTAACAGAACACAGAGCAGTTTCTCAGAAAGCTTCTTTCCAGTTTTGAACGGAAGATATTTCCTTTTTCACCATAGCCCTCAATGGGCTTCCAAATATCCCTTTGCCAATGCCACAAGAACAGCCTTAGCGAAAGGCTTCTTGAAGGGAAAGATGTAACTCTGTGAGATGAATTAACAGAACACAGAGCAGTTTCTCAGAAAGCTTCTTTCCAGTTTTGAACGGAAGATATTTCCTTTTTCACCATAGCCCTCTATGGGCTTCCAAATATCCCTTTGCCAATTCCACAAGAACAGCCTTAGCGAAAGGCTTCTTGAAGGGAAAGATGTAACTGTGAGATGAATTAACAGAACACAGAGCAGTTTCTCAGAAAGCATCTTTCCAGTTTTGAACGGAAGATATTTCCTTTTTCACCATAGCCCTCTATGGGCTTCCAAATATCCCTTTGCCAATTCCACAAGAACAGCCTTAGCGAAAGGCTTCTTGAAGGGAAAGATGTAACTCTGTGAGATGAATTAACAGAACACAGAGCAGTTTCTCAGAAACCTTCTTTCCAGTTTTGAACGGAAGATATTTCCTTTTTCACCATAGCCCTCTATGGGCTTCCAAATATCCCTTTGCCAATTCCACAAGAACAGCCTTAGCGAAAGGCTTCTTGAAGGGAAAGATGTAACTCTGGGAGATGAATTAACAGAACACAGAGCAGTTTCTCAGAAACCTTCTTTCCAGTTTTGAACGGAAGATATTTCCTTTTTCACCATAGCCCTCTATGGGCTTCCAAATATCGCTTTGCCAATTCCACAAGAACAGCCTTAGCGAAAGGCTTCTTAAAGGGAAAGATGTAACTCTGTGAGATGAATTAACAGAACACAGAGCAGTTTCTCAGAAAACTTCTTTCCAGTTTTGAACGGAAGATATTTCCTTTTTCACCATAGCCCTCTATGGGCTTCCAAATATCCCTTTGCCAATTCCCCAAGGACAGCCTTAGCGAAAGGCTTCTTGAAGGGAAAGATGTAACTCTGTGAGATGAATTAACAGAACACAGAGCAGTTTCTCAGAAAGCTTCTTTCCAGTTTTGAATGGAAGATATTTCCTTTTTCACCATAGCCCTCTATGGGCTTCCAAATATCCCTTTGCCAATTCCACAAGAACAGCCTTAGCGAAAGGCTTCTTGAAGGGAAAGATGTAACTGTGAGATGAATTAACAGAACACAGAGCAGTTTCTCAGAAAGCTTCTTTCCAGTTTTGCACGGAAGGTATTTCCTTTTTCACCATAGCCCTCTATGGGCTTCCAAATATCCCTTTGCCAATTCCACAAGAACAGCCTTAGCGAAAGGCTTCTTGAAGGGAAAGATGTAACTGTGAGATGAATTAACAGAACACAGAGCAGTTTCTCAGAAAGCATCTTTCCAGTTTTGAACGGAAGATATTTCCTTTTTCACCATAGCCCTCTATGGGCTTCCAAATATCCCTTTGCCAATTCCACAAGAACAGCCTCAGCGAAAGGCTTCTTGAAGGGAAAGATGTAACTCTGGGAGATGAATTAACAGAACACAGAGCAGTTTCTCAGAAACCTTCTTTCCAGTTTTGAACGGAAGATATTTTTTTTTTCACCATAGCTCTCTATGGGCTTCCAAATATCCCTTTGCCAATGCCACAAGAACAGCCTTAGAGAAAGGCTTCTTGAAGGGAAAGATGTAACTCTGTGAGATGAATTAACAGAACACAGAGCAGTTTCTCAGAAACCTTCTTTCCAGTTTTGAACGGAAGATATTTCCTTTTTCACCATAGCCCTCTATGGGCTTCCAAATATCCCTTTGCCAATTCCACAAGAACAGCCTTAGCGAAAGGCTTCTTGAAGGGAAAGATGTAACTCTGGGAGATGAATTAGCAGAACACAGAGCAGTTTCTCAGAAACCTTCTTTCCAGTTTTGAACGGAAGATATTTCCTTTTTCACCATAGCCCTCTATGGGCTTCCAAATATCGCTTTGCCAATTCCACAAGAACAGCCTTAGCGAAAGGCTTCTTGAAGGGAAAGATGTAACTCTGTGAGATGAATTAAGAGAACACAGAGCAGTTTCTCAGAAAGCTTCTTTCCAGTTTTGAACGGAAGATATTTCCTTTTTCACCATAGCCCTCTATGGGCTTCCAAATATCCCTTTGAAAATTCCACAAGAACAGCCTTAGCGAAAGGCTTCTTGAAGGGAAAGATGTAACTCTGTGAGATGAATTAACAGAACACAGAGCAGTTTCTCAGAAAGCTTCTTTCAAGTTTTGAAGGGAAGATATTTCCTTTTTCACCATAGCCCTCTATGGGCTTCCAAATATCCCTTTGCCAATTCCACAAGAACAGCCTTAGCGAAAGGCTTCTTGAAGGGAAACATGTAACTCTGTGAGATGAATTAACAGAACACAGAGCAGTTTCTCAGAAAGCTTCTTTCCAGTTTTGAACGGAAGATATTTCCTTTTTCACCATAGCCCTCTATGGGCTTCCAAATATCCCTTTGCCACTTCCACAAGAACAGCCTTAGCGAAAGGCTTCTTAAAGGGAAAGATGTAACTCTGTGAGATGAATTAACAGAACACAGAGCAGTTTCTCAGAAAACTTCTTTCCAGTTTTGAACGGAAGATATTTCCTTTTTCACCATAGCCCTCTATGGGCTTCCAAATATCCCTTTGCCAGTTCCCCAAGGACAGCCTTAGCGAAAGGCTTCTTGAAGGGAAAGATGTAACTCTGTGAGATGAATTAACAGAACACAGAGCAGTTTCTCAGAAAGTTTCTTTCCAGTTTTGAATGGAAGATATTTCCTTTTTCACCATAGCCCTCTATGGGCTTCCAAATATCCCTTTGCCAATTCCACAAGAACAGCCTTAGCGAAAGGCTTCTTGAAGGGAAAGATGTAACTGTGAGATGAATTAACAGAACACAGAGCAGTTTCTCAGAAAGCTTCTTTCCAGTTTTGAACGGAAGATATTTCCTTTTTCACCATAGCCCTCTATGGGCTTCCAAATATCCCTTTGCCAATTCCACAAGAACAGCCTTAGCGAAAGGCTTCTTGAAGGGAAAGATGTAACTGTGAGATGAATTAACAGAACACAGAGCAGTTTCTCAGAAAGCATCTTTCCAGTTTTGAACGGAAGATATTTCCTTTTTCACCATAGCCCTCTATGGGCTTCCAAATATCCCTTTGCCAATTCCACAAGAACAGCCTTAGCGAAAGGCTTCTTGAAGTGAAAGATGTAACTCTGGGAGATGAATTAACAGAACACAGAGCAGTTTCTCAGAAACCTTCTTTCCAGTTTTGAACGGAAGATATTTTCTTTTTCACCATACCTCTCTATGGGCTTCCAAATATCCCTTTGCCAATGCCACAAGAACAGCCTTAGCGAAAGGCTTCTTGAAGGGAAAGATGTAACTCTGTGAGATGAATTAACAGAACACAGAGCAGTTTCTCAGAATGCTTCTTTCCAGTTTTGAACGGAAGATATTTCCTTTTTCACCATAGACCTCTATGGGCTTCCAAATATCGCCTTGCCAATTCCACAAGAACAGCCTTAGCGAAAGGCTTCTTGAAGGGAAAGATGTAACTCTGTGAGATGAATTAACAGAACACAGAGCAGTTTCTCAGAAAGCTTCCTTCCAGTTTTGAACGAAGATATTTCCTTTTTCACCATAGCCCTCCAAGGGCTTCCAAATATCCCTTTGCCAATTCCCCAAGAACAGCCTTAGCGAAAGGCTTCTTGAAGAGAAAGATGTAACTCTGTGAGATGAATTAACAGAACACAGAGCAGTTTCTCAGAAAGCTGCTTTCCAGTTTTGAACGGAAGATATTTCCTTTTTCACCATAGCCCTCTATGGGCTTCCAAATATCCCTTTGCCAATTCCACAAGAACAGCCTTAGCGAAAGACTTCTTGAAGGGAAAGATGTAACTCTGTGAGATGAATTAACAGAACACAGAGCAGTTTCTCAGAAAGCTTCTTTCCAGTTTTGAACGGAAGATATTTCCTTTTTCACCATAGCCCTCTATGGGCTTCCAAATATCCCTTTGCCAATTCCACAAGAACAGCCTTAGCGAAAGGCTTCTTGAAGGGAAACATGTAACTCTGGGAGATGAATTAACAGAACACAGAGCAGTTTCTCAGAAAGCTTCTTTCCAGTTTTGAACGGAAGATATTTCCTTTTTCACCATAGCCCTCTATGGGCTTCCAAATATCACTTTGCCAATTCCAAAAGAACAGCCTTAGCGAAAGGCTTCTTAAAGGGAAAGATGTAACTCTGTGAGATGAATTAACAGAACACAGAGCAGTTTCTCAGAAAGATTCTTTCCAGTTTGGAACGGAAGATATTTCCTTTTTCACCATAGCCCTCTATGGGCTTCCAAATATCCCTTTGCCAATTCCCCAAGAACAGCCTTAGCGAAAGGCTTCTTGAAGGGAAAGATGTAACTCTGTGAGATGAATTAACAGAACACAGAGCAGTTTCTCAGAAAGCTTCTTTCCAGTTTTGAACGGAAGATATTTCCTTTTTCACCATAGCCCTCTATGGGCTTCCAAATATCCCTTTGCCAATTCCACAAGAACAGCCTTAGCAAAAGGCTTCTTGAAGGGAAAGATGTAACTGTGAGATGAATTAACAGAACACAGAGCAGTTTCTCAGAAAGCTTCTTTCCAGTTTTGAACGGAAGATATTTCCTTTTTCACCATAGCCCTCTATGGGCTTCCAAATATCCCTTTGCCAATTCCACAAGAACAGCCTTAGCGAAAGGCTTCTTGAAGGGAAAGATGTAACTCTGTGAGATGAATTAACAGAACACAGAGCAGTTTCTCAGAAAGCTTCTTTCCAGTTTTGAACGGAAGATATTTCCTTTTTCACCATAGCCCTCTATGGGCTTCCAAATATCCCTTTGCCAAATCCACAAGAACAGCCTTAGCGAAAGGCTTCTTGAAGGGAAAGATGTAACTCTGGGAGATGAATTAACAGAACACAGAGCAGTTTCTCAGAAAGCTTCTTTCCAGTTTTGAACGGAAGATATTTCCTTTTTCACCATAGCCCTCTATGGGCTTCCAAATATCCCTTTTCCAATGCCACAAGTACAGCCTTAGCGAAAGGCTTCTTGAAGGGAAAGATGTAACTCTGTGAGATGAATTAACAGAACACAGAGCAGTTTCTCAGAAAGCTTCTTTTCAGTTTTGAACGGAAGATATTTCCTTTTTCATCATAACCCTCTATGGGCTTCCATATATCCCTTTGCCAATTCCACAAGAACAGCCTTAGCGAAAGGCTTCTTGAAGGGAAAGATGTTTCTCTGTGAGATGAATTAACGGAACACAGAGCAGTTTCTCAGAAAGTTTCTTTCCAGTTTTGAACGGAAGATATTTCCTTTTTCACCATAGCCCTATATCTGCTTCCAAATATCCCTTTGCCAATTCCACAATAACAGCCTTAGCGAAAGGCTTCTTGAAGGGAAAGATGTAACTCTGTGAGATGAATTAACAGAACACAGAGCAGTTTCTCAGAAAGCTTCTTTCTAGTTTTCAACGGAAGATATTTCCTTTTTCACCATAGCCCTCTATGGGCTTCCAAATATCCCTTTGCCAATTCCACAAGAACAGCCTTAGCGAAAGGCTTCTTAAAGGGAAACATGTAACTCTGTGAGATGAATTAACAGAACACAGAGCAGTTTCTCAGAAAGCTTCTTTCCAGTTTTGAACGGAAGATATTTCCTTTTTCACCATAGCCCTCTATGGGCTTCCAAATATCCCTTTGCCAATTCCACAAGAACAGCCTTAGCGAAAGGCTTCTTGAAGGGAAAGATGTAACTCTGTGAGATGAATTAACAGAACACAGAGCAGTTTCTCAGAAAGCTTCTTTCCAGTTTTGAACGGAAGATATTTCCTTTTTCACCATAGCCCTCTATGGGCTTCCAAATATCCCTTTGCCAAATCCACAAGAACAGCCTTAGCGAAAGGCTTCTTGAAGGGAAAGATGTAACTCTGGGAGATGAATTAACAGAACACAGAGCAGTTTCTCAGAAAGCTTCTTTCCAGTTTTGAACGGAAGATATTTCCTTTTTCACCATAGCCCTCTATGGGCTTCCAAATATCCCTTTTCCAATGCCACAAGTACAGCCTTAGCGAAAGGCTTCTTGAAGGGAAAGATGTAACTCTGTGAGATGAATTAACAGAACACAGAGCAGTTTCTCAGAAAGCTTCTTTTCAGTTTTGAACGGAAGATATTTCCTTTTTCATCATAACCCTCTATGGGCTTCCATATATCCCTTTGCCAATTCCACAAGAACAGCCTTAGCGAAAGGCTTCTTGAAGGGAAAGATGTTTCTCTGTGAGATGAATTAACGGAACACAGAGCAGTTTCTCAGAAAGTTTCTTTCCAGTTTTGAACGGAAGATATTTCCTTTTTCACCATAGCCCTATATCTGCTTCCAAATATCCCTTTGCCAATTCCACAATAACAGCCTTAGCGAAAGGCTTCTTGAAGGGAAAGATGTAACTCTGTGAGATGAATTAACAGAACACAGAGCAGTTTCTCAGAAAGCTTCTTTCTAGTTTTCAACGGAAGATATTTCCTTTTTCACCATAGCCCTCTATGGGCTTCCAAATATCCCTTTGCCAATTCCACAAGAACAGCCTTAGCGAAAGGCTTCTTAAAGGGAAACATGTAACTCTGTGAGATGAATTAACAGAACACAGAGCAGTTTCTCAGAAAGCTTCTTTCCAGTTTTGAACGGAAGATATTTCCTTTTTCACCATAGCCCTCTATGGGCTTCCAAATATCCCTTTGCCAATTCCACAAGAACAGCCTTAGCGAAAGGCTTCTTAAAGGGAAAGATGTAACTCTGTGAGATGAATTAACAGAACACAGAGCAGTTTCTCAGAAAGCTTCTTTCCAGTTTTGAACGGAAGATATTTCCTTTTTCACCATAGCCCTCTATGGGCTTCCAAATATCCCTTTGCCAATTCCCCAAGGACAGCCTTAACGAAAGGCTTCTTGAAGGGAAAGATGTAACTCTGTGAGATGAATTAACAGAACACAGAGCAGTTTCTCAGAAAGCTTCTTTCCAGTTTTGAATGGAAGATATTTCCTTTTTCACCATAGCCCTCTATGGGCTTCCAAATATCCCTTTGCCAATTCCACAAGAACAGCCTTAGCGAAAGGCTTCTTGAAGGGAAAGATGTAACTGTGAGATGAATTAACAGAACACAGAGCAGTTTCTCAGAAAGCTTCTTTCCAGTTTTGAACGGAAGATATTTCCTTTTGCACCATAGCCCTCTATGGGCTTCCAAATATCCCTTTGCCAATTCCACAAGAACAGCCTTAGCGAAAGGGTTCTTGAAGGGAAAGATGTAACTCTGTGAGATGAATTAACAGAACACAGAGCAGTTTCTCAGAAAGCTTCTTTCCAGTTTTGAACGGAAGATATTTCCTTTTTCACCATAGCCCTCAATGGGCTTCCAAATATCCCTTTGCCAATGCCACAAGAACAGCCTTAGCGAAAGGCTTCTTGAAGGGAAAGATGTAACTCTGTGAGATGAATTAACAGAACACAGAGCAGTTTCTCAGAAAGCTTCTTTCCAGTTTTGAACGGAAGATATTTCCTTTTTCACCATAGCCCTCTATGGGCTTCCAAATATCCCTTTGCCAATTCCACAAGAACAGCCTTAGCGAAAGGCTTCTTGAAGGGAAAGATGTAACTGTGAGATGAATTAACAGAACACAGAGCAGTTTCTCAGAAAGCATCTTTCCAGTTTTGAACGGAAGATATTTCCTTTTTCACCATAGCCCTCTATGGGCTTCCAAATATCCCTTTGCCAATTCCACAAGAACAGCCTTAGCGAAAGGCTTCTTGAAGGGAAAGATGTAACTCTGTGAGATGAATTAACAGAACACAGAGCAGTTTCTCAGAAACCTTCTTTCCAGTTTTGAACGGAAGATATTTCCTTTTTCACCATAGCCCTCTATGGGCTTCCAAATATCCCTTTGCCAATTCCACAAGAACAGCCTTAGCGAAAGGCTTCTTGAAGGGAAAGATGTAACTCTGGGAGATGAATTAACAGAACACAGAGCAGTTTCTCAGAAACCTTCTTTCCAGTTTTGAACGGAAGATATTTCCTTTTTCACCATAGCCCTCTATGGGCTTCCAAATATCGCTTTGCCAATTCCACAAGAACAGCCTTAGCGAAAGGCTTCTTAAAGGGAAAGATGTAACTCTGTGAGATGAATTAACAGAACACAGAGCAGTTTCTCAGAAAACTTCTTTCCAGTTTTGAACGGAAGATATTTCCTTTTTCACCATAGCCCTCTATGGGCTTCCAAATATCCCTTTGCCAATTCCCCAAGGACAGCCTTAGCGAAAGGCTTCTTGAAGGGAAAGATGTAACTCTGTGAGATGAATTAACAGAACACAGAGCAGTTTCTCAGAAAGCTTCTTTCCAGTTTTGAATGGAAGATATTTCCTTTTTCACCATAGCCCTCTATGGGCTTCCAAATATCCCTTTGCCAATTCCACAAGAACAGCCTTAGCGAAAGGCTTCTTGAAGGGAAAGATGTAACTGTGAGATGAATTAACAGAACACAGAGCAGTTTCTCAGAAAGCTTCTTTCCAGTTTTGCACGGAAGGTATTTCCTTTTTCACCATAGCCCTCTATGGGCTTCCAAATATCCCTTTGCCAATTCCACAAGAACAGCCTTAGCGAAAGGCTTCTTGAAGGGAAAGATGTAACTGTGAGATGAATTAACAGAACACAGAGCAGTTTCTCAGAAAGCATCTTTCCAGTTTTGAACGGAAGATATTTCCTTTTTCACCATAGCCCTCTATGGGCTTCCAAATATCCCTTTGCCAATTCCACAAGAACAGCCTCAGCGAAAGGCTTCTTGAAGGGAAAGATGTAACTCTGGGAGATGAATTAACAGAACACAGAGCAGTTTCTCAGAAACCTTCTTTCCAGTTTTGAACGGAAGATATTTTTTTTTTCACCATAGCTCTCTATGGGCTTCCAAATATCCCTTTGCCAATGCCACAAGAACAGCCTTAGAGAAAGGCTTCTTGAAGGGAAAGATGTAACTCTGTGAGATGAATTAACAGAACACAGAGCAGTTTCTCAGAAACCTTCTTTCCAGTTTTGAACGGAAGATATTTCCTTTTTCACCATAGCCCTCTATGGGCTTCCAAATATCCCTTTGCCAATTCCACAAGAACAGCCTTAGCGAAAGGCTTCTTGAAGGGAAAGATGTAACTCTGGGAGATGAATTAGCAGAACACAGAGCAGTTTCTCAGAAACCTTCTTTCCAGTTTTGAACGGAAGATATTTCCTTTTTCACCATAGCCCTCTATGGGCTTCCAAATATCGCTTTGCCAATTCCACAAGAACAGCCTTAGCGAAAGGCTTCTTGAAGGGAAAGATGTAACTCTGTGAGATGAATTAAGAGAACACAGAGCAGTTTCTCAGAAAGCTTCTTTCCAGTTTTGAACGGAAGATATTTCCTTTTTCACCATAGCCCTCTATGGGCTTCCAAATATCCCTTTGAAAATTCCACAAGAACAGCCTTAGCGAAAGGCTTCTTGAAGGGAAAGATGTAACTCTGTGAGATGAATTAACAGAACACAGAGCAGTTTCTCAGAAAGCTTCTTTCAAGTTTTGAAGGGAAGATATTTCCTTTTTCACCATAGCCCTCTATGGGCTTCCAAATATCCCTTTGCCAATTCCACAAGAACAGCCTTAGCGAAAGGCTTCTTGAAGGGAAACATGTAACTCTGTGAGATGAATTAACAGAACACAGAGCAGTTTCTCAGAAAGCTTCTTTCCAGTTTTGAACGGAAGATATTTCCTTTTTCACCATAGCCCTCTATGGGCTTCCAAATATCCCTTTGCCACTTCCACAAGAACAGCCTTAGCGAAAGGCTTCTTAAAGGGAAAGATGTAACTCTGTGAGATGAATTAACAGAACACAGAGCAGTTTCTCAGAAAACTTCTTTCCAGTTTTGAACGGAAGATATTTCCTTTTTCACCATAGCCCTCTATGGGCTTCCAAATATCCCTTTGCCAGTTCCCCAAGGACAGCCTTAGCGAAAGGCTTCTTGAAGGGAAAGATGTAACTCTGTGAGATGAATTAACAGAACACAGAGCAGTTTCTCAGAAAGTTTCTTTCCAGTTTTGAATGGAAGATATTTCCTTTTTCACCATAGCCCTCTATGGGCTTCCAAATATCCCTTTGCCAATTCCACAAGAACAGCCTTAGCGAAAGGCTTCTTGAAGGGAAAGATGTAACTGTGAGATGAATTAACAGAACACAGAGCAGTTTCTCAGAAAGCTTCTTTCCAGTTTTGAACGGAAGATATTTCCTTTTTCACCATAGCCCTCTATGGGCTTCCAAATATCCCTTTGCCAATTCCACAAGAACAGCCTTAGCGAAAGGCTTCTTGAAGGGAAAGATGTAACTGTGAGATGAATTAACAGAACACAGAGCAGTTTCTCAGAAAGCATCTTTCCAGTTTTGAACGGAAGATATTTCCTTTTTCACCATAGCCCTCTATGGGCTTCCAAATATCCCTTTGCCAATTCCACAAGAACAGCCTTAGCGAAAGGCTTCTTGAAGTGAAAGATGTAACTCTGGGAGATGAATTAACAGAACACAGAGCAGTTTCTCAGAAACCTTCTTTCCAGTTTTGAACGGAAGATATTTTCTTTTTCACCATACCTCTCTATGGGCTTCCAAATATCCCTTTGCCAATGCCACAAGAACAGCCTTAGCGAAAGGCTTCTTGAAGGGAAAGATGTAACTCTGTGAGATGAATTAACAGAACACAGAGCAGTTTCTCAGAAAGCTTCTTTCCAGTTTTGAACGGAAGATATTTCCTTTTTCACCATAGCCTTCTATGGGCTTCCAAATATCCCTTTGCCAATTCCACAAGAACAGCCTTAGCGAAATGCTTCTTGAAGGGAAAGATGTTTCTCTGTGAGATGAATTAACGGAACACAGAGCAGTTTCTCAGAAAGTTTCTTTCCAGATTTGAACGGAAGATATTTCCTTTTTCACCATAGCCCTCTATCTGCTTCCAAATATCCCTTTCCCAATCCCACAAGAACAGCCTTAGCGAAAGGCTTCTTGAAGGGAAAGATGTAACTCTGTGAGATGAATTAACAGAACACAGAGCAGTTTCTCAGAAAGCTTCTCTCCAGTTTTGAACGGAAGATATTTCCTTTTTCACCATAGCCCTCTATGGGCTTCCAAATATCCCTTTGCCAATTCCACAAGAACAGCCTTAGCGAAAGGCTTCTTGAAGGGAAAGATGGAACTCTGTGAGATGAATTAACAGAACACAGAGCAGTTTCTCAGAAAGCTTCTTTCCAGTTTTGAACGGAAGATATTTCCTTTTTCACCATAGCCCTCTATGGGCTTCCAAATATACCTTTGCCAATTCCACAAGAAAAGCCTTAGCGAAAGGCTTCTTGAAGGGAAAGATGTAACTCTGTGAGATGAATTAACAGAACACAGAGCAGTTTCTCAGAAAGCTTCTTTCCAGTTTTGAACGGAAGATATTTCCTTTTTCACCATAGCCCTCTATGGGCTTCAAAATATCCCTTTGTCAATTCCACAAGAACAGCCATAGCGAAAGGCTTCTTGAAGGGAAACATGTAACTCTGTGAGATGAATTAACAGAACACAGAGCAGTTTCTCAGAAAGCTTCTTTCTAGTTTGCAACGGAAGATATTTCCTTTTTCACCATAGCCCTCTATGGGCTTCCAAATATCCCTTTTCCAATTCCACAAGAACAGCCTTAGCGAAAGGCTTCTTCAAGGGAAAGATGTAACTCTGTGAGACGAATTAACAGAACACAGAGCAGTTTCTCAGAAAGCTTCTTTCCAGTTTTGAACGAAAGTTATTTCCTTTTTCACCATAGCCCTCTATGGGCTTCCAAATATCCCTTTGCCAATTCCACAAGAACAGCCTTAGCGAAAGACTTCTTGAAGGGAAAGACGTAGCTCTGTGAGATGAATTAACAGAACACAGAGCAGTTTCTCAGAAAGCTTCATTCCAGTTTTGAACGGAAGATATTTCCTTTTTCAACACAGCCCTCTTTGGGCTTCCAAATATCCCTTTGCCAATTCCACAAGAACAGCCTTAGCGAAAGGCTTCTTGAAGGGAAAGATGTAACTCTGTGAGATGAATTAACAGAACACAGAGCAGTTTCTCAGAAAGCTTCTTTCCAGTTTTGAATGGAAGATATTTCCTTTTTCACCATAGCCCTCTATGGGCTTCCAAATATCCCTTTGCCAATTCCACAAGAACAGCCTTAGCGAAAGGCTTCTTGAAGGGAAAGATGTAACTGTGAGATGAATTAACAGAACACAGAGCAGTTTCTCAGAAAGCTTCTTTCCAGTTTTGAACGGAAGATATTTCCTTTTTCACCATAGCCCTCTATGGGCTTCCAAATATCCCTTTGCCAATTCCACAAGAACAGCCTTAGCGAAAGGCTTCTTGAAGGGAAAGATGTAACTGTGAGATGAATTAACAGAACACAGAGCAGTTTCTCAGAAAGCATCTTTCCAGTTTTGAACGGAAGATATTTCCTTTTTCACCACAGCCCTCTATGGGCTTCCAAATATCCCTTTGCCAATTCCACAAGAACAGCCTTAGCGAAAGGCTTCTTGAAGTGAAAGATGTAACTCTGGGAGATGAATTAACAGAACACAGAGCAGTTTCTCAGAAACCTTCTTTCCAGTTTTGAACGGAAGATATTTTCTTTTTCACCATACCTCTCTATGGGCTTCCAAATATCCCTTTGCCAATGCCACAAGAACAGCCTTAGCGAAAGGCTTCTTGAAGGGAAAGATGTAACTCTGTGAGATGAATTAACAGAACACAGAGCAGTTTCTCAGAAAGCTTCTTTCCAGTTTTGAACGGAAGATATTTCCTTTTTCACCATAGCCTTCTATGGGCTTCCAAATATCCCTTTGCCAATTCCACAAGAACAGCCTTAGCGAAATGCTTCTTGAAGGGAAAGATGTTTCTCTGTGAGATGAATTAACGGAACACAGAGCAGTTCCTCAGAAAGTTTCTTTCCAGTTTTGAACGGAAGATATTTCCTTTTTCACCATAGCCCTCTATCTGCTTCCAAATATCCCTTTCCCAATCCCACAAGAACAGCCTTAGCGAAAGGCTTCTTGAAGGGAAAGATGTAACTCTGTGAGATGAATTAACAGAACACAGAGCAGTTTCTCAGAAAGCTTCTCTCCAGTTTTGAACGGAAGATATTTCCTTTTTCACCATAGCCCTCTATGGGCTTCCAAATATCCCTTTGCCAATTCCACAAGAACAGCCTTAGCGAAAGGCTTCTTGAAGGGAAAGATGTAACTCTGTGAGATGAATTAACAGAACACAGAGCAGTTTCTCAGAAAGCTTCTTTCCAGTTTTGAACGGAAGATATTTCCTTTTTCACCATAGCCCTCTATGGGCTTCCAAATATACCTTTGCCAATTCCACAAGAAAAGCCTTAGCGAAAGGCTTCTTGAAGGGAAAGATGTAACTCTGTGAGATGAATTAACAGAACACAGAGCAGTTTCTCAGAAAGCTTCTTTCCAGTTTTGAACGGAAGATATTTCCTTTTTCACCATAGCCCTCTATGGGCTTCAAAATATCCCTTTGTCAATTCCACAAGAACAGCCATAGCGAAAGGCTTCTTGAAGGGAAACATGTAACTCTGTGAGATGAATTAACAGAACACAGAGCAGTTTCTCAGAAAGCTTCTTTCTAGTTTTCAACGGAAGATATTTCCTTTTTCACCGTAGCCCTCTATGGGCTTCCAAATATCCCTTTTCCAATTCCACAAGAACAGCCTTAGCGAAAGGCTTCTTCAAGGGAAAGATGTAACTCTGTGAGACGAATTAACAGAACACAGAGCAGTTTCTCAGAAAGCTTCTTTCCAGTTTTGAACGAAAGTTATTTCCTTTTTCACCATAGCCCTCTATGGGCTTCCAAATATCCCTTTGCCAATTCCAAAAGAACAGCCTTAGCGAAAGACTTCTTGAAGGGAAAGACGTAACTCTGTGAGATGAATTAACAGAACACAGAGCAGTTTCTCAGAAAGCTTCATTCCAGTTTTGAACGGAAGATATTTCCTTTTTCAACACAGCCCTCTTTGGGCTTCCAAATATCCCTTTGCCAATTCCACAAGAACAGCCTTAGCGAAAGGCTTCTTGAAGGGAAAGATGTAACTCTGTGAGATGAATTAACAGAACACAGAGCAGTTTCTCAGAAAGCTTCTTTCCAGTTTTGAATGGAAGATATTTCCTTTTTCACCATAGCCCTCTATGGGCTTCCAAATATCCCTTTGCCAATTCCAAAAGAACAGCCTTAGCGAAAGGCTTCTTGAAGGGAAAGATGTAACTGTGAGATGAATTAACAGAACACAGAGCAGTTTCTCAGAAAGCTTCTTTCCAGTTTTGAACGGAAGATATTTCCTTTTTCACCATAGCCCTCTATGGGCTTCCAAATATCCCTTTGCCAATTCCACAAGAACAGCCTTAGCGAAAGGCTTCTTGAAGGGAAAGATGTAACTGTGAGATGAATTAACAGAACACAGAGAAGTTTCTCAGAAAGCATCTTTCCAGTTTTGAACGGAAGATATTTCCTTTTTCACCATAGCCCTCTATGGGCTTCCAAATATCCCTTTGCCAATTCCACAAGAACAGCCTTAGCGAAAGGCTTCTTGAAGGGAAAGATGTAACTCTGGGAGATGAATTAACAGAACACAGAGCAGTTTCTCAGAAACCTTCTTTCCAGTTTTGAACGGAAGATATTTCCTTTTTCACCATAGCCTTCTATGGGCTTCCAAATATCCCTTTGCCAATTCCACAAGAACAGCCTTAGCGAAATGCTTCTTGAAGGGAAAGATGTTTCTCTGTGAGATGAATTAACGGAACACAGAGCAGTTTCTCAGAAAGTTTCTTTCCAGTTTTGAACGGAAGATATTTCCTTTTTCACCATAGCCCTCTATCTGCTTCCAAATATCCCTTTCCCAATCCCACAAGAACAGCCTTAGCGAAAGGCTTCTTGAAGGGAAAGATGTAACTCTGTGAGATGAATTAACAGAACACAGAGCAGTTTCTCAGAAAGCTTCTCTCCAGTTTTGAACGGAAGATATTTCCTTTTTCACCATAGCCCTCTATGGGCTTCCAAATATCCCTTTGCCAATTCCACAAGAACAGCCTTAGCGAAAGGCTTCTTGAAGGGAAAGATGTAACTCTGTGAGATGAATTAACAGAACACAGAGCAGTTTCTCAGAAAGCTTCTTTCCAGTTTTGAACGGAAGATATTTCCTTTTTCACCATAGCCCTCTATGGGCTTCCAAATATACCTTTGCCAATTCCACAAGAAAAGCCTTAGCGAAAGGCTTCTTGAAGGGAAAGATGTAACTCTGTGAGATGAATTAACAGAACACAGAGCAGTTTCTCAGAAAGCTTCTTTCCAGTTTTGAACGGATGATATTTCCTTTTTCACCATAGCCCTCTATGGGCTTCAAAATATCCCTTTGTCAATTCCACAAGAACAGCCATAGCGAAAGGCTTCTTGAAGGGAAACATGTAACTCTGTGAGATGAATTAACAGAACACAGAGCAGTTTCTCAGAAAGCTTCTTTCTAGTTTTCAACGGAAGATATTTCCTTTTTCACCATAGCCCTCTATGGGCTTCCAAATATCCCTTTTCCAATTCCACAAGAACAGCCTTAGCGAAAGGCTTCTTGAAGGGAAAGATGTAACTCTGTGAGACGAATTAACAGAACACAGAGCAGTTTCTCAGAAAGCTTCTTTCCAGTTTTGAACGAAAGTTATTTCCTTTTTCACCATAGCCCTCTATGGGCTTCCAAATATCCCTTTGCCAATTCCACAAGAACAGCCTTAGCGAAAGACTTCTTGAAGGGAAAGACGTAACTCTATGAGATGAATTAACAGAACACAGAGCAGTTTCTCAGAAAGCTTCATTCCAGTTTTGAACGGAAGATATTTCCTTTTTCAACACAGCCCTCTTTGGGCTTCCAAATATCCCTTTGCCAATTCCACAAGAACAGCCTTAGCGAAAGGCTTCTTGAAGGGAAAGATGTAACTCTGTGAGATGAATTAACAGAACACAGAGCAGTTTCTCAGAAAGCTTCTTTCCAGTTTTGAACGGATGATATTTCCTTTTTCACCATAGCCCTCTATGGGCTTCAAAATATCCCTTTGTCAATTCCACAAGAACAGCCATAGCGAAAGGCTTCTTGAAGGGAAACATGTAACTCTGTGAGATGAATTAACAGAACACAGAGCAGTTTCTCAGAAAGCTTCTTTCTAGTTTTCAACGGAAGATATTTCCTTTTTCACCATAGCCCTCTATGGGCTTCCAAATATCCCTTTTCCAATTCCACAAGAACAGCCTTAGCGAAAGGCTTCTTGAAGGGAAAGATGTAACTCTGTGAGACAAATTAACGGAACACAGAGCAGTTTCTCAGAAAGCTTCTTTCCAGTTTTGAACGAAAGTTATTTCCTTTTTCACCATAGCCCTCTACGGGCTTCCAAATATCCCTTTGCCAATTCCACAAGAACAGCCTTAGCGAAAGACTTCTTGAAGGGAAAGACGTAACTCTGTGAGATGAATTAACAGAACACAGAGCAGTTTCTCAGAAAGCTTCATTCCAGTTTTGAACGGAAGATATTTCCTTTTTCAACACAGCCCTCTTTGGGCTTCCAAATATCCCTTTGCCAATTCCACAAGAACAGCCTTAGCGAAAGGCTTCTTGAAGGGAAAGATGTAACTGTGAGATGAATTAACAGAACACAGAGCAGTTTCTCAGAAAGCTTCTTTCCAGTTTTGAACGGAAGATATTTCCTTTTTCACCATAGCCCTCTATGGGCTTCCAAATATCCCTTTGCCAATTCCACAAGAACAGCCTTAGCGAAAGGCTTCTTGAAGGGAAAGATGTAACTGTGAGATGAATTAACAGAACACAGAGCAGTTTCTCAGAAAGCATCTTTCCAGTTTTGAACGGAAGATATTTCCTTTTTCACCATAGCCCTCTATGGGCTTCCAAATATCCCTTTGCCAATTCCACAAGAACAGCCTTAGTGAAAGGCATCTTGAAGGGAAAGATGTAACTCTGGGAGATGAATTAACAGAACACAGAGCAGTTTCTCAGAAACCTTCTTTCCAGTTTTGAACGGAAGATATTTCCTTTTTCACCATAGCTCTCTATGGGCTTCCAAATATCCCTTTGCCAATGCCACAAGAACAGCCTTAGCGAAAGGCTTCTTGAAGGGAAAGATGTAACTCTGTGAGATGAATTAACAGAACACAGAGCAGTTTCTCAGAAAGCTTCTTTCCAGTTTTGAACGGAAGATATTTCCTTTTTCACCATAGCCTTCTATGGGCTTCCAAATATCCCTTTGCCAATTCCACAAGAACTGCCTTAGCGAAATGCTTCTTGAAGGGAAAGATGTTTCTCTGTGAGATGAATTAACGGAACACAGAGCAGTTTCTCAGAAAGTTTCTTTCCAGTTTTGAACGGAAGATATTTCCTTTTTCACCATAGCCCTCTATCTACTTCCAAATATCCCTTTCCCAATCACACAAGAACAGCCTTAGCGAAAGGCTTCTTGAAGGGAAAGATGTAACTCTGTGAGATGAATTAACAGAACACAGAGCAGTTTCTCAGAAAGCTTCTTTCCAGTTTTGAACGGAAGATATTTCCTTTTTCACCATAGCCCTCTATGGGCTTCCACATATCCCTTTGCCAATTCCACAAGAACAGCCTTAGCGAAAGGCTTCTTGAAGGGAAAGATGTAACTCTGTGAGATGAATTAACAGAACACAGAGCAGTTTCTCAGAATGCTTCTTTCCAGTTTTGAACGGAAGATATTTCCTTTTTCACCATAGACCTCTATGGGCTTCCAAATATCGCCTTGCCAATTCCACAAGAACAGCCTTAGCGAAAGGCTTCTTGAAGGGAAAGATGTAACTCTGTGAGATGAATTAACAGAACACAGAGCAGTTTCTCAGAAAGCTTCTTTCCAGTTTTGAACGGAAGATATTTCCTTTTTCACCATAGCCCTCTATGGGCTTCCAAATATCCCTTTGCCAATCCCACAAGAACAGCCTTAGCGAAAGGCTTCTTGAAGGGAAAGATGTAACTGTGAGATGAATTAACAGAACACAGAGCAGTTTCTCAGAAAGCATCTTTCCAGTTTTGAACGGAAGATATTTCCTTTTTCACCATAGCCCTCTATGGGCTTCCAAATATCCCTTTGCCAATTCCACAAGAACAGCCTTAGCGAAAGGCTTCTTGAAGGAAAGATGTAACTCTGTGAGATGAATTAACAGAACACAGAGCAGTTTCTCAGAAAGCTTCTTTCCAGTTTTGAACGGAAGATATTTCCTTTTTCACCATAGCCCTCTATGGGCTTCCAAATATCCCTTTTCCAATGCCACAAGAACATCCTTAGCGAAAGGCTTCTTGAAGGGAAAGATGTAACTCTGTGAGATGAATTAACAGAACACAGAGCAGTTTCTCAGAAAGCTTCTTTTCAGTTTTGAACGGAAGATATTTCCTTTTCCATCATAACCCTCTATGGGCTTCCAAATATCCCTTTGCCAATTCCACAAGAACAGCCTTAGCGAAAGGCTTCTTGAAGGGAAAGATGTTTCTCTGTGAGATGAATTAACGGAACACAGAGCAGTTTCTCAGAAAGCTTCTTTCCAGTTTTGAACGGAAGATATTTCCTTTTTCACCATAGCCCTCTATGGGCTTCCAAATATCTCTTTGCCAATTCCACAAGAACAGCCTTAGCGAAAGGCTTCTTGAATTGAAAGATGTGACTCTGTGAGATGAATTAACAGAACACAGAGCAGTTTCTCAGAAAGCTTCTTTCCAGTTTTCAACGGAAGATATTTCCTTTTTCACCATAGCCCTCTATGGGCTTCCAAATATCCCTTTGCCAATTCCACAAGAACAGCCTTAGTGAAAGGCTTCTTGAAGGGAAAGATGTAACTCTGTGAGGTGAATTAACAGAACACAGAGCAGTTTCTCAGAAAGCTTCTTTCCAGTTTGGAACGGAAGATGTTTCCTTTTTCACCATAGCCCTCTATGGGCTTCCAAATATCCCTTTGTCAATTCCACAAGAACAGCCATAGCGAAAGGCTTCTTGAAGGGAAACATGTAACTCTGTGAGATGAATTAACAGAACACAGAGCAGTTTCTCAGAAAGCTTCTTTCTAGTTTTCAACGGAAGATATTTCCTTTTTCACCATAGCCCTCTATGGGCTTCCAAATATCCCTTTTCCAATTCCAAAAGAACAGCCTTAGCGAAAGGCTTCTTCAAGCGAAAGATGTAACTCTGTGAGACGAATTAACAGAACACAGAGCAGTTTCTCAGAAAGCTTCTTTCCAGTTTTGAACGGAAGATATTTCCTTTTTCACCATAGCCCTCTATGGGCTTCCAAATTACCCTTTGCCAATTCCCCAAGAACAGCCTTAGCGAAAGGCTTCTTGAAGGGAAAGATGTAACTCTGTGAGATGAATTAACAGAACACAGAGCAGTTTGTCAGAAAGCTTCTCTCCAGTTTTGAACGGAAGATATTTCCTTTTTCACCATAGCCCTCTATGGGCTTCCAAATATCCCTTTGCCAATTCCACAAAAACAGCCTTAGCGAAAGGCTTCTTGAAGGGAAAGATGTAACTCTGTGAGATGAATTAACAGAACACAGAGCAGTTTCTCAGAAAGCTTCTTTCCAGTTTTGAACGGAAGATATTTCCTTTTTCACCATAGCCCTCTATGGGCTTCCAAATATCCCTTTGCCAATTCCACAAGAACAGCCTTAGCGAAAGGCTTCTTGAAGGGAAAGATGTAACTCTGTGAGATGAATTAACAGAACACAGAGCAGTTTCTCAGAAAGCTTCTTTCCAGTTTTGAACGGAAGATATTTCCTTTCTCACCATAGCCCTCTATGGGCTTCCAAATATCCCTTTGCCAATTCCACAAGAACAGCCTTAGCGAAAGGCTTCTTGAAGGGAAACATGTAACTCTGTGAGATGAATTAACAGAACACAGAGCAGTTTCTCAGAAAGCTTCTTTCCAGTTATGAATGGAAGATATTTTCTTTTTCACCATAGCCCTCTATGGGCTTCCAAATATCCCTTTGCCAATTCCACAAGAACAGCCTTAGCGAAAGGCTTCTTGAAGGGAAAGATGTAACTCTGTGAGATGAATTAACAGAACACAGAGCAGTTTCTCAGAAAGCTTCTTTCCAGTTTTGAACGGAAGATATTTCCTTTTTCACCATAGCCCTCTATGGGCTTCCAAATATCCCTTTGCCAATTCCACAAGAAGAGCCTTAGCGAAAGGCTTCTTGAAGGGAAAGATGAAACTCTGTGAGATGAATTAACAGAACACAGAGCAGTTTCTCAGAAAGCTTCTTTCCAGTTTTGAATGGAAGATATTTCCTTTTTCACCATATCCTTCTATAGGCTTCCAAATATCCCTTTGCCATTTCCACAAGAACAGCCTTAGCGAAAGACTTCTTGAAGGGAAAGATGTAACTCTGTGAGATGAATTAACAGAACACAGAGCAGTTTCTCAAAAGCTTCTTTCCAGTTTTGAACGGAAGATATTTCCTTTTTCACCATAGCCCTCTATGGGCTTCCACATATCCCTTTGCCAATTCCCCAAGAACAGCCTTAGCGAAAGGCTTCTTGAAGGGAAAGATGTAACTCTGTGAGATGAATTAACAGAACACAGAGCAGTTTCTCAGAAAGCTTCTTTCCAGTTTTGAACGGAAGATATTTCCTTTTTCACCATAGCCCTCTATGGGCTTCCAAATATCCCTTTGCCAATTCCACAAGAACAGCCTTAGCAAAAGGCTTCTTGAAGGGAAAGATGTAACTGTGAGATGAATTAACAGAACACAGAGCAGTTTCTCAGAAAGCTTCTTTCCAGTTTTGAACGGAAGATATTTCCTTTTTCACCATAGCCCTCTATGGGCTTCCAAATATCCCTTTGCCAATTCCACAAGAACAGCCTTAGCGAAAGGCTTCTTGAAGGGAAAGATGTTTCTCTGTGAGATGAATTAACGGAACACAGAGCAGTTTCTCAGAAAGTTTCTTTCCAGTTTTGAACGGAAGATATTTCCTTTTTCACCATAGCCCTATATCTGCTTCCAAATATCCCTTTGCCAATTACACAAGAACAGCCTTAGCGAAAGGCTTCTTGAAGGGAAAGATGTAACTCTGTGAGATGAATTAACAGAACACAGAGCAGTTTCTCAGAAAGCTTCTTTCTAGTTTTCAACGGAAGATATTTCCTTTTTCACCATAGCCCTCTATGGGCTTCCAAATATCCCTTTGCCAATTCCACAAGAACAGCCTTAGCGAAAGGCTTCTTAAAGGGAAACATGTAACTCTGTGAGATGAATTAACAGAACACAGAGCAGTTTCTCAGAAAGCTTCTTTCCAGTTTTGAACGGAAGATATTTCCTTTTTCACCATAGCCCTCTAAGGGCTTCCAAATATCCCTTTGCCAATTCCACAAGAACAGCCTTAGCGAAAGGCTTCTTAAAGGGAAAGATGTAACTCTGTGAGATGAATTAACAGAACACAGAGCAGTTTCTCAGAAAGCTTCTTTCCAGTTTTGAACGGAAGATATTTCCTTTTTCACCATAGCCCTCTATGGGCTTCCAAATATCCCTTTGCCAATTCCCCAAGGACAGCCTTAGCGAAAGGCTTCTTGAAGGGAAAGATGTAACTCTGTGAGATGAATTAACAGAACACAGAGCAGTTTCTCAGAAAGCTTCTTTCCAGTTTTGAATGGAAGATATTTCCTTTTTCACCATAGCCCTCTATGGGCTTCCAAACATCCCTTTGCCAATTCCACAAGAACAGCCTTAGCGAAAGGCTTCTTGAAGGGAAAGATGTAACTGTGAGATGAATTAACAGAACACACAGCAGTTTCTCAGAAAGCTTCTTTCCAGTTTTGAACGGAAGATATTTCCTTTTTCACCATAGCCCTCTATGGGCTTCCAAATATCCCTTTGCCAATTCCACAAGAACAGCCTTAGCGAAAGGCTTCTTGAAGGGAAAGATGTAACTCTGGGAGATGAATTAACAGAACACAGAGCAGTTTCTCAGAAACCTTCTTTCCAGTTTTGAACGGAAGATATTTCCTTTTTCACCATAGCCCTCTATGGGCTTCCAAATATCGCTTTGCCAATTCCACAAGAACAGCCTTAGCGAAAGGCTTCTTGAAGGGAAAGATGTAACTCTGTGAGATGAATTAAGAGATCACAGAGCAGTTTCTCAGAAAGCTTCTTTCCAGTTTTGAACGGAAGATATTTCCTTTTTCACCATAGCCCTCGATGGGCTTCCAAATATCCCTTTGCCAATTCCACAAGAACAGCCTTAGCGAAAGGCTTCTTGAAGGGAAAGATGTAACTCTGTGAGATGAATTAACAGAACCCAGAGCAGTTTCTCAGAAAGCTTCTTTCTAGTTTTCAACGGAAGATATTTCCTTTTTCTCCATAGCCCTCTATGGGCTTCCAAATATCCCTTTGCCAATTCCACAAGAACAGCCTTAGCGAAAGGCTTCTTGAAGGGAAACATGCAACTCTGTGAGATGAATTAACAGAACACAGAGCAGTTTCTCAGAAAGCTTCTTTCCAGTTTTGAACGGAAGATATTTCCTTTTTCACCATAGCCCTCTATGGGCTTCCAAATATCCCTTTGCCAATTCCACAAGAACAGCCTTAGCGAAAGGCTTCTTAAAGGGAAAGATGTAACTCTGTGAGATGAATTAACAGAACACAGAGCAGTTTCTCAGAAAACTTCTTTCCAGTTTTGAACGGAAGATATTTCCTTTTTCACCATAGCCCTCTATGGGCTTCCAAATATCCCTTTGCCAATTCCCAAGGACAGCCTTAGCGAAAGGCTTCTTGAAGGGAAAGATGTAACTCTGTGAGATGAATTAACAGAACACAGAGCAGTTTCTCAGAAAGCTTCTTTCCAGTTTTGAACGGAAGATATTTCCTTTTTCACCATAGCCCTCTATGGGCTTCCAAATATCCCTTTGCCAATTCCACAAGAACAGCCTTACCGAAAGGCTTCTTGAAGGGAAAGATGTAACTGTGAGATGAATTAACAGAACACAGAGCAGTTTCTCAGAAAGCATCTTTCCAGTTTTGAACGGAAGATATTTCCTTTTTCACCATAGCCCTCTATGGGCTTCCAAATATCCCTTTGCCAATTCCACAAGAACAGCCTTAGCGAAAGGCTTCTTGAAGGGAAAGATGTAACTCTGGGAGATGAATTAACAGAACACAGAGCAGTTTCTCAGAAACCTTCTTTCCAGTTTTGAACGGAAGATATTTGGTTTTTCACCATAGCTCTCTATGGGCTTCCAAATATCCCTTTGCCAATGCCACAAGAACACCCTTAGCGAAAGGCTTCTTGAAGGGAAAGATGTAGCTCTGTGAGATGAATTAACAGAACACAGAGCAGTTTCTCAGAAAGCTTCTTTCCAGTTTTGAACGGAAGATATTTCCTTTTTCACCATAGCCCTCTATGGGCTTCCAAATATCCCTTTGCCAATTCCACAAGAACAGCCTTAGCGAAAGGCTTCTTGAAGAGAAAGATGTAACTGTGAGATGAATTAACAGAACACAGAGCAGTTTCTCAGAAAGCATCTTTCCAGTTTTGAACGGAAGATATTTCCTTTTTCACCATAGCCCTCTATGGGCTTCCAAATATCCCTTTGCCAATTCCACAAGAACAGCCTTAGCAAAAGGCTTCTTGAAGGGAAAGATGTAACTGTGAGATGAATTAACAGAACACAGAGCAGTTTCTCAGAAAGCTTCTTTCCAGTTTTGAACGGAAGATATTTCCTTTTTCACCATAGCCCTCTATGGGCTTCCAAATATCCCTTTGCCAATTCCACAAGAACAGCCTTAGCGAAAGGCTTCTTGAAGGGAAAGATGTTTCTCTGTGAGATGAATTAACGGAACACAGAGCAGTTTCTCAGAAAGTTTCTTTCCAGTTTTGAACGGAAGATATTTCCTTTTTCACCATAGCCCCATATCTGCTTCCAAATATCCCTTTGCCAATTACACAAGAACAGCCTTAGCGAAAGGCTTCTTGAAGGGAAAGATGTAACTCTGTGAGATGAATTAACAGAACACAGAGCAGTTTCTCAGAAAGCTTCTTTCTAGTTTTCAACGGAAGATATTTCCTTTTTCACCATAGCCCTCTATGGGCTTCCAAATATCCCTTTGCCAATTCCACAAGAACAGCCTTAGCGAAAGGCTTCTTAAAGTGAAACATGTAACTCTGTGAGATGAATTAACAGAACACAGAGCAGTTTCTCAGAAAGCTTCTTTCCAGTTTTGAACGGAAGATATTTCCTTTTTCACCATAGCCCTCTAAGGGCTTCCAAATATCCCTTTGCCAATTCCACAAGAACAGCCTTAGCGAAAGGCTTCTTAAAGGGAAAGATGTAACTCTGTGAGATGAATTAACAGAACACAGAGCAGTTTCTCAGAAAACTTCTTTCCAGTTTTGAACGGAAGATATTTCCTTTTTCACCATAGCCCTCTATGGGCTTCCAAATATCCCTTTGCCAATTCCCCAAGGACAGCCTTAGCGAAAGGCTTCTTGAAGGGAAAGATGTAACTCTGTGAGATGAATTAACAGAACACAGAGCAGTTTCTCAGAAAGCTTCTTTCCAGTTTTGAACGGAAGATATTTCCTTTTTCACCATAGCCCTCTATGGGCTTCCAAATATCCCTTTGCCAATTCCACAAGAACAGCCTTACCGAAAGGCTTCTTGAAGGGAAAGATGTAACTGTGAGATGAATTAACAGAACACAGAGCAGTTTCTCAGAAAGCATCTTTCCAGTTTTGAACGGAAGATATTTCCTTTTTCACCATAGCCCTCTATGGGCTTCCAAATATCCCTTTGCCAATTCCACAAGAACAGCCTTAGCGAAAGGCTTCTTGAAGGGAAAGATGTAACTCTGGGACATGAATTAACAGAACACAGAGCAGTTTCTCAGAAACCTTCTTTCCAGTTTTGAACGGAAGATATTTTGTTTTACACCATAGCTCTCTATGGGCTTCCAAATATCCCTTTGCCAATGCCACAAGAACAGCCTTAGCGAAAGGCTTCTTGAAGGGAAAGATGTAACTCTGTTAGATGAATTAACAGAACACAGAGCAGTTTCTCAGAAAGCATCTTTCCAGTTTTGAACGGAAGATATTTCCTTTTTCACCATAGCCCTCTATGGGCTTCCAAATATCCCTTTGCCAATTCCACAAGAACAGCCTTAGCGAAAGGCTTCTTGAAGGGAAAGATGTAACTCTGTGAGATGAATTAACAGAACACAGAGCAGTTTCTCAGAAACCTTCTTTCCAGTTTTGGACGGAAGATATTTCCTTTTTCACCATAGCCCTCTATGGGCTTCCAAATATCCCTTTGCCAATTCCACAAGAACAGCCTTAGCGAAAGGCTTCTTGAAGGGAAAGATGTAACTCTGGGAGATGAATTAACAGAACACAGAGCAGTTTCTCAGAAACCTTCTTTCCAGTTTTGAACGGAAGATATTTCCTTTTTCACCATAGCCCTCTATGGGCTTCCAAATATCGCTTTGCCAATTCCACAAGAACAGCCTTAGCGAAAGGCTTCTTGAAGGGAAAGATGTAACTCTGTGAGATGAATTAAGAGAACACAGAGCAGTTTCTCAGAAAGCTTCTTTCCAGTTTTGAACGGAAGATATTTCCTTTTTCACCATAGCCCTCGATGGGCTTCCAAATATCCCTTTGCCAATTCCACAAGAACAGCCTTAGCGAAAGGCTTCTTGAAGGGAAAGATGTAACTCTGTGAGATGAATTAACAGAACACAGAGCAGTTTCTCAGAAACCTTCTTTCTAGTTTTCAACGGAAGATATTTCCTTTTTCACCAAAGCCCTCTATGGGCTTCCAAATATCCCTTTGCCAATTCCACAAGAACAGCCTTAGCGAAAGGCTTCTTGAAGGGAAACATGTAACTCTGTGAGATGAATTAACAGAACACAGAGCAGTTTCTCAGAAAGCTTCTTTCCAGTTTTAAACGGAAGATATTTCCTTTTTCACCATAGCCCTCTATGGGCTTCCAAATATCCCTTTGCCAATTCCACAAGAACAGCCTTAGCGAAAGGCTTCTTAAAGGGAAAGATGTAACACTGTGAGATGAATTAACAGAACACAGAGCAGTTTCTCAGAAAACTTCTTTCCAGTTTTGAACGGAAGATATGTCCTTTTTCACCATAGCCCTCTATGGGCTTCCAAATATCCCTTTGCCAATTCCCCAAGGACAGCCTTAGCGAAAGGCTTCTTGAAGGGAAAGATGTAACTCTGTGAGATGAATTAACAGAACACAGAGCAGTTTCTCAGAAAGCTTCTTTCCAGTTTTGAATGGAAGATATTTCCTTTTTCACCATAGCCCTCTATGGGCTTCCAAATATCCCTTTGCCAATTCCACAAGAACAGCCTTAGCGAAAGGCTTCTTGAAGGGAAAGATGTAACTGTGAGATGAATTAACAGAACACAGAGCAGTTTCTCAGAAAGCTTCTTTCCAGTTTTGAACGGAAGATATTTCCTTTTTCACCATAGCCCTCTATGGGCTTCCAAATATCCCTTTGCCAATTCCACAAGAACAGCCTTACCGAAAGGCTTCTTGAAGGGAAAGATGTAACTGTGAGATGAATTAACAGAACACAGAGCAGTTTCTCAGAAAGCATCTTTCCAGTTTTGAACGGAAGATATTTCCTTTTTCACCATAGCCCTCTATGGGCTTCCAAATATCCCTTTGCCAATTCCACAAGAACAGCCTTAGCGAAAGGCTTCTTGAAGGGAAAGATGTAACTCTGGGAGATGAATTAACAGAACACAGAGCAGTTTCTCAGAAACCTTCTTTCCAGTTTTGAACGGAAGATATTTTGTTTTTCACCATAGCTCTCTATGGGCTTCCAAATATCCCTTTGCCAATGCCACAAGAACAGCCTTAGCGAAAGGCTTCTTGAAGGGAAAGATGTAACTCTGTGAGATGAATTAACAGAACACAGAGCAGTTTCTCAGAAAGCTTCTTTCCAGTTTTGAACGGAAGATATTTCCTTTTTCACCATAGCCCTCTATGGGCTTCCAAATATCCCTTTGCCAATTCCACAAGAAAGCCTTAGCGAAAGGCTTCTTGAAGGGAAAGATGTAACTGTGAGATGAATTAATAGAACACAGAGCAGTTTCTCAGAAAGCATCTTTCCAGTTTTGAACGGAAGATATTTCCTTTTTCACCATAGCCCTCTATGGGCTTCCAAATATCCCTTTGCCAATTCCACAAGAACAGCCTTAGCGAAAGGCTTCTTGAAGGGAAAGATGTAACTCTGTGAGATGAATTAACAGAACACAGAGCAGTTTCTCAGAAACCTTCTTTCCAGTTTTGAACGGAAGATATTTCCTTTTTCACCATAGCCCTCTATGGGCTTCCAAATATCCCTTTGCCAATTCCACAAGAACAGCCTTAGCGAAAGGCTTCTTGAAGGGAAAGATGTAACTCTGTGAGATGAATTAACAGAACACAGAGCAGTTTCTCAGAAAGCTTCTTTCCAGTTTTAAACGGAAGATATTTCCTTTTTCACCATAGCCCTCTATGGGCTTCCAAATATCCCTTTGCCAATTCCACAAGAACAGCCTTAGCGAAAGGCTTCTTAAAGGGAAAGATGTAACTCTGTGAGATGAATTAACAGAACACAGAGCAGTTTCTCAGAAAACTTCTTTCCAGTTTTGAACGGAAGATATGTCCTTTTTCACCATAGCCCTCTATGGGCTTCCAAATATCCCTTTGCCAATTCCCCAAGGACAGCCTTAGCGAAAGGCTTCTTGAAGGGAAAGATGTAACTCTGTGAGATGAATTAACAGAACACAGAGCAGTTTCTCAGAAAGCTTCTTTCCAGTTTTGAATGGAAGATATTTCCTTTTTCACCATAGCCCTCTATGGGCTTCCAAATATCCCTTTGCCAATTCCACAAGAACAGCCTTAGCGAAAGGCTTCTTGAAGGGAAAGATGTAACTGTGAGATGAATTAACAGAACACAGAGCAGTTTCTCAGAAAGCTTCTTTCCAGTTTTGAACGGAAGATATTTCCTTTTTCACCATAGCCCTCTATGGGCTTCCAAATATCCCTTTGCCAATTCCACAAGAACAGCCTTACCGAAAGGCTTCTTGAAGGGAAAGATGTAACTGTGAGATGAATTAACAGAACACAGAGCAGTTTCTCAGAAAGCATCTTTCCAGTTTTGAACGGAAGATATTTCCTTTTTCACCATAGCCCTCTATGGGCTTCCAAATATCCCTTTGCCAATTCCACAAGAACAGCCTTAGCGAAAGGCTTCTTGAAGGGAAAGATGTAACTCTGTGAGATGAATTAACAGAACACAGAGCAGTTTCTCAGAAACCTTCTTTCCAGTTTTGAACGGAAGATATTTCCTTTTTCACCATAGCCCTCTATGGGCTTCCAAATATCCCTTTGCCAATTCCACAAGAACAGCCTTAGCGAAAGGCTTCTTGAAGGGAAAGATGTAACTCTGTGAGATGAATTAACAGAACACAGAGCAGTTTCTCAGAAAGCTTCTTTCCAGTTTTAAACGGAAGATATTTCCTTTTTCACCATAGCCCTCTATGGGCTTCCAAATATCCCTTTGCCAATTCCACAAGAACAGCCTTAGCGAAAGGCTTCTTAAAGGGAAAGATGTAACTCTGTGAGATGAATTAACAGAACACAGAGCAGTTTCTCAGAAAACTTCTTTCCAGTTTTGAACGGAAGATATGTCCTTTTTCACCATAGCCCTCTATGGGCTTCCAAATATCCCTTTGCCAATTCCCCAAGGACAGCCTTAGCGAAAGGCTTCTTGAAGGGAAAGATGTAACTCTGTGAGATGAATTAACAGAACACAGAGCAGTTTCTCAGAAAGCTTCTTTCCAGTTTTGAATGGAAGATATTTCCTTTTTCACCATAGCCCTCTATGGGCTTCCAAATATCCCTTTGCCAATTCCACAAGAACAGCCTTAGCGAAAGGCTTCTTGAAGGGAAAGATGTAACTGTGAGATGAATTAACAGAACACAGAGCAGTTTCTCAGAAAGCTTCTTTCCAGTTTTGAACGGAAGATATTTCCTTTTTCACCATAGCCCTCTATGGGCTTCCAAATATCCCTTTGCCAATTCCACAGGAACAGCCTTACCGAAAGGCTTCTTGAAGGGAAAGATGTAACTGTGAGATGAATTAACAGAACACAGAGCAGTTTCTCAGAAAGCATCTTTCCAGTTTTGAACGGAAGATATTTCCTTTTTCACCATAGCCCTCTATGGGCTTCCAAATATCCCTTTGCCAATTCCACAAGAACAGCCTTAGCGAAAGGCTTCTTGAAGGGAAAGATGTAACTCTGGGAGATGAATTAACAGAACACAGAGCAGTTTCTCAGAAACCTTCTTTCCAGTTTTGAACGGAAGATATTTTGTTTTTCACCATAGCTCTCTATGGGCTTCCATATATCCCTTTGCCAATGCCACAAGAACAGCCTTAGCGAAAGGCTTCTTGAAGGGAAAGATGTAACTCTGTGAGATGAATTAACAGAACACAGAGCAGTTTCTCAGAAAGCTTCTTTCCAGTTTTGAACGGAAGATATTTCCTTTTTCACCATAGCCCTCTATGGGCTTCCAAATATCCCTTTGCCAATTCCACAAGAAAGCCTTAGCGAAAGGCTTCTTGAAGGGAAAGATGTAACTGTGAGATGAATTAATAGAACACAGAGCAGTTTCTCAGAAAGCATCTTTCCAGTTTTGAACGGAAGATATTTCCTTTTTCACCATAGCCCTCTATGGGCTTCCAAATATCCCTTTGCCAATTCCACAAGAACAGCCTTAGCGAAAGGCTTCTTGAAGGGAAAGATGTAACTCTGTGAGATGAATTAACAGAACACAGAGCAGTTTCTCAGAAACCTTCTTTCCAGTTTTGAACGGAAGATATTTCCTTTTTCACCATAGCCCTCTATGGGCTTCCAAATATCCCTTTGCCAATTCCACAAGAACAGCCTTAGCGAAAGGCTTCTTGAAGGGAAAGATGTAACTCTGGGAGATGAATTAACAGAACACAGAGCAGTTTCTCAGAAAGCTTCTTTCCAGTTTTGAACGGAAGATATTTCCTTTTTCACCATAGCCCTCTATGGGCTTCCAAATATCGCTTTGCCAATTCCACAAGAACAGCCTTAGAGAAAGGCTTCTTGAAGGGAAAGATGTAACTCTGTGAGATGAATTAAGAGAACACAGAGCAGTTTCTCAGAAAGCTTCTTTCCAGTTTTGAACGGAAGATATTTCCTTTTTCACCATAGCCCTCTATGGGCTTCCAAATATCCCTTTGCCAATTCCACAAGAACAGCCTTAGCGAAAGGCTTCTTGAAGGGAAAGATGTAACTCTGTGAGATGAATTAACAGAACACAGAGCAGTTTCTCAGAAAGCTTCTTTCTAGTTTTCAACGGAAGATATTTCCTTTTTCACCATAGCCCTCTATGGGCTTCCAAATATCCCTTTGCCAATTCCACAAGAACAGCCTTAGCGAAAGGCTTCTTGAAGGGAAACATGTAACTCTGTGAGATGAATTAACAGAACACAGAGCAGTTTCTCAGAAAGCTTCTTTCCAGTTTTGAACGGAAGATATTTCCTTTTTCACCATAGCCCTCTATGGGCTTCCAAATATCCCTTTGCCAATTCCACAAGAACAGCCTTAGCGAAAGGCTTCTTGAAGGGAAAGATGTAACTGTGAGATGAATTAACAGAACACAGAGCAGTTTCTCAGAAAGCATCTTTCCAGTTTTGAACGGAAGATATTTCCTTTTTCACCATAGCCCTCTATGGGCTTCCAAATATCCCTTTGCCAATTCCACAAGAACAGCCTTAGCGAAAGGCTTCTTGAAGGGAAAGATGTAACTCTGGGAGATGAATTAACAGAACACAGAGCAGTTTCTCAGAAACCTTCTTTCCAGTTTTGAACGGAAGATATTTTGTTTTTCACCATAGCTCTCTATGGGCTTCCAAATATCCCTTTGCCAATGCCACAAGAACAGCCTTAGCGAAAGGCTTCTTGAAGGGAAAGATGTAACTCTGTGAGATGAATTAACAGAACACAGAGCAGTTTCTCAGAAAGCTTCTTTCCAGTTTTGAACGGAAGATATTTCCTTTTTCACCATAGCCCTCTATGGGCTTCCAAATATCCCTTTGCCAATTCCACAAGAAAGCCTTAGCGAAAGGCTTCTTGAAGGGAAAGATGTAACTGTGAGATGAATTAATAGAACACAGAGCAGTTTCTCAGAAAGCATCTTTCCAGTTTTGAACGGAAGATATTTCCTTTTTCACCATAGCCCTCTATGGGCTTCCAAATATCCCTTTGCCAATTCCACAAGAACAGCCTTAGCGAAAGGCTTCTTGAAGGGAAAGATGTAACTCTGTGAGATGAATTAACAGAACACAGAGCAGTTTCTCAGAAACCTTCTTTCCAGTTTTGAACGGAAGATATTTCCTTTTTCACCATAGCCCTCTATGGGCTTCCAAATATCCCTTTGCCAATTCCACAAGAACAGCCTTAGCGAAAGGCTTCTTGAAGGGAAAGATGTAACTCTGTGAGATGAATTAACAGAACACAGAGCAGTTTCTCAGAAAGCTTCTTTCCAGTTTTAAACGGAAGATATTTCCTTTTTCACCATAGCCCTCTATGGGCTTCCAAATATCCCTTTGCCAATTCCACAAGAACAGCCTTAGCGAAAGGCTTCTTAAAGGGAAAGATGTAACTCTGTGAGATGAATTAACAGAACACAGAGCAGTTTCTCAGAAAACTTCTTTCCAGTTTTGAACGGAAGATATGTCCTTTTTCACCATAGCCCTCTATGGGCTTCCAAATATCCCTTTGCCAATTCCCCAAGGACAGCCTTAGCGAAAGGCTTCTTGAAGGGAAAGATGTAACTCTGTGAGATGAATTAACAGAACACAGAGCAGTTTCTCAGAAAGCTTCTTTCCAGTTTTGAATGGAAGATATTTCCTTTTTCACCATAGCCCTCTATGGGCTTCCAAATATCCCTTTGCCAATTCCACAAGAACAGCCTTAGCGAAAGGCTTCTTGAAGGGAAAGATGTAACTGTGAGATGAATTAACAGAACACAGAGCAGTTTCTCAGAAAGCTTCTTTCCAGTTTTGAACGGAAGATATTTCCTTTTTCACCATAGCCCTCTATGGGCTTCCAAATATCCCTTTGCCAATTCCACAAGAACAGCCTTACCGAAAGGCTTCTTGAAGGGAAAGATGTAACTGTGAGATGAATTAACAGAACACAGAGCAGTTTCTCAGAAAGCATCTTTCCAGTTTTGAACGGAAGATATTTCCTTTTTCACCATAGCCCTCTATGGGCTTCCAAATATCCCTTTGCCAATTCCACAAGAACAGCCTTAGCGAAAGGCTTCTTGAAGGGAAAGATGTAACTCTGGGAGATGAATTAACAGAACACAGAGCAGTTTCTCAGAAACCTTCTTTCCAGTTTTGAACGGAAGATATTTTGTTTTTCACCATAGCTCTCTATGGGCTTCCAAATATCCCTTTGCCAATGCCACAAGAACAGCCTTAGCGAAAGGCTTCTTGAAGGGAAAGATGTAACTCTGTGAGATGAATTAACAGAACACAGAGCAGTTTCTCAGAAAGCTTCTTTCCAGTTTTGAACGGAAGATATTTCCTTTTTCACCATAGCCCTCTATGGGCTTCCAAATATCCCTTTGCCAATTCCACAAGAAAGCCTTAGCGAAAGGCTTCTTGAAGGGAAAGATGTAACTGTGAGATGAATTAATAGAACACAGAGCAGTTTCTCAGAAAGCATCTTTCCAGTTTTGAACGGAAGATATTTCCTTTTTCACCATAGCCCTCTATGGGCTTCCAAATATCCCTTTGCCAATTCCACAAGAACAGCCTTAGCGAAAGGCTTCTTGAAGGGAAAGATGTAACTCTGTGAGATGAATTAACAGAACACAGAGCAGTTTCTCAGAAACCTTCTTTCCAGTTTTGAACGGAAGATATTTCCTTTTTCACCATAGCCCTCTATGGGCTTCCAAATATCCCTTTGCCAATTCCACAAGAACAGCCTTAGCGAAAGGCTTCTTGAAGGGAAAGATGTAACTCTGGGAGATGAATTAACAGAACACAGAGCAGTTTCTCAGAAAGCTTCTTTCCAGTTTTGAACGGAAGATATTTCCTTTTTCACCATAGCCCTCTATGGGCTTCCAAATATCGCTTTGCCAATTCCACAAGAACAGCCTTAGAGAAAGGCTTCTTGAAGGGAAAGATGTAACTCTGTGAGATGAATTAAGAGAACACAGAGCAGTTTCTCAGAAAGCTTCTTTCCAGTTTTGAACGGAAGATATTTCCTTTTTCACCATAGCCCTCTATGGGCTTCCAAATATCCCTTTGCCAATTCCACAAGAACAGCCTTAGCGAAAGGCTTCTTGAAGGGAAAGATGTAACTCTGTGAGATGAATTAACAGAACACAGAGCAGTTTCTCAGAAAGCTTCTTTCTAGTTTTCAACGGAAGATATTTCCTTTTTCACCATAGCCCTCTATGGGCTTCCAAATATCCCTTTGCCAATTCCACAAGAACAGCCTTAGCGAAAGGCTTCTTGAAGGGAAACATGTAACTCTGTGAGATGAATTAACAGAACACAGAGCAGTTTCTCAGAAAGCTTCTTTCCAGTTTTGAACGGAAGATATTTCCTTTTTCACCATAGCCCTCTATGGGCTTCCAAATATCCCTTTGCCAATTCCACAAGAACAGCCTTAGCGAAAGGCTTCTTGAAGGGAAAGATGTAACTGTGAGATGAATTAACAGAACACAGAGCAGTTTCTCAGAAAGCATCTTTCCAGTTTTGAACGGAAGATATTTCCTTTTTCACCATAGCCCTCTATGGGCTTCCAAATATCCCTTTGCCAATTCCACAAGAACAGCCTTAGCGAAAGGCTTCTTGAAGGGAAAGATGTAACTCTGGGAGATGAATTAACAGAACACAGAGCAGTTTCTCAGAAACCTTCTTTCCAGTTTTGAACGGAAGATATTTTCTTTTTCACCATAGCTCTCTATGGGCTTCCAAATATCCCTTTGCCAATGCCACAAGAACAGCCTTAGCGAAAGGCTTCTTGAAGGGAAAGATGTAACTCTGTGAGATGAATTAACAGAACACAGAGCAGTTTCTCAGAAAGCTTCTTTCCAGTTTTGAACGGAAGATATTTCCTTTTTCACCATAGCCTTCTATGGGCTTCCAAATATCCCTTTGCCAATTCCACAAGAACAGCCTTAGCGAAATGCTTCTTGAAGGGAAAGATGTTTCTCTGTGAGATGAATTAACGGAACACAGAGCAGTTTCTCAGAAAGTTTCTTTCCAGTTTTGAACGGAAGATATTTCCTTTTTCACCATAGCCCTCTATCTGCTTCCAAATATCCCTTTCCCAATCCCACAAGAACAGCCTTAGCGAAATGCTTCTTGAAGGGAAAGATGTTTCTCTGTGAGATGAATTAACGGAACACAGAGCAGTTTCTCAGAAAGTTTCTTTCCAGTTTTGAACGGAAGATATTTCCTTTTTCACCATAGCCCTCTATCTGCTTTCAAATATCCCTTTCCCAATCACCCAAGAACAGCCTTAGCGAAAGGCTTCTTGAAGGGAAAGATGTAACTCTGTGAGATGAATTAACAGAACACAGAGCAGTTTCTCAGAAAGCTTCTCTCCAGTTTTGAACGGAAGATATTTCCTTTTTCACCATAGCCCTCTATGGGCTTCCAAATATCCCTTTGCCAATTCCACAAGAACAGCCTTAGCGAAAGGCTTCTTGAAGGGAAAGATGTAACTCTGTGAGATGAATTAACAGAACACAGAGCAGTTTCTCAGAAAGCTTCTTTCCAGTTTTGAACGGAAGATATTTCCTTTTTCACCATAGCCCTCTATGGGCTTCCAAATATCCCTTTGCCAATTCCACAAGAACAGCCTTAGCGAAAGGCTTCTTGAAGGGAAAGATGTAACTCTGTGAGATGAATTAACAGAACACAGAGCAGTTTCTCAGAAAGCTTCTTTCCAATTTTGAACGGAAGATATTTCCTTTTTCACCATAGCCCTCTATGGGCTTCAAAATATCCCTTTGTCAATTCCACAAGAACAGCCATAGCGAAAGGCTTCTTGAAGGGAAACATGTAACTCTGTGAGATGAATTAACAGAACACAGAGCAGTTTCTCAGAAAGCTTCTTTCTAGTTTTCAACGAAAGATATTTCCTTTATTCACCATAGCCCTCTATGGGCTTCCAAATATCCCTTTTCCAATTCCACAAGAACTGCCTTAGCGAAAGGCTTCTTGAAGGGAAAGATGTGACTCTGTGAGATGAATTAACAGAACACAGAGCAGTCTCAGAAAGCTTCTTTCCAGTTTTGAACGGAAAATATTTCCTTTTTCACCATAGCCCTCTATGGGCTTCCAAATATCCCTTTGCCAATTCCCCAAGAACAGCCTTAGCGAAAGGCTTCTTGAAGGGAAAGATGTAACTCTGTGAGATGAATTAACAGAACACAGAGCAGTTTCTCAGATAGCTTCTTTCCAGTTTTGAATGGAAGATATTTCCTTTTTCACCATAGCCTTCTATGGGCTTCCAAATATCCCTTTACCAATTCCACAAGAACAGCCTTAGCGAAAGGCTTCTGGAAGGGAAAGATGTAACTCTGTGAGATGAATTAACAGAACACAGAGCAGTTTCTCAGAAATCTTCTTTCCAGTTTTGAGCGGAAGATATTTCCTTTTTCACCATAGCCCTCTATGCGCTTCCAAATATCCCTTTGCCAATTCCACAAGAACAGCCTTAGTGAAAGGCTTCTTGAAGGGAAAGATGTAACTCTGTGAGATGAATTAACAGAACACAGAGCAGTTTCTCAGAAAGCTTCTTTCCAGTTTGGAACGGAAGATGTTTCCTTTTTCACCATAGCCCTCTTTGGGCTTCCAAATATCCCTTTGCCAATTCCCCAAGAACAGCCTTAGCGAAATGCTTCTTGAAGGGAAAGATGTAACTCTGTGAGATGAATTCACAGAACACAGAGCAGTTTCTCAGAAACCTTCTTTCCAGTTTTGAACGGAAGATATTTCCTTTTTCACCATAGCCCTCTATGGGCTTCCAAATATCCCTTTGCCAATTCCACAAGAACAGCCTTAGCGAAAGGCTTCTTGAAGGGAAACAGGTAACTCTGTGAGATGAATTAAAAGAACACAGCGCAGTTTCTCAGATAGCTTCTTTCCAGTTTTGAACGGAAGATATTTCCTTTTTCACCATAGCCTTCTATGGGCTTCCAAATATCCCTTTACCAATTCCACAAGAACAGCCTTAGCGAAAGGCTTCTGGAAGGGAAAGATGTAACTCTGTGAGATGAATTAACAGAACACAGAGCAGTTTCTCAGAAAGCTTCTTTCCAGTTTTGAACGGAAGATATTTCCTTTTTCACCATAGCCCTCTAGGGGCTTCCAAATATCCCTTTGCCAATTCCACAAGAACAGCCTTAGCGGAAGGCTTCTTGAAGGGAAAGATGTAACACTCTGAGATGAATTAACAGAACACAGAGCAGTTTCTCAGAAAGCTTCTTTTCAGTTTTGAACGGAAGATATTTCCTTTTTCACCATAGCCCTCTATGGGCTTCCAAATATCCCTTTGCCAATTCCACAAGAACAGCCTTAGTGAAAGGCTTCTTGAAGGGAAAGATGTAACTCTGTGAGATGAATTAACAGAACACAGAGCAGTTTCTCAGAAAGCTTCTTTCCAGTTTGGAACGGAAGATGTTTCCTTTTTCACCATAGCCCTCTATGGGCTTCCAAATATCCCTTTGTCAATTCCACAAGAACAGCCATAGCGAAAGGCTTCTTGAAGGGAAACATGTAACTCTGTGAGATGAATTAACAGAACACAGAGCAGTTTCTCAGAAAGCTTCTTTCTAGTTTTCAACGGAAGATATTTCCTTTTTCACCATAGCCCTCTATGGGCTTCCAAATATCCCTTTTCCAATTCCAAAAGAACAGCCTTAGCGAAAGGCTTCTTCAAGCGAAAGATGTAACTCTGTGAGACGAATTAACAGAACACAGAGCAGTTTCTCAGAAAGCTTCTTTCCAGTTTTGAACGGAAGTTATTTCCTTTTTCACCATAGCCCTCTATGGGCTTCCAAATATCCCTTTTTCAATTCCACAAGAACAGCCTTAGCGAATGACTTCTTGAAGGGAAGACGTAACTCTGTGAGATGAATTAACAGAACACAGAGCAGTTTCTCAGAAAGCTTCATTCCAGTTTTGAACGGAAGATATTTCCTTTTTCAACATAGCCCTCTTTGGGCTTCCAAATATCCCTTTGCCAATTCCACAAGAACAGCCTTTGCGAAAGGCTTCTTGAAGGGAAAGATGTAACTCTGTGAGATGAATTAACAGAACACAGAGCAGTTTCTCAGAAAGCTTCTTTCCAGTTTTGAACGAAAGATATTTCCTTTTTCACCATAGCACTCTAAGGGCTTCCAAATATCTCTTTTCCAATTCCACAAGAACAGCCTTAGCGAAAGGCTTCTTGAAGGGAAAGATGTGACTCTGTGAGATGAATTAACAGAACACAGAGCAGTTTCTCAGAAAGCTTCTTTCCAGTTTTGAACGGAAGATATTTCCTTTTTCACCATAGCCCTCTATGGGCTTCCAAATATCCCTTTGCCAATTCCACAAGAACAGCCTTAGCGAAAGGCTTCTTGAAGGGAAACAGGTAACTCTGTGAGATGAATTAACAGAACACAGAGCAGTTTCTCAGAAAGCTTCTTTCCAGTTTTGAACGGAAGTTATTTCCTTTTTCACCATAGCCCTCTATGGGCTTCAAAATATCCCTTTGTCAATTCCACAAGAACAGCCATAGCGAAAGGCTTCTTGAAGGGAAACATGTAACTCTGTGAGATGAATTAACAGAACACAGAGCAGTTTCTCAGAAAGCTTCTTTCTAATTTTCAACGAAAGATATTTCCTTTTTCACCATAGCCCTCTATGGGCTTCCAAATATCCCTTTTCCAATTCCACAAGAACAGCCTTAGCGAAAGGCTTCTTGAAGGGAAAGATGTGACTCTGTGAGATGAATTAACAGAACACAGAGCAGTTTCTCAGAAAGCTTCTTTCCAGTTTTGAACGGAAGATATTTCCTTTTTCACCATAGCCCTCTATGGGCTTCCAAATATCCCTTTGCCAATTCCCCAAGAACAGCCTTAGCGAAAGGCTTCTTGAAGGGAAAGATGTAACTCTGTGAGATGAATTAACAGAACACAGAGCAGTTTCTCAGATAGCTTCTTTCCAGTTTTGAATGGAAGATATTTCCTTTTTCACCATAGCCTTCTATGGGCTTCCAAATATCCCTTTACCAATTCCACAAGAACAGCCTTAGCGAAAGGCTTCTGGAAGGGAAAGATGTAACTCTGTGAGATGAATTAACAGAACACAGAGCAGTTTCTCAGAAAGCTTCTTTCCAGTTTTGAAGGGAAGATATTTCCTTTTTCACCATAGCCCTCTATGGGCTTCCAAATATCCCTTTGCCAATTCCTCAAGAACAGCCTTAGCGGAAGGCTTCTTGAAGGGAAAGATGTAACACTGTGAGATGAATTAACAGAACACAGAGCAGTTTCTCAGAAAGCTTCTTTCCAGTTTTGAACGGAAGATATTTCCTTTTTCACCATAGCCCTCTATGGGCTTCCAAATATCCCTTTGCCAATTCCACAAGAACAGCCTTAGTGAAAGGCTTCTTGAAGGGAAAGATGTAACTCTGTGAGATGAATTAACAGAACACAGAGCAGTTTCTCAGAAAGCTTCTTTCCAGTTTGGAACGGAAGATGTTTCCTTTTTCACCATAGCCCTCTTTGGGCTTCCAAATATCCCTTTGCCAATTCCACAAGAACAGCCTTAGCGAAATGCTTCTTGAAGGGAAAGATGTAACTCTGTGAGATGAATTCACAGAACACAGAGCAGTTTCTCAGAAAGCTTCTTTCCAGTTTTGAACGGAAGATATTTCCTTTTTCACCATAGCCCTCTATGGGCTTCCAAATATCCCTTTGCCAATTCCACAAGAACAGCCTTAGCGAAAGGCTTCTTGAAGGGAAACAGGTAACTCTGTGAGATGAATTAACAGAACACAGAGCAGTTTCTCAGATAGCTTCTTTCCAGTTTTGAACGGAAGATATTTCCTTTTTCACCATAGCCTTCTATGGGCTTCCAAATATCCCTTTACCAATTCCACAAGAACAGCCTTAGCGAAAGGCTTCTGGAAGGGAAAGATGTAACTCTGTGAGATGAATTAACAGAACACAGAGCAGTTTCTCAGAAAGCTTCTTTCCAGTTTTGAACGGAAGATATTTCCTTTTTCACCATAGCCCTCTATGGGCTTCCAAATATCCCTTTGCCAATTCCACAAGAACACCCTTAGCGGAAGGCTTCTTGAAGGGAAAGATGCAACACTGTGAGATGAATTAACAGAACACAGAGCAGTTTCTCAGAAAGCTTCTTTTCAGTTTTGAACGGAAGATATGTCCTTTTTCACCATAGCCCTCTATGGGCTTCCAAATATCCCTTTGCCAATTCCACAAGAACAGCCTTAGTGAAAGGCTTCTTGAAGGGAAAGATGTAACTCTGTGAGATGAATTAACAGAACACAGAGCAGTTTCTCAGAAAGCTTCTTTCCAGTTTGGAACGGAAGATGTTTCCTTTTTCACCATAGCCCTCTATGGGCTTCCAAATATCCCTTTGTCAATTCCACAAGAACAGCCATAGCGAAAGGCTTCTTGAAGGGAAACATGTAACTCTGTGAGATGAATTAACAGAACACAGAGCAGTTTCTCAGAAAGCTTCTTTCTAGTTTTCAACGGAAGATATTTCCTTTTTCACCATAGCCCTCTATGGGCTTCCAAATATCCCTTTTCCAATTCCAAAAGAACAGCCTTAGCGAAAGGCTTCTTCAAGCGAAAGATGTAACTCGGTGAGACGAATTAACAGAACACAGAGCAGTTTCTCAGAAAGCTTCTTTCCAGTTTTGAACGGAAGTTATTTCCTTTTTCACCATAGCCCTCTATGGGCTTCAAAATATCCCTTTGTCAATTCCACAAGAACAGCCATAGCGAAAGGCTTCTTGAAGGGAAACATGTAACTCTGTGAGATGAATTAACAGAACACAGAGCAGTTTCTCAGAAAGCTTCTTTCTAGTTTTCAACGAAAGATATTTCCTTTTTCACCATAGCCCTCTATGGGCTTCCAAATATCCCTTTTCCAATTCCACAAGAACAGCCTTAGCGAAAGGCTTCTTGAAGGGAAAGATGTGACTCTGTGAGATGAATTAACAGAACACAGAGCAGTTTCTCAGAAAGCTTCTTTCCAGTTTTGAACGGAAGATATTTCCTTTTTCACCATAGCCCTCTATGGGCTTCCAAATATCCCTTTGCCAATTCCCCAAGAACAGCCTTAGCGAAAGGCTTCTTGAAGGGAAAGATGTAACTCTGTGAGATGAATTAACAGAACACAGAGCAGTTTCTCAGATAGCTTCTTTCCAGTTTTGAATGGAAGATATTTCCTTTTTCACCATAGCCTTCTATGGGCTTCCAAATATCCCTTTACCAATTCCACAAGAACAGCCTTAGCGAAAGGCTTCTGGAAGGGAAAGATGTAACTCTGTGAGATGAATTAACAGAACACAGAGCAGTTTCTCAGAAAGCTTCTTTCCAGTTTTGAAGGGAAGATATTTCCTTTTTCACCATAGCCCTCTATGGGCTTCCAAATATCCCTTTGCCAATTCCACAAGAACAGCCTTAGCGGAAGGCTTCTTGAAGGGAAAGATGTAACACTGTGAGATGAATTAACAGAACACAGAGCAGTTTCTCAGAAAGCTTCTTTCCAGTTTTGAACGGAAGATATTTCCTTTTTCACCATAGCCCTCTATGGGCTTCCAAATATCCCTTTGCCAATTCCACAAGAACAGCCTTAGTGAAAGGCTTCTTGAAGGGAAAGATGTAACTCTGTGAGATGAATTAACAGAACACAGAGCAGTTTCTCAGAAAGCTTCTTTCCAGTTTGGAACGGAAGATGTTTCCTTTTTCACCATAGCCCTCTTTGGGCTTCCAAATATCCCTTTGCCAATTCCACAAGAACAGCCTTAGCGAAATGCTTCTTGAAGGGAAAGATGTAACTCTGTGAGATGAATTCACAGAACACAGAGCAGTTTCTCAGAAAGCTTCTTTCCAGTTTTGAACGGAAGATATTTCCTTTTTCACCATAGCCCTCTATGGGCTTCCAAATATCCCTTTGCCAATTCCACAAGAACAGCCTTAGCGAAAGGCTTCTTGAAGGGAAACAGGTAACTCTGTGAGATGAATTAACAGAACACAGAGCAGTTTCTCAGATAGCTTCTTTCCAGTTTTGAACGGAAGATATTTCCTTTTTCACCATAGCCTTCTATGGGCTTCCAAATATCCCTTTACCAATTCCACAAGAACAGCCTTAGCGAAAGGCTTCTGGAAGGGAAAGATGTAACTCTGTGAGATGAATTAACAGAACACAGAGCAGTTTCTCAGAAAGCTTCTTTCCAGTTTTGAACGGAAGATATTTCCTTTTTCACCATAGCCCTCTATGGGCTTCCAAATATCCCTTTGCCAATTCCACAAGAACAGCCTTAGCGGAAGGCTTCTTGAAGGGAAAGATGTAACACTGTGAGATGAATTAACAGAACACAGAGCAGTTTCTCAGAAAGCTTCTTTTCAGTTTTGAACGGAAGATATTTCCTTTTTCACCATAGCCCTCTATGGGCTTCCAAATATCCCTTTGCCAATTCCACAAGAACAGCCTTAGTGAAAGGCTTCTTGAAGGGCAAGATGTAACTCTGTGAGATGAATTAACAGAACACAGAGCAGTTTCTCAGAAAGCTTCTTTCCAGTTTGGAACGGAAGATGTTTCCTTTTTCACCATAGCCCTCTATGGGCTTCCAAATATCCCTTTGTCAATTCCACAAGAACAGCCATAGCGAAAGGCTTCTTGAAGGGAAACATGTAACTCTGTGAGATGAATTAACAGAACACAGAGCAGTTTCTCAGAAAGCTTCTTTCTAGTTTTCAACGGAAGATATTTCCTTTTTCACCATAGCCCTCTATGGGCTTCCAAATATCCCTTTTCCAATTCCAAAAGAACAGCCTTAGCGAAAGGCTTCTTCAAGCGAAAGATGTAACTCGGTGAGACGAATTAACAGAACACAGAGCAGTTTCTCAGAAAGCTTCTTTCCAGTTTTGAACGGAAGTTATTTCCTTTTTCACCATAGCCCTCTATGGGCTTCCAAATATCCCTTTTTCATTTCCACAAGAACAGCCTTAGCGAATGACTTCTTGAAGGGAAGACGTAACTCTGTGAGATGAATTAACAGAACACAGAGCAGTTTCTCAGAAAGCTTCATTCCAGTTTTGAACGGAAGATATTTCCTTTTTCAACATAGCCCTCTTTGGGCTTCCAAATATCCCTTTGCCAATTCCACAAGAACAGCCTTTGCGAAAGGCTTCTTGAAGGGAAAGATGTAACTCTGTGAGATGAATTAACAGAACACAGAGCAGTTTCTCAGAAAGCTTCTTTCCAGTTTTGAACGGAAGATATTTCCTTTTTCACCATAGCCCTCTATGGGCTTCCAAATATGTCTTTGCCAATTCCACAAGAACAGCCTTAGCGAAAGGCTTCTTGAAGGGAAAGATGTGACTCTGTGAGATGAATTAACAGAACACAGAGCAGTTTCTCAGAAAGCTTCTTTCCAGTTTTGAACGGAAGATATTTCCTTTTTCACCATAGCCCTCTATGGGCTTCCAAATATCCCTTTGCCAATTCCACAAGAACAGCCTTAGCGAAAGGCTTCTTGAAGGGAAACAGGTAACTCTGTGAGATGAATTAACAGAACACAGAGCAGTTTCTCAGAAAGCTTCTTTCCAGTTTTGAACGGAAGATATTTCCTTTTTCACCATAGCCCTCTATGGGCTTCAAAATATCCCTTTGTCAATTCCACAAGAACAGCCATAGCGAAAGGCTTCTTGAAGGGAAACATGTAACTCTGTGAGATGAATTAACAGAACACAGAGCAGTTTCTCAGAAAGCTTCTTTCTAGTTTTCAACGAAAGATATTTCCTTTTTCACCATAGCCCTCTATGGGCTTCCAAATATCCCTTTTCCAATTCCACAAGAACAGCCTTAGCGAAAGGCTTCTTGAAGGGAAAGATGTGACTCTGTGAGATGAATTAACAGAACACAGAGCAGTTTCTCAGAAAGCTTCTTTCCAGTTTTGAACGGAAGATATTTCCTTTTTCACCATAGCCCTCTATGGGCTTCCAAATATCCCTTTGCCAATTCCCCAAGAACAGCCTTAGCGAAAGGCTTCTTGAAGGGAAAGATGTAACTCTGTGAGATGAATTAACAGAACACAGAGCAGTTTCTCAGATAGCTTCTTTCCAGTTTTGAATGGAAGATATTTCCTTTTTCACCATAGCCTTCTATGGGCTTCCAAATATCCCTTTACCAATTCCACAAGAACAGCCTTAGCGAAAGGCTTCTGGAAGGGAAAGATGTAACTCTGTGAGATGAATTACAGAACACAGAGCAGTTTCTCAGAAAGCTTCTTTCCAGTTTTGAAGGGAAGATATTTCCTTTTTCACCATAGCCCTCTATGGGCTTCCAAATATCCCTTTGCCAATTCCACAAGAACAGCCTTAGCGGAAGGCGTCTTGAAGGGAAAGATGTAACACTGTGAGATGAATTAACAGAACACAGAGCAGTTTCTCAGAAAGCTTCTTTCCAGTTTTGAACGGAAGATATTTCCTTTTTCACCATAGCCCTCTATGGGCTTCCAAATATCCCTTTGCCAATTCCACAAGAACAGCCTTAGTGAAAGGCTTCTTGAAGGGAAAGATGTAACTCTGTGAGATGAATTAACAGAACACAGAGCAGTTTCTCAGAAAGCTTCTTTCCAGTTTGGAACGGAAGATATTTCCTTTTTCACCATAGCCCTCTTTGGGCTTCCAAATATCCCTTTGCCAATTCCACAAGAACAGCCTTAGCGAAAGGCTTATTGAAGGGAAAGATGTAACTCTGTGAGATGAATTCACAGAACACAGAGCAGTTTCTCAGAAAGCTTCTTTCCAGTTTTGAACGGAAGATATTTCCTTTTTCACCATAGCCCTCTATGGGCTTCCAAATATCCCTTTGCCAATTCCACAAGAACAGCCTTAGCGAAAGGCTTCTTGAAGGGAAACAGGTAACTCTGTGAGATGAATTAACAGAACACAGAGCAGTTTCTCAGATAGCTTCTTTCCAGTTTTGAACGGAAGATATTTCCTTTTTCACCATAGCCCTCTATCTGCTTCCAAATATCCCTTTCCCAATCACACAAGAACAGCCTTAGCGAAAGGCTTCTGGAAGGGAAAGATGTAACTCTGTGAGATGAATTAACAGAACACAGAGCAGTTTCTCAGAAAGCTTCTTTCCAGTTTTGAAGGGAAGATATTTCCTTTTTCACCATAGCCCTCTATGGGCTTCCAAATATCCCTTTGCCAATTCCACAAGAACAGCCTTAGCGGAAGGCTTCTTGAAGGGAAAGATGTAACACTGTGAGATGAATTAACAGAACACAGAGCAGTTTCTCAGAAAGCTTCTTTCCAGTTTTGAACGGAAGATATTTCCTTTTTCACCATAGCCCTCTATGGGCTTCCAAATATCCCTTTGCCAATTCCACAAGAACAGCCTTAGTGAAAGGCTTCTTGAAGGGAAAGATGTAACTCTGTGAGATGAATTAACAGAACACAGAGCAGTTTCTCAGAAAGCTTCTTTCCAGTTTGGAACGGAAGATATTTCCTTTTTCACCATAGCCCTCTTTGGGCTTCCAAATATCCCTTTGCCAATTCCACAAGAACAGCCTTAGCGAAATGCTTCTTGAAGGGAAAGATGGAACTCTGTGAGATGAATTCACAGAACACAGAGCAGTTTCTCAGAAAGCTTCTTTCCAGTTTTGAACGGAAGATATTTCCTTTTTCACCATAGCCCTCTATGGGCTTCCAAATATCCCTTTGCCAATTCCACAAGAACAGCCTTAGCGAAAGGCTTCTTGAAGGGAAACAGGTAACTCTGTGAGATGAATTAACAGAACACAGAGCAGTTTCTCAGATAGCTTCTTTCCAGTTTTGAACGGAAGATATTTCCTTTTTCACCATAGCCTTCTATGGGCTTCCAAATATCCCTTTACCAATTCCACAAGAACAGCCTTAGCGAAAGGCTTCTGGAAGGGAAAGATGTAACTCTGTGAGATGAATTAACAGAACACAGAGCAGTTTCTCAGAAAGCTTCTTTCCAGTTTTGAACGGAAGATATTTCCTTTTTCACCATAGCCCTCTATGGGCTTCCAAATATCCCTTTGCCAATTCCACAAGAACAGCCTTAGCGGAAGGCTTCTTGAAGGGAAAGATGTAACACTGTGAGATGAATTAACAGAACACAGAGCAGTTTCTCAGAAAGCTTCTTTTCAGTTTTGAACGGAAGATATTTCCTTTTTCACCATAGCCCTCTATGGGCTTCCAAATATCCCTTTGCCAATTCCACAAGAACAGCCTTAGTGAAAGGCTTCTTGAAGGGAAAGAAGTAACTCTGTGAGATGAATTAACAGAACACAGAGCAGTTTCTCAGAAAGCTTCTTTCCAGTTTGGAACGGAAGATGTTTCCTTTTTCACCATAGCCCTCTATGGGCTTCCAAATATCCCTTTGTCAATTCCACAAGAACAGCCATAGCGAAAGGCTTCTTGAAGGGAAACATGTAACTCTGTGAGATGAATTAACAGAACACAGAGCAGTTTCTCAGAAAGCTTCTTTCTAGTTTTCAACGGAAGATATTTCCTTTTTCACCATAGCCCTCTATGGGCTTCCAAATATCCCTTTTCCAATTCCAAAAGAACAGCCTTAGCGAAAGGCTTCTTCAAGCGAAAGATGTAACTCTGTGAGACGAATTAACAGAACACAGAGCAGTTTCTCAGAAAGCTTCTTTCCAGTTTTGAACGGAAGTTATTTCCTTTATCACCATAGCCCTCTATGGGTTTCCAAATATCCCTTTTTCAATTCCACAAGAACAGCCTTAGCGAATGACTTCTTGAAGGGAAGACGTAACTCTGTGAGATGAATTAACAGAACACAGAGCAGTTTCTCAGAAAGCTTCATTCCAGTTTTGAACGGAAGATATTTCCTTTTTCAACATAGCCCTCTTTGGGCTTCCAAATATCCCTTTGCCAATTCCACAAGAACAGCCTTTGCGAAAGGCTTCTTGAAGGGAAAGATGTAACTCTGTGAGATGAATTAACAGAACACAGAGCAGTTTCTCAGAAAGCTTCTTTCCAGTTTTGAACGGAAGATATTTCCTTTTTCACCATAGCCCTCTATGGGCTTCCAAATATGTCTTTGCCAATTCCACAAGAACAGCCTTAGCGAAAGGCTTCTTGAAGGGAAAGATGTGACTCTGTGAGATGAATTAACAGAACACAGAGCAGTTTCTCAGAAAGCTTCTTTCCAGTTTTGAACGGAAGATATTTCCTTTTTCACCATAGCCCTCTATGGGCTTCCAAATATCCCTTTGCCAATTCCACAAGAACAGCCTTAGCGAAAGGCTTCTTGAAGGGAAACAGGTAACTCTGTGAGATGAATTAACAGAACACAGAGCAGTTTCTCAGAAAGCTTCTTTCCAGTGTTGAACGGAAGATATTTCCTTTTTCACCATAGCCCTCTATGGGCTTCAAAATATCCCTTTGTCAATTCCACAAGAACAGCCATAGCGAAAGGCTTCTTGAAGGGAAACATGTAACTCTGTGAGATGAATTAACAGAACACAGAGCAGTTTCTCAGAAAGCTTCTTTCTAGTTTTCAACGAAAGATATTTCCTTTTTCACCATAGCCCTCTATGGGCTTCCAAATATCCCTTTTCCAATTCCACAAGAACAGCCTTAGCGAAAGGCTTCTTGAAGGGAAAGATGTGACTCTGTGAGATGAATTAACAGAACACAGAGCAGTTTCTCAGAAAGCTTCTTTCCAGTTTTGAACGGAAGATATTTCCTTTTTCACCATAGCCCTCTATGGGCTTCCAAATATCCCTTTGCCAATTCCACAAGAACAGCCTTAGCGAAAGGCTTCTTGAAGGGAAAGATGTAACTCTGTGAGATGAATTAACAGAACACAGAGCAGTTTCTCAGATAGCTTCTTTCCAGTTTTGAATGGAAGATATTTCCTTTTTCACCATAGCCTTCTATGGGCTTCCAAATATCCCTTTACCAATTCCACAAGAACAGCCTTAGCGAAAGGCTTCTGGAAGGGAAAGATGTAACTCTGTGAGATGAATTAACAGAACACAGAGCAGTTTCTCAGAAAGCTTCTTTCCAGTTTTGAAGGGAAGATATTTCCTTTTTCACCATAGCCCTCTATGGGCTTCCAAATATCCCTTTGCCAATTCCACAAGAACAGCCTTAGCGGAAGGCGTCTTGAAGGGAAAGATGTAACACTGTGAGATGAATTAACAGAACACAGAGCAGTTTCTCAGAAAGCTTCTTTCCAGTTTGGAACGGAAGATGTTTCCTTTTTCACCATAGCCCTCTTTGGGCTTCCAAATATCCCTTTGCCAATTCCACAAGAACAGCCTTAGCGAAAGGCTTCTTGAAGGGAAAGATGTAACTCTGTGAGATGAATTCACAGAACACAGAGCAGTTTCTCAGAAAGCTTCTTTCCAGTTTTGAACGGAAGATATTTCCTTTTTCACCATAGCCCTCTATGGGCTTCCAAATATCCCTTTGCCAATTCCACAAGAACAGCCTTAGCGAAAGGCTTCTTGAAGGGAAACAGGTAACTCTGTGAGATGAATTAACAGAACACAGAGCAGTTTCTCAGATAGCTTCTTTCCAGTTTTGAACGGAAGATATTTCCTTTTTCACCATAGCCCTCTATCTGCTTCCAAATATCCCTTTCCCAATCACACAAGAACAGCCTTAGCGAAAGGCTTCTTGAAGGGAAAGATGTAACTCTGTGAGATGAATTAACAGAACACAGAGCAGTTTCTCAGAAAGCTTCTCTCCAGTTTGGAACGGAAGATATTTCCTTTTTCACCATAGCCCTCTATGGGCTTCCAAATATCCCTTTAGCAATTCCCCAAGAACAGCCTTAGCGAAAGGCTTCTTGAAGGGAAAGATGTAACTCTGTGAGATGAATTAACAGAACACAGAGCAGTTTCTCAGAAAGCTTCTTTCCAGTTTTGAACGGAAGATATTTCCTTTTTCACCATAGCCCTCTATGGGCTTCCAAATATCCCTTTGCCAATTCCACAAGAACAGCCTTAGCGAAAGGCTTCTTGAAGAGAAAGATGTAACTGTGATATGAATTAACAGAACACAGAGCAGTTTCTCAGAAAGCTTCTTTCCAGTTTTGAACGGAAGATATTTCCTTTTTCACCATAGCCCTCTATGGGCTTCCAAATATCCCTTTGCCAATTCCCCAAGAACAGCCTTAGCGAAAGGCTTCTTGAAGGGAAAGATGTAACTCTGTGAGATGAATTAACAGAACACAGAGCAGTTTCTCAGATAGCTTCTTTCCAGTTTTGAATGGAAGATATTTCCTTTTTCACCATAGCCTTCTATGGGCTTCCAAATATCCCTTTACCAATTCCACAAGAACAGCCTTAGCGAAAGGCTTCTGGAAGGGAAAGATGTAACTCTGTGAGATGAATTACAGAACACAGAGCAGTTTCTCAGAAAGCTTCTTTCCAGTTTTGAAGGGAAGATATTTCCTTTTTCACCATAGCCCTCTATGGGCTTCCAAATATCCCTTTGCCAATTCCACAAGAACAGCCTTAGCGGAAGGCGTCTTGAAGGGAAAGATGTAACACTGTGAGATGAATTAACAGAACACAGAGCAGTTTCTCAGAAAGCTTCTTTCCAGTTTTGAACGGAAGATATTTCCTTTTTCACCATAGCCCTCTATGGGCTTCCAAATATCCCTTTGCCAATTCCACAAGAACAGCCTTAGTGAAAGGCTTCTTGAAGGGAAAGATGTAACTCTGTGAGATGAATTAACAGAACACAGAGCAGTTTCTCAGAAAGCTTCTTTCCAGTTTGGAACGGAAGATATTTCCTTTTTCACCATAGCCCTCTTTGGGCTTCCAAATATCCCTTTGCCAATTCCACAAGAACAGCCTTAGCGAAAGGCTTCTTGAAGGGAAAGATGTAACTCTGTGAGATGAATTCACAGAACACAGAGCAGTTTCTCAGAAAGCTTCTTTCCAGTTTTGAACGGAAGATATTTCCTTTTTCACCATAGCCCTCTATGGGCTTCCAAATATCCCTTTGCCAATTCCACAAGAACAGCCTTAGCGAAAGGCTTCTTGAAGGGAAACAGGTAACTCTGTGAGATGAATTAACAGAACACAGAGCAGTTTCTCAGATAGCTTCTTTCCAGTTTTGAACGGAAGATATTTCCTTTTTCACCATAGCCCTCTATCTGCTTCCAAATATCCCTTTCCCAATCACACAAGAACAGCCTTAGCGAAAGGCTTCTTGAAGGGAAAGATGTAACTCTGTGAGATGAATTAACAGAACACAGAGCAGTTTCTCAGAAAGCTTCTCTCCAGTTTGGAACGGAAGATATTTCCTTTTTCACCATAGCCCTCTATGGGCTTCCAAATATCCCTTTAGCAATTCCCCAAGAACAGCCTTAGCGAAAGGCTTCTTGAAGGGAAAGATGTAACTCTGTGAGATGAATTAACAGAACACAGAGCAGTTTCTCAGAAAGCTTCTTTCCAGTTTTGAACGGAAGATATTTCCTTTTTCACCATAGCCCTCTATGGGCTTCCAAATATCCCTTTGCCAATTCCACAAGAACAGCCTTAGCGAAAGGCTTCTTGAAGAGAAAGATGTAACTGTGAGATGAATTAACAGAACACAGAGCAGTTTCTCAGAAAGCTTCTTTCCAGTTTTGAACGGAAGATATTTCCTTTTTCACCATAGCCCTCTATGGGCTTCCAAATATCCCTTTGCCAATTCCACAAGAACAGCCTTAGCGAAAGGCTTCTTGAAGGGAAACAGGTAACTCTGTGAGATGAATTAACAGAACACAGAGCAGTTTCTCAGAAAGCTTCTTTCCAGTTTTGAACGGAAGTTATTTCCTTTTTCACCATAGCCCTCTATGGGCTTCAAAATATCCCTTTGTCAATTCCACAAGAACAGCCATAGCGAAAGGCTTCTTGAAGGGAAACATGTAACTCTGTGAGATGAATTAACAGAACACAGAGCAGTTTCTCAGAAAGCTTCTTTCTAGTTTTCAACGAAAGATATTTCCTTTTTCACCATAGCCCTCTATGGGCTTCCAAATATCCCTTTTCCAATTCCACAAGAACAGCCTTAGCGAAAGGCTTCTTGAAGGGAAAGATGTGACTCTGTGAGATGAATTAACAGAACACAGAGCAGTTTCTCAGAAAGCTTCTTTCCAGTTTTGAACGGAAGATATTTCCTTTTTCACCATAGCCCTCTGTGGGCTTCCAAATATCCCTTTGCCAATTCCCCAAGAACAGCCTTAGCGAAAGGCTTCTTGAAGGGAAAGATGTAACTCTGTGAGATGAATTAACAGAACACAGAGCAGTTTCTCAGATAGCTTCTTTCCAGTTTTGAATGGAAGATATTTCCTTTTTCACCATAGCCTTCTATGGGCTTCGAAATATCCCTTTACCAATTCCACAAGAACAGCCTTAGCGAAAGGCTTCTGGAAGGGAAAGATGTAACTCTGTGAGATGAATTAACAGAACACAGAGCAGTTTCTCAGAAAGCTTCTTTCCAGTTTTGAAGGGAAGATATTTCCTTTTTCACCATAGCCCTCTATGGGCTTCCAAATATCCCTTTGCCAATTCCACAAGAACAGCCTTAGCGGAAGGCTTCTTGAAGGGAAAGATGTAACACTGTGAGATGAATTAACAGAACACAGAGCAGTTTCTCAGAAAGCTTCTTTCCAGTTTTGAACGGAAGATATTTCCTTTTTCACCATAGCCCTCTATGGGCTTCCAAATATCCCTTTGCCAATTCCACAAGAACAGCCTTAGTGAAAGGCTTCTTGAAGGGAAAGATGTAACTCTGTGAGATGAATTAACAGAACACAGAGCAGTTTCTCAGAAAGCTTCTTTCCAGTTTGGAACGGAAGATATTTCCTTTTTCACCATAGCCCTCTTTGGGCTTCCAAATATCCCTTTGCCAATTCCACAAGAACAGCCTTAGCGAAATGCTTCTTGAAGGGAAAGATGGAACTCTGTGAGATGAATTCACAGAACACAGAGCAGTTTCTCAGAAAGCTTCTTTCCAGTTTTGAACGGAAGATATTTCCTTTTTCACCATAGCCCTCTATGGGCTTCCAAATATCCCTTTGCCAATTCCACAAGAACAGCCTTAGCGAAAGGCTTCTTGAAGGGAAACAGGTAACTCTGTGAGATGAATTAACAGAACACAGAGCAGTTTCTCAGATAGCTTCTTTCCAGTTTTGAACGGAAGATATTTCCTTTTTCACCATAGCCTTCTATGGGCTTCCAAATATCCCTTTACCAATTCCACAAGAACAGCCTTAGCGAAAGGCTTCTGGAAGGGAAAGATGTAACTCTGTGAGATGAATTAACAGAACACAGAGCAGTTTCTCAGAAAGCTTCTTTCCAGTTTTGAACGGAAGATATTTCCTTTTTCACCATAGCCCTCTATGGGCTTCCAAATATCCCTTTGCCAATTCCACAAGAACAGCCTTAGCGGAAGGCTTCTTGAAGGGAAAGATGTAACACTGTGAGATGAATTAACAGAACACAGAGCAGTTTCTCAGAAAGCTTCTTTTCAGTTTTGAACGGAAGATATTTCCTTTTTCACCATAGCCCTCTATGGGCTTCCAAATATCCCTTTGCCAATTCCACAAGAACAGCCTTAGTGAAAGGCTTCTTGAAGGGAAAGAAGTAACTCTGTGAGATGAATTAACAGAACACAGAGCAGTTTCTCAGAAAGCTTCTTTCCAGTTTGGAACGGAAGATGTTTCCTTTTTCACCATAGCCCTCTATGGGCTTCCAAATATCCCTTTGTCAATTCCACAAGAACAGCCATAGCGAAAGGCTTCTTGAAGGGAAACATGTAACTCTGTGAGATGAATTAACAGAACACAGAGCAGTTTCTCAGAAAGCTTCTTTCTAGTTTTCAACGGAAGATATTTCCTTTTTCACCATAGCCCTCTATGGGCTTCCAAATATCCCTTTTCCAATTCCAAAAGAACAGCCTTAGCGAAAGGCTTCTTCAAGCGAAAGATGTAACTCTGTGAGACGAATTAACAGAACACAGAGCAGTTTCTCAGAAAGCTTCTTTCCAGTTTTGAACGGAAGTTATTTCCTTTATCACCATAGCCCTCTATGGGTTTCCAAATATCCCTTTTTCAATTCCACAAGAACAGCCTTAGCGAATGACTTCTTGAAGGGAAGACGTAACTCTGTGAGATGAATTAACAGAACACAGAGCAGTTTCTCAGAAAGCTTCATTCCAGTTTTGAACGGAAGATATTTCCTTTTTCAACATAGCCCTCTTTGGGCTTCCAAATATCCCTTTGCCAATTCCACAAGAACAGCCTTTGCGAAAGGCTTCTTGAAGGGAAAGATGTAACTCTGTGAGATGAATTAACAGAACACAGAGCAGTTTCTCAGAAAGCTTCTTTCCAGTTTTGAACGGAAGATATTTCCTTTTTCACCATAGCCCTCTATGGGCTTCCAAATATGTCTTTGCCAATTCCACAAGAACAGCCTTAGCGAAAGGCTTCTTGAAGGGAAAGATGTGACTCTGTGAGATGAATTAACAGAACACAGAGCAGTTTCTCAGAAAGCTTCTTTCCAGTTTTGAACGGAAGATATTTCCTTTTTCACCATAGCCCTCTATGGGCTTCCAAATATCCCTTTGCCAATTCCACAAGAACAGCCTTAGCGAAAGGCTTCTTGAAGGGAAACAGGTAACTCTGTGAGATGAATTAACAGAACACAGAGCAGTTTCTCAGAAAGCTTCTTTCCAGTGTTGAACGGAAGATATTTCCTTTTTCACCATAGCCCTCTATGGGCTTCAAAATATCCCTTTGTCAATTCCACAAGAACAGCCATAGCGAAAGGCTTCTTGAAGGGAAACATGTAACTCTGTGAGATGAATTAACAGAACACAGAGCAGTTTCTCAGAAAGCTTCTTTCTAGTTTTCAACGAAAGATATTTCCTTTTTCACCATAGCCCTCTATGGGCTTCCAAATATCCCTTTTCCAATTCCACAAGAACAGCCTTAGCGAAAGGCTTCTTGAAGGGAAAGATGTGACTCTGTGAGATGAATTAACAGAACACAGAGCAGTTTCTCAGAAAGCTTCTTTCCAGTTTTGAACGGAAGATATTTCCTTTTTCACCATAGCCCTCTATGGGCTTCCAAATATCCCTTTGCCAATTCCACAAGAACAGCCTTAGCGAAAGGCTTCTTGAAGGGAAAGATGTAACTCTGTGAGATGAATTAACAGAACACAGAGCAGTTTCTCAGATAGCTTCTTTCCAGTTTTGAATGGAAGATATTTCCTTTTTCACCATAGCCTTCTATGGGCTTCCAAATATCCCTTTACCAATTCCACAAGAACAGCCTTAGCGAAAGGCTTCTGGAAGGGAAAGATGTAACTCTGTGAGATGAATTAACAGAACACAGAGCAGTTTCTCAGAAAGCTTCTTTCCAGTTTTGAAGGGAAGATATTTCCTTTTTCACCATAGCCCTCTATGGGCTTCCAAATATCCCTTTGCCAATTCCACAAGAACAGCCTTAGCGGAAGGCGTCTTGAAGGGAAAGATGTAACACTGTGAGATGAATTAACAGAACACAGAGCAGTTTCTCAGAAAGCTTCTTTCCAGTTTGGAACGGAAGATGTTTCGTTTTTCACCATAGCCCTCTTTGGGCTTCCAAATATCCCTTTGCCAATTCCACAAGAACAGCCTTAGCGAAAGGCTTCTTGAAGGGAAAGATGTAACTCTGTGAGATGAATTCACAGAACACAGAGCAGTTTCTCAGAAAGCTTCTTTCCAGTTTTGAACGGAAGATATTTCCTTTTTCACCATAGCCCTCTATGGGCTTCCAAATATCCCTTTGCCAATTCCACAAGAACAGCCTTAGCGAAAGGCTTCTTGAAGGGAAACAGGTAACTCTGTGAGATGAATTAACAGAACACAGAGCAGTTTCTCAGAAAGCTTCTTTCCAGTTTTGAACGGAAGATATTTCCTTTTTCACCATAGCCCTCTATCTGCTTCCAAATATCCCTTTCCCAATCACACAAGAACAGCCTTAGCGAAAGGCTTCTTGAAGGGAAAGATGTAACTCTGTGAGATGAATTAACAGAACACAGAGCAGTTTCTCAGAAAGCTTCTCTCCAGTTTGGAACGGAAGATATTTCCTTTTTCACCATAGCCCTCTATGGGCTTCCAAATATCCCTTTAGCAATTCCCCAAGAACAGCCTTAGCGAAAGGCTTCTTGAAGGGAAAGATGTAACTCTGTGAGATGAATTAACAGAACACAGAGCAGTTTCTCAGAAAGCTTCTTTCCAGTTTTGAACGGAAGATATTTCCTTTTTCACCATAGCCCTCTATGGGCTTCCAAATATCCCTTTGCCAATTCCACAAGAACAGCCTTAGCGAAAGGCTTCTTGAAGAGAAAGATGTAACTGTGATATGAATTAACAGAACACAGAGCAGTTTCTCAGAAAGCTTCTTTCCAGTTTTGAACGGAAGATATTTCCTTTTTCACCATAGCCCTCTATGGACTTCCAAATATCCCTTTGCCAATTCCACAAGAACAGCCTTAGCGAAAGGCTTCTTGAAGGGAAAGATGTAGCACTGTGAGATGAATTAACAGAACACAGAGCAGTTTCTCAGAAAAATTCTTTCCAGTTTTGAACGGAAGATATTTCCTTTTTCACCATAGCCCTCAATGGGCTTCCAAATATCCCTTTGCCAATGCCACAAGAACAGCCTTAGCGAAAGGCTTCTTGAAGGGAAAGATGTAACTCTGTGAGATGAATTAACAGAACACAGAGCAGTTTCGCAGAGAGCTTCTTTCCAGTTTTGAACGGAAGATATTTCCTTTTTCACCATAGCCCTCTATGGGCTTCCAAATATCGCTTTGCCAATTCCACAAGAACAGCCTTAGCGAAAGGCTTCTTGAACGGAAAGATGTAACTCTGTGAGATGAATTAAGAGAACACAGAGCAGTTTCTCAGAAAGCTTCTTTCCAGTTTTGAACGGAAGATATTTCCTTTTTCACCATAGCCCTCTATGGACTTCCAAATATCCCTTTGCCAATTCCACAAGAACAGCCTTAGCGAAAGGCTTCTTGAAGGGAAAGATGTAACTCTGTGAGATGAATTAACAGAACACAGAGCAGTTTCTCAGAAAGCTTCTTTCTAGTTTTCAACGGAAGATATTTCCTTTTTCACCATAGCCCTCTATGGGCTTCCAAATATCCCTTTGCCAATTCCACAAGAACAGCCTTAGCGAAAGGCTTCTTGAAGGGAAACATGTAACTCTGTGAGATGAATTAACAGAACACAGAGCAGTTTCTCAGAAAGGTTCTTTCCAGTTTTGAACGGAAGATATTTCCTTTTTCACCATAGCCCTCTATGGTCCTCCAAATATCCCTTTGCCAATTCCACAAGAACAGCGTTAGCGAAAGGCTTCTTAAAGGGAAAGATGTAACTCTGTGAGATGAATTAACAGAACACAGAGCAGTTTCTCAGAAAACTTCTTTCCAGTTTTGAACGGAAGATACTTCCTTTTTCACCATAGCCCTCTATGGGCTTCCAAATATCCCTTTGCCAATTCCCCAAGGACAGCCTTAGCGAAAGGCTTCTTGAAGGGAAAGATGTAACTCTGTGAGACGAATTAACAGAACACAGAGCAGTTTCTCAGAAAGCTTCTTTCCAGTTTTGAATGGACGATATTTCCTTTTTCACCATAGCCCTCTATGGGCTTCCAAATATCCCTTTGCCAATTCCAAAAGAACAGCCTTAGCGAAAGGCTTCTTGAAGGGAAAGATGTAACTGTGAGATGAATTAACAGAACACAGAGCAGTTTCTCAGAAAGCTTCTTTCCAGTTTTGAACGGAAGATATTTCCTTTTTCACCATAGCCCTCTATGGGCTTCCAAATATCCCTTTGCCAATTCCACAAGAACAGCCTTAGCGAAAGGCTTCTTGAAGGGAAAGATGTAACTGTGAGATGAATTAACAGAACACAGAGCAGTTTCTCAGAAAGCATCTTTCCAGTTTTGAACGGAAGATATTTCCTTTTTCACCATAGCCCTCTATGGGCTTCCAAATATCCCTTTGCCAATTCCACAAGAACAGCCTTAGCGAAAGGCTTCTTGAAGGGAAAGATGTAACTCTGGGAGATGAATTAACAGAACACAGAGCAGTTTCTCAGAAAGCTTCTTTCCAGTTTTGAACGGAAGATATTTCCTTTTTCACCATAGCTCTCTATGGGCTTCCAAATATCCCTTTGCCAATGCCACAAGAACAGCCTTAGCGAAAGGCTTCTTGAAGGGAAAGATGTAACTCTGTGAGATGAATTAACAGAACACAGAGCAGTTTCTCAGAAAGCTTCTTTCCAGTTTTGAACGGAAGATATTTCCTTTTTCACCATAGCCTTCTATGGGCTTCCAAATATCCCTTTGCCAATTCCACAAGAACAGCCTTAGCGAAATGCTTCTTGAAGGGAAAGATGTTTCTCTGTGAGATGAATTAACAGAACACAGAGCAGTTTCTCAGAAAGTTTCTTTCCAGTTTTGAACGGAAGATATTTCCTTTTTCACCATAGCCCTCTATCTGCTTCCAAATATCCCTTTCCCAATCCCACAAGAACAGCCTTAGCGAAAGGCTTCTTGAAGGGAAAGATGTAACTCTGTGGGATGAATTAACAGAACACAGAGCAGTTTCTCAGAAAGCTTCTATCCAGTTTTGAACGGAAGATATTTCCTTTTTCACCATAGCCCTCTATGGGCTTCCAAATATCCCTTTGCCAATTCCACAAGAACAGCCTTAGCGAAAGGCTTCTTGAAGGGAAACATGTAACTCTGTGAGATGAATTAACAGAACACAGAGCAGTTTCTCAGAAAGCTTCTTTCCAGTTTTGAACGGAAGATATTTCCTTTTTCACCATAGCCCTCTATGGGCTTCCAAATATCACTTTGCCAATTCCAAAAGAACAGCCTTAGCGAAAGGCTTCTTAAAGGGAAAGATGTAACTCTGTGAGATGAATTAACAGAACACAGAGCAGTTTCTCAGAAAGATTCTTTCCAGTTTGGAACGGAAGATATTTCCTTTTTCACCATAGCCCTCTATGGGCTTCCAAATATCCCTTTGACAATTCCCCAAGAACAGCCTTAGCCAAAGGCTTCTTGAAGGGAAAGATGTAACTCTGTGAGATGAATTAACAGAACACAGAGCAGTTTCTCAGAAAGCTTCTTTCCGGTTTTGAACGGAAGATATTTCCTTTTTCACCATAGCCCTCTATGGGCTTCCAAATATCCCTTTGCGAATTCCACAAGAACAGCCTTAGCAAAAGGCTTCTTGAAGGGAAAGATGTAACTGTGAGATGAATTAACAGAACACAGAGCAGTTTCTCAGAAAGCTTCTTTCCAGTTTTGAACGGAAGATATTTCCTTTTTCACCATAGCCCTCTATGGGCTTCCAAATATCCCTTTGCCAATTCCCCAAGAACAGCCTTAGCGAAAGGCTTCTTGAAGGGAAAGATGTAGCTCTGTGAGATGAATTAACAGAACACAGAGCAGTTTCTCAGAAAGCTTCTTTCCAGTTTTGAACGGAAGATATTTCCTTTTTCACCATAGCCCTCTATGGGCTTCCAAATATCCCTTTGCCAAATCCACAAGAACAGCCTTAGCGAAAGGCTTCTTGAAGGGAAAGATGTAACTCTGGGAGATGAATTAACAGAACACAGAGCAGTTTCTCAGAAAGCTTCTTTCCAGTTTTGAACGGAAGATATTTCCTTTTTCACCATAGCCCTCTATGGGCTTCCAAATATCCCTTTTCCAATGCCACAAGTACAGCCTTAGCGAAAGGCTTCTTGAAGGGAAAGATGTAACTCTGTGAGATGAATTAACAGAACACAGAGCAGTTTCTCAGAAAGCTTCTTTTCAGTTTTGAACGGAAGATATTTCCTTTTTCATCATAACCCTCTATGGGCTTCCAAATATCCCTTTGCCAATTCCACAAGAACAGCCTTAGCGAAAGGCTTCTTGAAGGGAAAGATGTTTCTCTGTGAGATGAATTAACGGAACACAGAGCAGTTTCTCAGAAAGTTTCTTTCCAGTTTTGAACGGAAGATATTTCCTTTTTCACCATAGTCCTATATCTGCTTCCAAATATCCCTTTGCCAATTCCACAAGAACAGCCTTAGCGAAAGGCTTCTTGAAGGGAAAGATGTAACTCTGTGAGATGAATTAACAGAACACAGAGCAGTTTCTCAGAAAGCTTCTTTCTAGTTTTCAACGGAAGATATTTCCTTTTTCACCATAGCCCTCTATGGGCTTCCAAATATCCCTTTGCCAATTCCACAAGAACAGCCTTAGCGAAAGACTTCTTAAAAGGAAACATGTAACTCTGTGAGATGAATTAACAGAACACAGAGCAGTTTCTCAGAAAGCTTCTTTCCAGTTTTGAACGGAAGATATTTCCTTTTTCACCATAGCCCTCTATGGGCTTCCAAATATCCCTTTGCCAATTCCACAAGAACAGCCTTAGCGAAAGGCTTCTTAAAGGGAAAGATGTAACTCTGTGAGATGAATTAACAGAACACAGAGCAGTTTCTCAGAAAGCTTCTTTCCAGTTTTGAACGGAAGATATTTCCTTTTTCACCATAGCCCTCTATGGGCTTCCAAATATCCCTTTGCCAATTCCCCAAGGACAGCCTTAGCGAAAGGCTTCTTGAAGGGAAAGATGTAACTCTGTGAGATGAATTAACAGAACACAGAGCAGTTTCTCAGAAAGCTTCTTTCCAGTTTTGAATGGAAGATATTTCCTTTTTCACCATAGCCCTCTATGGGCTTCCAAATATCCCTTTGCCAATTCCACAAGAACAGCCTTAGCGAAAGGCTTCTTGAAGGGAAAGATGTAACTGTGAGATGAATTAACAGAACACAGAGCAGTTTCTCAGAAAGCTTCTTTCCAGTTTTGAACGGAAGATATTTCCTTTTTCACCATAGCCCTCTATGGGCTTCCAAATATCCCTTTGCCAATTCCACAAGAACAGCCTTAGCGAAAGGCTTCTTGAAGGGAAAGATGTAACTCTGTGAGATGAATTAACAGAACACAGAGCAGTTTCTCAGAAAGCTTCTTTCCAGTTTTGAACGGAAGATATTTCCTTTTTCACCATAGCCCTCAATGGGCTTCCAAATATCCCTTTGCCAATGCCACAAGAACAGCCTTAGCGAAAGGCTTCTTGAAGGGAAAGATGTAACTCTGGGAGATGAATTAACAGAACACAGAGCAGTTTCTCAGAAAGCTTCTTTCCAGTTTTGAACGGAAGATATTTCCTTTTTCACCATAGCCCTCTATGGGCTTCCAAATATCCCTTTGCCAATTCCACAAGAACAGCCTTAGCGAAAGGCTTCTTGAAGGGAAAGATGTAACTGTGAGATGAATTAACAGAACACAGAGCAGTTTCTCAGAAAGCATCTTTCCAGTTTTGAACGGAAGATATTTCCTTTTTCACCATAGCCCTCTATGGGCTTCCAAATATCCCTTTGCCAATTCCACAAGAACAGCCTTAGCGAAAGGCTTCTTGAAGGGAAAGATGTAACTCTGTGAGATGAATTAACAGAACACAGAGCAGTTTCTCAGAAACCTTCTTTCCAGTTTTGAACGGAAGATATTTCCTTTTTCACCACAGCCCTCTATGGGCTTCCAAATATCCCTTTGCCAATTCCACAAGAACAGCCTTAGCGAAAGGCTTCTTGAAGGGAAAGATGTAACTCTGGGAGATGAATTAACAGAACACAGAGCAGTTTCTCAGAAACCTTCTTTCCAGTTTTGAACGGAAGATATTTCCTTTTTCACCATAGCCCTCTATGGGCTTCCAAATATCCCTTTGCCAATTCCCCAAGGACAGCCTTAGCGAAAGGCTTCTTGAAGGGAAAGATGTAACTCTGTGAGATGAATTAACAGAACACAGAGCAGTTTCTCAGAAAGCTTCTTTCCAGTTTTGAATGGAAGATATTTCCTTTTTCACCATAGCCCTCTATGGGCTTCCAAATATCCCTTTGCCAATTCCACAAGAACAGCCTTAGCGAAAGGCTTCTTGAAGGGAAAGATGTAACTGTGAGATGAATTAACAGAACACAGAGCAGTTTCTCAGAAAGCTTCTTTCCAGTTTTGAACGGAAGGTATTTCCTTTTTCACCATAGCCCTCTATGGGCTTCCAAATATCCCTTTGCCAATTCCACAAGAACAGCCTTAGCGAAAGGCTTCTTGAAGGGAAAGATGTAACTGTGAGATGAATTAACAGAACACAGAGCAGTTTCTCAGAAAGCATCTTTCCAGTTTTGAACGGAAGATATTTCCTTTTTCACCATAGCCCTCTATGGGCTTCCAAATATCCCTTTGCCAATTCCACAAGAACAGCCTTAGCGAAAGGCTTCTTGAAGGGAAAGATGTAACTCTGGGAGATGAATTAACAGAACACAGAGCAGTTTCTCAGAAAGCTTCTTTTCAGTTTTGAACGGAAGATATTTCCTTTTTCATCATAACCCTCTATGGGCTTCCAAATATCCCTTTGCCAATTCCACAAGAACAGCCTTAGCGAAAGGCTTCTGAAGGGAAAGATGTTTCTCTGTGAGATGAATTAACGGAACACAGAGCAGTTTCTCAGAAAGTTTCTTTCCAGTTTTGAACGGAAGATATTTCCTTTTTCACCATAGCCCTATATCTGCTTCCAAATATCCCTTTGCCAATTCCACAAGAACAGCCTTAGCGAAAGGCTTCTTGAAGGGAAAGATGTAACTCTGTGAGATGAATTAACAGAACACAGAGCAGTTTCTCAGAAAGCTTCTTTCTAGTTTTCAACGGAAGATATTTCCTTTTTCACCATAGCCCTCTATGGGCTTCCAAATATCCCTTTGCCAATTCCACAAGAACAGCCTTAGCGAAAGGCTTCTTAAAGGGAAACATGTAACTCTGTGAGATGAATTAACAGAACACAGAGCAGTTTCTCAGAAAGCTTCTTTCCAGTTTTGAACGGAAGATATTTCCTTTTTCACCATAGCCCTCAATGGGCTTCCAAATATCCCTTTGCCAATGCCACAAGAACAGCCTTAGCGAAAGGCTTCTTGAAGGGAAAGATGTAACTCTGTGAGATGAATTAACAGAACACAGAGCAGTTTCTCAGAAAGCTTCTTTCCAGTTTTGAACGGAAGATATTTCCTTTTTCACCATAGCCCTCTATGGGCTTCCAAATATCCCTTTGCCAATTCCACAAGAACAGCCTTAGCGAAAGGCTTCTTGAAGGGAAAGATGTAACTGTGAGATGCATTAACAGAACACAGAGCAGTTTCTCAGAAAGCATCTTTCCAGTTTTGAACGGAAGATATTTCCTTTTTCACCATAGCCCTCTATGGGCTTCCAAATATCCCTTTGCCAATTCCACAAGAACAGCCTTAGCGAAAGGCTTCTTGAAGGGAAAGATGTAACTCTGTGAGATGAATTAACAGAACACAGAGCAGTTTCTCAGAAACCTTCTTTCCAGTTTTGAACGGAAGATATTTCCTTTTTCACCATAGCCCTCTATGGGCTTCCAAATATCCCTTTGCCAATTCCACAAGAACAGCCTTAGCGAAAGGCTTCTTGAAGGGAAAGATGTAACTCTGGGAGATGAATTAACAGAACACAGAGCAGTTTCTCAGAAACCTTCTTTCCAGTTTTGAACGGAAGATATTTCCTTTTTCACCATAGCCCTCTATGGGCTTCCAAATATCGCTTTGCCAATTCCACAAGAACAGCCTTAGCGAAAGGCTTCTTGAAGGGAAAGATGTAACTCTGTGAGATGAATTAAGAGAACACAGAGCAGTTTCTCAGAAAGCTTCTTTCCAGTTTTGAACGGAAGATATTTCCTTTTTCACCATAGCCCTCTATGGGCTTCCAAATATCCCTTTGCCAATTCCACAAGAACAGCCTTAGCGAAAGGCTTCTTGAAGGGAAAGATGTAACTCTGTGAGATGAATTAACAGAACACAGAGCAGTTTCTCAGAAAGCTTCTTTCTAGTTTTCAACGGAAGATATTTCCTTTTTCACCATAGCCCTCTATGGGCTTCCAAATATCCCTTTGCCAATTCCACAAGAACAGCCTTAGCGAAAGGCTTCTTGAAGGGAAACATGTAACTCTGTGAGATGAATTAACAGAACACAGAGCAGTTTCTCAGAAAGCTTCTTTCCAGTTTTGAACGGAAGATATTTCCTTTTTCACCATAGCCCTCTATGGGCTTCCAAATATCCCTTTGCCAATTCCACAAGAACAGCCTTAGCGAAAGGCTTCTTAAAGGGAAAGATGTAACTCTGTGAGATGAATTAACAGAACACAGAGCAGTTTCTCAGAAAACTTCTTTCCAGTTTTGAACGGAAGATATTTCCTTTTTCACCATAGCCCTCTATGGGCTTCCAAATATCCCTTTGCCAATTCCCCAAGGACAGCCTTAGCGAAAGGCTTCTTGAAGGGAAAGATGTAACTCTGTGAGATGAATTAACAGAACACAGAGCAGTTTCTCAGAAAGCTTCTTTCCAGTTTTGAATGGAAGATATTTCCTTTTTCACCATAGCCCTCTATGGGCTTCCAAATATCCCTTTGCCAATTCCACAAGAACAGCCTTAGCGAAAGGCTTCTTGAAGGGAAAGATGTAACTGTGAGATGAATTAACAGAACACAGAGCAGTTTCTCAGAAAGCTTCTTTCCAGTTTTGAACGGAAGGTATTTCCTTTTTCACCATAGCCCTCTATGGGCTTCCAAATATCCCTTTGCCAATTCCACAAGAACAGCCTTAGCGAAAGGCTTCTTGAAGGGAAAGATGTAACTGTGAGATGAATTAACAGAACACAGAGCAGTTTCTCAGAAAGCATCTTTCCAGTTTTGAACGGAAGATATTTCCTTTTTCACCATAGCCCTCTATGGGCTTCCAAATATCCCTTTGCCAATTCCAAAAGAACAGCCTTAGCGAAAGGCTTCTTGAAGGGAAAGATGTAACTCTGGGAGATGAATTAACAGAACACAGAGCAGTTTCTCAGAAACCTTCTTTCCAGTTTTGAACGGAAGATATTTTTTTTTTCACCATAGCTCTCTATGGGCTTCCAAATATCCCTTTGCCAATGCCACAAGAACAGCCTTAGAGAAAGACTTCTTGAAGGGAAAGATGTAACTCTGTGAGATGAATTAACAGAACACAGAGCAGTTTCTCAGAAAGCTTCTTTCCAGTTTTGAACGGAAGATATTTCCTTTTTCACCATAGCCCTCTATGGGCTTCCAAATATCCCTTTGCCAATTCCACAAGAACAGCCTTAGCGAAAGGCTTCTTGAAGGGAAAGATGTAACTGTGAGATGAATTAACAGAACACAGAGCAGTTTCTCAGAAAGCATCTTTCCAGTTTTGAACGGAAGATATTTCCTTTTTCACCATAGCCCTCTATGGGCTTCCAAATATCCCTTTGCCAATTCCACAAGAACAGCCTTAGCGAAAGGCTTCTTGAAGGGAAAGATGTAACTCTGTGAGATGAATTAACAGAATACAGAGCAGTTTCTCAGAAACCTTCTTTCCAGTTTTGAACGGAAGATATTTCCTTTTTCACCATAGCCCTCTATGGGCTTCCAAATATCCCTTTGCCAATTCCACAAGAACAGCCTTAGAGAAAGGCTTCTTGAAGGGAAAGATGTAACTCTGGGAGATGAATTAACAGAACACAGAGCAGTTTCTCAGAAACCTTCTTTCCAGTTTTGAACGGAAGATATTTCCTTTTTCACCATAGCCCTCTATGGGCTTCCAAATATCGCTTTGCCAATTCCACAAGAACAGCCTTAGCGAAAGGCTTCTTGAAGGGAAAGATGTAACTCTGTGAGATGAATTAAGAGAACACAGAGCAGTTTCTCAGAAAGCTTCTTTCCAGTTTTGAACGGAAGATATTTCCTTTTTCACCATAGCCCTCTATGGGCTTCCAAATATCCCTTTGCCAATTCCACAAGAACAGCCTTAGCGAAAGGCTTCTTGAAGGGAAAGATGTAACTCTGTGAGATGAATTAACAGAACACAGAGCAGTTTCTCAGAAAGCTTCTTTCTAGTTTTCAACGGAAGATATTTCCTTTTTCACCATAGCCCTCTATGGGCTTCCAAATATCCCTTTGCCAATTCCACAAGAACAGCCTTAGCGAAAGGCTTCTTGAAGGGAAACATGTAACTCTGTGAGATGAATTAACAGAACACAGAGCAGTTTCTCAGAAAGCTTCTTTCCAGTTTTGAACGGAAGATATTTCCTTTTTCACCATAGCCCTCTATGGGCTTCCAAATATCCCTTTGCCACTTCCACAAGAACAGCCTTAGCGAAAGGCTTCTTAAAGGGAAAGATGTAACTCTGTGAGATGAATTAACAGAACACAGAGCAGTTTCTCAGAAAACTTCTTTCCAGTTTTCAACGGAAGATATTTCCTTTTTCACCATAGCCCTCTATGGGCTTCCAAATATCCCTTTGCCCATTCCCCAAGGACAGCCTTAGCGAAAGGCTTCTTGAAGGGAAAGATGTAACTCTGTGAGATGAATTAACAGAACACAGAGCAGTTTCTCAGAAAGCTTCTTTCCAGTTTTGAACGGAAGATATTTCCTTTTTCACCATAGCCCTCTATGGGCTTCCAAATATCCCTTTGCCAATTCCACAAGAACAGCCTTAGCGAAAGGCTTCTTGAAGGGAAAGATGTAACTTGAGATGAATTAACAGAACACAGAGCAGTTTCTCAGAAAGCTTCTTTCCAGTTTTGAACGGAAGATATTTCCTTTTTCACCATAGCCCTCTATGGGCTTCCAAATATCCCTTTGCCAATTCCACAAGAACAGCCTTAGCGAAAGGCTTCTTGAAGGGAAAGATGTAACTGTGAGATGAATTAACAGAACACAGAGCAGTTGCTCAGAAAGCTTCTTTCCAGTTTTGAACGGAAGATATTTCCTTTTTCACCATAGCCCTCTATGGGCTTCCAAATATCCCTTTGCCAATTCCACAAGAACAGCCTTAGCGAAAGGCTTCTTGAAGTGAAAGATGTAACTCTGGGAGATGAATTAACAGAACACAGAGCAGTTTCTCAGAAACCTTCTTTCCAGTTTTGAACGGAAGATATTTTCTTTTTCACCATAGCTCTCTATGGGCTTCCAAATATCCCTTTGCCAATGCCACAAGAACAGCCTTAGCGAAAGGCTTCTTGAAGGGAAAGATGTAACTCTGTGAGATGAATTAACAGAACACAGAGCAGTTTCTCAGAAAGATTCTTTCCAGTTTTGAACGGAAGATATTTCCTTTTTCACCACAGCCTTCTATGGGCTTCCAAATATCCCTTTGCCAATTCCACAAGAACAGCCTTAGCGAAATGCTTCTTGAAGGGAAAGATGTTTCTCTGTGAGATGAATTAACGGAACACAGAGCAGTTTCTCAGAAAGTTTCTTTCCAGTTTTGAACGGAAGATATTTCCTTTTTCACCATAGCCCTCTATCTGCTTCCAAATATCCCTTTCCCAATCCCACAAGAACAGCCTTAGCGAAAGGCTTCTTGAAGGGAAAGATGTAACTCTGTGAGATGAATTAACAGAACACAGAGCAGTTTCTCAGAAAGCTTCTCTCCAGTTTTGAACGGAAGATATTTCCTTTTTCACCATAGCCCTCTATGGGCTTCCAAATATCCCTTTGCCAATTCCACAAGAACAGCCTTAGCGAAAGGCTTCTTGAAGGGAAAGATGTAACTCTGTGAGATGAATTAACAGAACACAGAGCAGTTTCTCAGAAAGCTTCTTTCCAGTTTTGAACGGAAGATATTTCCTTTTTCACCATAGCCCTCTATGGGCTTCCAAATATACCTTTGCCAATTCCACAAGAAAAGCCTTAGCGAAAGGCTTCTTGAAGGGAAAGATGTAACTCTGTGAGATGAATTAACAGAACACAGAGCAGTTTCTCAGAAAGCTTCTTTCCAGTTTTGAACGGAAGATATTTCCTTTTTCACCATAGCCCTCTATGGGCTTCAAAATATCCCTTTGTCAATTCCACAAGAACAGCCATAGCGAAAGGCTTCTTGAAGGGAAACATGTAACTCTGTGAGATGAATTAACAGAACACAGAGCAGTTTCTCAGAAGGCTTCTTTCTAGTTTTCAACGGAAGATATTTCCTTTTTCACCATAGCCCTCTATGGGCTTCCAAATATCCCTTTTCCAATTCCACAAGAACAGCCTTAGCGAAAGGCTTCTTCAAGGAAAAGATGTAACTCTGTGAGACGAATTAACAGAACACAGAGCAGTTTCTCAGAAAGCTTCTTTCCAGTTTTGAACGAAAGTTATTTCCTTTTTCACCATAGCCCTCTATGGGCTTCCAAATATCCCTTTGCCAATTCCACAAGAACAGCCTTAGCGAAAGACTTCTTGAAGGGAAAGACGTAACTCTGTGAGATGAATTAACAGAACACAGAGTAGTTTCTCAGAAAGCTTCATTCCAGTTTTGAACGGAAGATATTTCCTTTTTCAACACAGCCCTCTTTGGGCTTCCAAATATCCCTTTGCCAATTCCACAAGAACAGCCTTTGCGAAAGGCTTCTTGAAGGGAAAGATGTAACTCTGTGAGATGAATTAACAGAACACAGAGCAGTTTCTCAGAAAGCTTCTTTCCAGTTTTGAACGGAAGATATTTCCTTTTTCACCATAGCCCTCTATGGGCTTCCAAATATCTCTTTGCCAATTCCACAAGAACAGCCTTAGCGAAAGGCTTCTTGAAGGGAAAGATGTGACTCTGTGAGATGAATTAACAGAACACAGAGCAGTTTCTCAGAAAGCTTCTTTCCAGTTTTGAACGGAAGATATGTCCTTTTTCACCATAGCCCTCTATGGGCTTCCAAATATCCCTTTGCCAATTCCACAAGAACAGCCTTAGCGAAAGGCTTCTTAAAGGGAAACATGTAACTCTGTGAGATGAATTAACAGAACACAGAGCAGTTTCTCAGAAAGCTTCTTTCCAGTTTTGAACGGAAGATATTTCCTTTTTCACCATAGCCCTCTATGGGCTTCCAAATATCCCTTTGCCAATTCCACAAGAACAGCCTTAGCGAAAGGCTTCTTGAAGGGAAACATGTAACTCTGTGAGATGAATTAACAGAACACAGAGCAGTTTCTCAGAAAGCTTCTTTCCAGTTTTGAATGGAAGATATTTCCTTTTTCACCATAGCCCTCTATGGGCTTCCAAATATCCCTTTGCCAATTCCAAAAGAACAGCCTTAGCGAAAGGCTTCTTGAAGGGAAAGATGTAACTGTGAGATGAATTAACAGAACACAGAGCAGTTTCTCAGAAAGCTTCTTTCCAGTTTTGAACGGAAGATATTTCCTTTTTCACCATAGCCCTCTATGGGCTTCCAAATATCCCTTTGCCAATTCCACAAGAACAGCCTTAGCGAAAGGCTTCTTGAAGGGAAAGATGTAACTGTGAGATGAATTAACAGAACACAGAGCAGTTTCTCAGAAAGCATCTTTCCAGTTTTGAACGGAAGATATTTCCTTTTTCACCATAGCCCTCTATGGGCTTCCAAATATCCCTTTGCCAATTCCACAAGAACAGCCTTAGCGAAAGGCTTCTTGAAGGGAAAGATGTAACTCTGGGAGATGAATTAACAGAACACAGAGCAGTTTCTCAGAAACCTTCTTTCCAGTTTTGAACGGAAGGTATTTCCTTTTTCACCATAGTTCTCTATGGGCTTCCAAATATCCCTTTGCCAATGCCACAAGAACAGCCATAGCGAAAGGCTTCTTGAAGGGAAAGATGTAACTCTGTGAGATGAATTAACAGAACACAGAGCAGTTTCTCAGAAAGCTTCTTTCCAGTTTTAAACGGAAGATATTTCCTTTTTCACCATAGCCTTCTATGGGCTTCCAAATATCCCTTTGCCAATTCCACAAGAACAGCCTTAGCGAAATGCTTCTTGAAGGGAAAGATGTTTCTCTGTGAGATGAATTAACGGAACACAGAGCAGTTTCTCAGAAAGTTTCTTTCCAGTTTTGAACGGAAGATATTTCCTTTTTCACCATAGCCCTCTATCTACTTCCAAATATCCCTTTCCCAATCACACAAGAACAGCCTTAGCGAAAGGCTTCTTGAAGGGAGAGATGTAACTCTGTGAGATGAATTAACAGAACACAGAGCAGTTTCTCAGAAAGCTTCTCTCCAGTTTTGAACGGAAGATATTTCCTTTTTCACCATAGCCCTCTATGGGCTTCCAAATATCCCTTTGCCAATTCCACAAGAAAAGCCTTAGCGAAAGGCTTCTTGAAGGGAAAGATGTAACTCTGTGAGATGAATTAACAGAACACAGAGCAGTTTCTCAGAAAGCTTCTTTCCAGTTTTGAACGGAAGATATTTCCTTTTTCACCATAGCCCTCTATGGGCTTCCAAATATACCTTTGCCAATTCCACAAGAACAGCCTTAGCGAAAGGCTTCTTGAAGGGAAAGATGTAACACTGTGAGATGAATTAACAGAACACAGAGCAGTTTCTCAGAAAGCTTCTTTCCAGTTTTGAACGGAAGATATTTCCTTTTTCACCATAGCCCTCTATGGGCTTCAAAATATCCCTTTGTCAATTCCACAAGAACAGCCATAGCGAAAGGCTTCTTGAAGGGAAACATGTAACTCTGTGAGATGAATTAACAGAACACAGAGCAGTTTCTCAGAAAGCTTCTTTCTAGTTTTCAACGAAAGATATTTGCTTTTTCACCATAGCCCTCTATGGGCTTCCAAATATCCCTTTTCCAATTCCACAAGAACAGCCTTAGCGAAAGGCTTCTTGAAGGGAAAGATGTGACTCTGTGAGATGAATTAACAGAACACAGAGCAGTTTCTCAGAAAGCTTCTTTCCAGTTTTGAACGGAAGATATTTCCTTTTTCACCATAGCCCTCTATGGGCTTCCAAATATCCCTTTGCCAATTCCACAAGAACAGCCTTAGCGAAAGGCTTCTTGAAGGGAAACAGGTAACTCTGTGATATGAATTAACAGAACACAGAGCAGTTTCTCAGATAGCTTCTTTCCAGTTTTGAATGGAAGATATTTCCTTTTTCACCATAGCCTTCTATGGGCTTCCAAATATCCCTTTACCAATTCCACAAGAACATCCTTAGCGAAAGGCTTCTGGAAGGGAAAGATGTAACTCTGTGAGATGAATTAACAGAACACAGAGCAGTTTCTCAGAAAGCTTCTTTCCAGTTTTGAACGGAAGATATTTCCTTTTTCACCATAGCCCTCTATGGGCTTCCAAATATCCCTTTGCCAATTCCACAAGAACAGCCTTAGCGGAAGGCTTCTTGAAGGGAAAGATGTAACACTGTGAGATGAATTAACAGAACACAGAGCAGTTTCTCAGAAAGCTTCTTTCCAGTTTTGAACGGAAGATATTTCCTTTTTCACCATAGCCCTCTATGGGCTTCCAAATATCCCTTTGCCAATTCCACAAGAACAGCCTTAGTGAAAGGCTTCTTGAAGGGAAAGATGTAACTCTGTGAGATGAATTAACAGAACACAGAGCAGTTTCTCAGAAAGCTTCTTTCCAGTTTGGAACGGAAGATGTTTCCTTTTTCACCATAGCCCTCTTTGGGCTTCCAAATATCCCTTTGCCAATTCCACAAGAACAGCCTTAGCGAAATGCTTCTTGAAGGGAAAGATGTAACTCTGTGAGATGAATTCACAGAACACAGAGCAGTTTCTCAGAAAGCTTCTTTCCAGTTTTGAACGGAAGATATTTCCTTTTTCACCATAGCCCTCTATGGGCTTCCAAATATCCCTTTGTCAATTCCACAAGAACAGCCATAGCGAAAGGCTTCTTGAAGGGAAACATGTAACTCTGTGAGATGAATTAACAGAACACAGAGCAGTTTCTCAGAAAGCTTCTTTCTAGTTTTCAACGGAAGATATTTCCTTTTTCACCATAGCCCTCTATGGGCTTCCAAATATCCCTTTTCCAATTCCACAAGAACAGCCTTAGCGAAAGGCTTCTTCAAGGGAAAGATGTAACTCTGTGAAACGAATTAACAGAACACAGAGCAGTTTCTCAGAAAGCTTCTTTCCAGTTTTGAACGGAAGTTATTTCCTTTTTCATCATAACCCTCTATGGGCTTCCAAATATCCCTTTGCCAATTCCACAAGAACAGCCTTAGCGAAAGGCTTCTTGAAGGGAAAGATGTTTCTCTGTGAGATGAATTAACAGAACACAGAGCAGTTTCTCAGAAAACTTCTTTCCAGTTTTGAACGGAAGATATTTCCTTTTTCACCATAGCCCTCTATGGGCTTCCAAATATCCCTTTGCCAATTCCCCAAGGACAGCCTTAGCGAAAGGCTTCTTGAAGGGAAAGATGTAACTCTGTGAGATGAATTAACAGAACACAGAGCAGTTTCTCAGAAAGCTTCTTTCCAGTTTTGAATGGAAGATATTTCCTTTTTCACCATAGCCCTCTATGGGCTTCCAAATATCCCTTTGCCAATTCCACAAGAACAGCCTTAGCGAAAGGCTTCTTGAAGGGAAAGATGTAACTGTGAGATGAATTAACAGAACACAGAGCAGTTTCTCAGAAAGCTTCTTTCCAGTTTTGAACGGAAGGTATTTCCTTTTTCACCATAGCCCTCTATGGGCTTCCAAATATCCCTTTGCCAATTCCACAAGAACAGCCTTAGCGAAAGGCTTCTTGAAGGGAAAGATGTAACTGTGAGATGAATTAACAGAACACAGAGCAGTTTCTCAGAAAGCATCTTTCCAGTTTTGAACGGAAGATATTTCCTTTTTCACCATAGCCCTCTATGGGCTTCCAAATATCCCTTTGCCAATTCCACAAGAACAGCCTTAGCGAAAGGCTTCTTGAAGGGAAAGATGTAACTCTGGGAGATGAATTAACAGAACACAGAGCAGTTTCTCAGAAACCTTCTTTCCAGTTTTGAACGGAAGATATTTTTTTTTTCACCATAGCTCTCTATGGGCTTCCAAATATCCCTTTGCCAATGCCACAAGAACAGCCTTAGAGAAAGACTTCTTGAAGGGAAAGATGTAACTCTGTGAGATGAATTAACAGAACACAGAGCAGTTTCTCAGAAAGCTTCTTTCCAGTTTTGAACGGAAGATATTTCCTTTTTCACCATAGCCCTCTATGGGCTTCCAAATATCCCTTTGCCAATTCCACAAGAACAGCCTTAGCGAAAGGCTTCTTGAAGGGAAAGATGTAACTGTGAGATGAATTAACAGAACACAGAGCAGTTTCTCAGAAAGCATCTTTCCAGTTTTGAACGGAAGATATTTCCTTTTTCACCATAGCCCTCTATGGGCTTCCAAATATCCCTTTGCCAATTCCACAAGAACAGCCTTAGCGAAAGGCTTCTTGAAGGGAAAGATGTAACTCTGTGAGATGAATTAACAGAATACAGAGCAATTTCTCAGAAACCTTCTTTCCAGTTTTGAACGGAAGATATTTCCTTTTTCACCATAGCCCTCTATGGGCTTCCAAATATCCCTTTGCCAATTCCACAAGAACAGCCTTAGAGAAAGGCTTCTTGAAGGGAAAGATGTAACTCTGGGAGATGAATTAACAGAACACAGAGCAGTTTCTCAGAAACCTTCTTTCCAGTTTTGAACGGAAGATATTTCCTTTTTCACCATAGCCCTCTATGGGCTTCCAAATATCGCTTTGCCAATTCCACAAGAACAGCCTTAGCGAAAGGCTTCTTGAAGGGAAAGATGTAACTCTGTGAGATGAATTAAGAGAACACAGAGCAGTTTCTCAGAAAGCTTCTTTCCAGTTTTGAACGGAAGATATTTCCTTTTTCACCATAGCCCTCTATGGGCTTCCAAATATCCCTTTGCCAATTCCACAAGAACAGCCTTAGCGAAAGGCTTCTTGAAGGGAAAGATGTAACTCTGTGAGATGAATTAACAGAACACAGAGCAGTTTCTCAGAAAGCTTCTTTCTAGTTTTCAACGGAAGATATTTCCTTTTTCACCATAGCCCTCTATGGGCTTCCAAATATCCCTTTGCCAATTCCACAAGAACAGCCTTAGCGAAAGGCTTCTTGAAGGGAAACATGTAACTCTGTGAGATGAATTAACAGAACACAGAGCAGTTTCTCAGAAAGCTTCTTTCCAGTTTTGAACGGAAGATATTTCCTTTTTCACCATAGCCCTCTATGGGCTTCCAAATATCCCTTTGCCACTTCCACAAGAACAGCCTTAGCGAAAGGCTTCTTAAAGGGAAAGATGTAACTCTGTGAGATGAATTAACAGAACACAGAGCAGTTTCTCAGAAAACTTCTTTCCAGTTTTCAACGGAAGATATTTCCTTTTTCACCATAGCCCTCTATGGGCTTCCAAATATCCCTTTGCCCATTCCCCAAGGACAGCCTTAGCGAAAGGCTTCTTGAAGGGAAAGATGTAACTCTGTGAGATGAATTAACAGAACACAGAGCAGTTTCTCAGAAAGCTTCTTTCCAGTTTTGAACGGAAGATATTTCCTTTTTCACCATAGCCCTCTATGGGCTTCCAAATATCCCTTTGCCAATTCCACAAGAACAGCCTTAGCGAAAGGCTTCTTGAAGGGAAAGATGTAACTTGAGATGAATTAACAGAACACAGAGCAGTTTCAGAAAGCTTCTTTCCAGTTTTGAACGGAAGATATTTCCTTTTTCACCATAGCCCTCTATGGGCTTCCAAATATCCCTTTGCCAATTCCACAAGAACAGCCTTAGCGAAAGGCTTCTTGAAGGGAAAGATGTAACTGTGAGATGAATTAACAGAACACAGAGCAGTTGCTCAGAAAGCTTCTTTCCAGTTTTGAACGGAAGATATTTCCTTTTTCACCATAGCCCTCTATGGGCTTCCAAATATCCCTTTGCCAATTCCACAAGAACAGCCTTAGCGAAAGGCTTCTTGAAGTGAAAGATGTAACTCTGGGAGATGAATTAACAGAACACAGAGCAGTTTCTCAGAAACCTTCTTTCCAGTTTTGAACGGAAGATATTTTCTTTTTCACCATAGCTCTCTATGGGCTTAAAAATATCCCTTTGCCAATGCCACAAGAACAGCCTTAGCGAAAGGCTTCTTGAAGGGAAAGATGTAACTCTGTGAGATGAATTAACAGAACACAGAGCAGTTTCTCAGAAAGATTCTTTCCAGTTTTGAACGGAAGATATTTCCTTTTTCACCACAGCCTTCTATGGGCTTCCAAATATCCCTTTGCCAATTCCACAAGAACAGCCTTAGCGAAATGCTTCTTGAAGGGAAAGATGTTTCTCTGTGAGATGAATTAACGGAACACAGAGCAGTTTCTCAGAAAGTTTCTTTCCAGTTTTGAACGGAAGATATTTCCTTTTTCACCATAGCCCTCTATCTGCTTCCAAATATCCCTTTCCCAATCCCACAAGAACAGCCTTAGCGAAAGGCTTCTTGAAGGGAAAGATGTAACTCTGTGAGATGAATTAACAGAACACAGAGCAGTTTCTCAGAAAGCTTCTCTCCAGTTTTGAACGGAAGATATTTCCTTTTTCACCATAGCCCTCTATGGGCTTCCAAATATCCCTTTGCCAATTCCACAAGAACAGCCTTAGCGAAAGGCTTCTTGAAGGGAAAGATGTAACTCTGTGAGATGAATTAACAGAACACAGAGCAGTTTCTCAGAAAGCTTCTTTCCAGTTTTGAACGGAAGATATTTCCTTTTTCACCATAGCCCTCTATGGGCTTCCAAATATACCTTTGCCAATTCCACAAGAAAAGCCTTAGCGAAAGGCTTCTTGAAGGGAAAGATGTAACTCTGTGAGATGAATTAACAGAACACAGAGCAGTTTCTCAGAAAGCTTCTTTCCAGTTTTGAACGGAAGATATTTCCTTTTTCACCATAGCCCTCTATGGGCTTCAAAATATCCCTTTGTCAATTCCACAAGAACAGCCATAGCGAAAGGCTTCTTGAAGGGAAACATGTAACTCTGTGAGATGAATTAACAGAACACAGAGCAGTTTCTCAGAAGGCTTCTTTCTAGTTTTCAACGGAAGATATTTCCTTTTTCACCATAGCCCTCTATGGGCTTCCAAATATCCCTTTTCCAATTCCACAAGAACAGCCTTAGCGAAAGGCTTCTTCAAGGGAAAGATGTAACTCTGTGAGACGAATTAACAGAACACAGAGCAGTTTCTCAGAAAGCTTCTTTCCAGTTTTGAACGAAAGTTATTTCCTTTTTCACCATAGCCCTCTATGGGCTTCCAAATATCCCTTTGCCAATTCCACAAGAACAGCCTTAGCGAAAGACTTCTTGAAGGGAAAGACGTAACTCTGTGAGATGAATTAACAGAACACAGAGTAGTTTCTCAGAAAGCTTCATTCCAGTTTTGAACGGAAGATATTTCCTTTTTCAACACAGCCCTCTTTGGGCTTCCAAATATCCCTTTGCCAATTCCACAAGAACAGCCTTTGCGAAAGGCTTCTTGAAGGGAAAGATGTAACTCTTTGAGATGAATTAACAGAACACAGAGCAGTTTCTCAGAAAGCTTCTTTCCAGTTTTGAACGGAAGATATTTCCTTTTTCACCATAGCCCTCTATGGGCTTCCAAATATCTCTTTGCCAATTCCACAAGAACAGCCTTAGCGAAAGGCTTCTTGAAGGGAAAGATGTGACTCTGTGAGATGAATTAACAGAACACAGAGCAGTTTCTCAGAAAGCTTCTTTCCAGTTTTGAACGGAAGATATTTCCTTTTTCACCATAGCCCTCTATGGGCTTCCAAATATCCCTTTGCCAATTCCACAAGAACAGCCTTAGCGAAAGGCTTCTTAAAGGGAAACATGTAACTCTGTGAGATGAATTAACAGAACACAGAGCAGTTTCTCAGAAAGCTTCTTTCCAGTTTTGAACGGAAGATATTTCCTTTTTCACCATAGCCCTCTATGGGCTTCCAAATATCCCTTTGCCAATTCCACAAGAACAGCCTTAGCGAAAGGCTTCTTGAAGGGAAAGATGTAACTCTGTGAGATGAATTAACAGAACACAGAGCAGTTTCTCAGAAAGCTTCTTTCCAGTTTTGAATGGAAGATATTTCCTTTTTCACCATAGCCCTCTATGGGCTTCCAAATATCCCTTTGCCAATTCCACAAGAACAGCCTTAGCGAAAGGCTTCTTCAAGGGAAAGATGTAACTGTGAGATGAATTAACAGAACACAGAGCAGTTTCTCAGAAAGCTTCTTTCCAGTTTTGAACGGAAGATATTTCCTTTTTCACCATAGCCCTCTATGGGCTTCCAAATATCCCTTTGCCAATTCCACAAGAACAGCCTTAGCGAAAGGCTTCTTGAAGGGAAAGATGTAACTGTGAGATGAATTAACAGAACACAGAGCAGTTTCTCAGAAAGCATCTTTCCAGTTTTGAACGGAAGATATTTCCTTTTTCACCATAGCCCTCTATGGGCTTCCAAATATCCCTTTGCCAATTCCACAAGAACAGCCTTAGCGAAAGGCTTCTTGAAGGGAAAGATGTAACTCTGGGAGATGAATTAACAGAACACAGAGCAGTTTCTCAGAAACCTTCTTTCCAGTTTTGAACGGAAGGTATTTCCTTTTTCACCATAGTTCTCTATGGGCTTCCAAATATCCCTTTGCCAATGCCACAAGAACAGCCATAGCGAAAGGCTTCTTGAAGGGAAAGATGTAACTCTGTGAGATGAATTAACAGAACACAGAGCAGTTTCTCAGAAAGCTTCTTTCCAGTTTTGAACGGAAGATATTTCCTTTTTCACCATAGCCTTCTATGGGCTTCCAAATATCCCTTTGCCAATTCCACAAGAACAGCCTTAGCGAAATGCTTCTTGAAGGGAAAGATGTTTCTCTGTGAGATGAATTAACGGAACACAGAGCAGTTTCTCAGAAAGTTTCTTTCCAGTTTTGAACGGAAGATATTTCCTTTTTCACCATAGCCCTCTATCTACTTCCAAATATCCCTTTCCCAATCACACAAGAACAGCCTTAGCGAAAGGCTTCTTGAAGGGAAAGATGTAACTCTGTGAGATGAATTAACAGAACACAGAGCAGTTTCTCAGAAAGCTTCTCTCCAGTTTTGAACGGAAGATATTTCCTTTTTCACCATAGCCCTCTATGGGCTTCCAAATATCCCTTTGCCAATTCCACAAGAAAAGCCTTAGCGAAAGGCTTCTTGAAGGGAAAGATGTAACTCTGTGAGATGAATTAACAGAACACAGAGCAGTTTCTCAGAAAGCTTCTTTCCAGTTTTGAACGGAAGATATTTCCTTTTTCACCATAGCCCTCTATGGGCTTCCAAATATACCTTTGCCAATTCCACAAGAACAGCCTTAGCGAAAGGCTTCTTGAAGGGAAAGATGTAACACTGTGAGATGAATTAACAGAACACAGAGCAGTTTCTCAGAAAGCTTCTTTCCAGTTTTGAACGGAAGATATTTCCTTTTTCACCATAGCCCTCTATGGGCTTCAAAATATCCCTTTGTCAATTCCACAAGAACAGCCATAGCGAAAGGCTTCTTGAAGGGAAACATGTAACTCTGTGAGATGAATTAACAGAACACAGAGCAGTTTCTCAGAAAGCTTCTTTCTAGTTTTCAACGAAAGATATTTGCTTTTTCACCATAGCCCTCTATGGGCTTCCAAATATCCCTTTTCCAATTCCACAAGAACAGCCTTAGCGAAAGGCTTCTTGAAGGGAAAGATGTGACTCTGTGAGATGAATTAACAGAACACAGAGCAGTTTCTCAGAAAGCTTCTTTCCAGTTTTGAACGGAAGATATTTCCTTTTTCACCATAGCCCTCTATGGGCTTCCAAATATCCCTTTGCCAATTCCACAAGAACAGCCTTAGCGAAAGGCTTCTTGAAGGGAAACAGGTAACTCTGTGATATGAATTAACAGAACACAGAGCAGTTTCTCAGATAGCTTCTTTCCAGTTTTGAATGGAAGATATTTCCTTTTTCACCATAGCCTTCTATGGGCTTCCAAATATCCCTTTACCAATTCCACAAGAACATCCTTAGCGAAAGGCTTCTGGAAGGGAAAGATGTAACTCTGTGAGATGAATTAACAGAACACAGAGCAGTTTCTCAGAAAGCTTCTTTCCAGTTTTGAACGGAAGATATTTCCTTTTTCACCATAGCCCTCTATGGGCTTCCAAATATCCCTTTGCCAATTCCACAAGAACAGCCTTAGCGGAAGGCTTCTTGAAGGGAAAGATGTAACACTGTGAGATGAATTAACAGAACACAGAGCAGTTTCTCAGAAAGCTTCTTTCCAGTTTTGAACGGAAGATATTTCCTTTTTCACCATAGCCCTCTATGGGCTTCCAAATATCCCTTTGCCAATTCCACAAGAACAGCCTTAGTGAAAGGCTTCTTGAAGGGAAAGATGTAACTCTGTGAGATGAATTAACAGAACACAGAGCAGTTTCTCAGAAAGCTTCTTTCCAGTTTGGAACGGAAGATGTTTCCTTTTTCACCATAGCCCTCTTTGGGCTTCCAAATATCCCTTTGCCAATTCCACAAGAACAGCCTTAGCGAAATGCTTCTTGAAGGGAAAGATGTAACTCTGTGAGATGAATTCACAGAACACAGAGCAGTTTCTCAGAAAGCTTCTTTCCAGTTTTGAACGGAAGATATTTCCTTTTTCACCATAGCCCTCTATGGGCTTCCAAATATCCCTTTGTCAATTCCACAAGAACAGCCATAGCGAAAGGCTTCTTGAAGGGAAACATGTAACTCTGTGAGATGAATTAACAGAACACAGAGCAGTTTCTCAGAAAGCTTCTTTCTAGTTTTCAACGGAAGATATTTCCTTTTTCACCATAGCCCTCTATGGGCTTCCAAATATCCCTTTTCCAATTCCACAAGAACAGCCTTAGCGAAAGGCTTCTTCAAGGGAAAGATGTAACTCTGTGAAACGAATTAACAGAACACAGAGCAGTTTCTCAGAAAGCTTCTTTCCAGTTTTGAACGGAAGTTATTTCCTTTTTCATCATAACCCTCTATGGGCTTCCAAATATCCCTTTGCCAATTCCACAAGAACAGCCTTAGCGAAAGGCTTCTTGAAGGGAAAGATGTTTCTCTGTGAGATGAATTAACGGAACACAGAGCAGTTTCTCAGAAAGTTTCTTTCCAGTTTTGAACGGAAGATATTTCCTTTTTCACCATAGCCCTATATCTGCTTCCAAATATCCCTTTGCCAATTCCACAAGAACAGCCTTAGCGAAAGGCTTCTTGAAGGGAAAGATGTAACTCTGTGAGATGAATTAACAGAACACAGAGCAGTTTCTCAGAAAGCTTCTTTCTAGTTTTCAACGGAAGATATTTCCTTTTTCACCATAGCCCTCTATGGGCTTCCAAATATCCCTTTGCCAATTCCACAAGAACAGCCTTAGCGAAAGGCTTCTTAAAGGGAAACATGTAACTCTGTGAGATGAATTAACAGAACACAGAGCAGTTTCTCAGAAAGCTTCTTTCCAGTTTTGAACGGAAGATATTTCCTTTTTCACCATAGCCCTCTATGGGCTTCCAAATATCCCTTTGCCAATTCCACAAGAACAGCCTTAGCGAAAGGCTTCTTAAAGGGAAAGATGTAACTCTGTGAGATGAATTAACAGAACACAGAGCAGTTTCTCAGAAAGCTTCTTTCCAGTTTTGAACGGAAGATATTTCCTTTTTCACCATAGCCCTCTATGGGCTTCCAAATATCCCTTTGCCAATTCCCCAAGGACAGCCTTAGCGAAAGGCTTCTTGAAGGGAAAGATGTAACTCTGTGAGATGAATTAACAGAACACAGAGCCGTTTCTCAGAAAGCTTCTTTACAGTTTTGAATGGAAGATATTTCCTTTTTCACCATAGCCCTCTATGGGCTTCCAAATATCCCTTTGCCAATTCCACAAGAACAGCCTTAGCGAAAGGCTTCTTGAAGGGAAAGATGTAACTGTGAGATGAATTAACAGAACACAGAGCAGTTTCTCAGAAAGCTTCTTTCCAGTTTTGAACGGAAGATATTTCCTTTTTCACCATAGCCCTCTATGGGCTTCCAAATATCCCTTTGCCAATTCCACAAGAACAGCCTTAGCGAAAGGCTTCTTGAAGGGAAAGATGTAACTCTGTGAGATGAATTAACAGAACACAGAGCAGTTTCTCAGAAAGCTTCTTTCCAGTTTTGAACGGAAGATATTTCCTTTTTCACCATAGCCCTCAATGGGCTTCCAAATATCCCTTTGCCAATGCCACAAGAACAGCCTTAGCGAAAGGCTTCTTGAAGGGAAAGATGTAACTCTGGGAGATGAATTAACAGAACACAGAGCAGTTTCTCAGAAAGCTTCTTTCCAGTTTTGAACGGAAGATATTTCCTTTTTCACCATAGCCCTCTATGGGCTTCCAAATATCCCTTTGCCAATTCCACAAGAACAGCCTTAGCGAAAGGCTTCTTGAAGGGAAAGATGTAACTGTGAGATGAATTAACAGAACACAGAGCAGTTTCTCAGAAAGCATCTTTCCAGTTTTGAACGGAAGATATTTCCTTTTTCACCATAGCCCTCTATGGGCTTCCAAATATCCCTTTGCCAATTCCACAAGAACAGCCTTAGCGAAAGGCTTCTTGAAGGGAAAGATGTAACTCTGTGAGATGAATTAACAGAACACAGAGCAGTTTCTCAGAAACCTTCTTTCCAGTTTTGAACGGAAGATATTTCCTTTTTCACCATAGCCCTCTATGGGCTTCCAAATATCCCTTTGCCAATTCCACAAGAACAGCCTTAGCGAAAGGCTTCTTGAAGGGAAAGATGTAACTCTGGGAGATGAATTAACAGAACACAGAGCAGTTTCTCAGAAACCTTCTTTCCAGTTTTGAACGGAAGATATTTCCTTTTTCACCATAGCCCTCTATGGGCTTCCAAATATCGCTTTGCCAATTCCACAAGAACAGCCTTAGCGAAAGGCTTCTTGAAGGGAAAGATGTAACTCTGTGAGATGAATTAAGAGAACACAGAGCAGTTTCTCAGAAAGCTTCTTTCCAGTTTTGAACGGAAGATATTTCCTTTTTCACCATAGCCCTCTATGGGCTTCCAAATATCCCTTTGCCAATTCCACAAGAACAGCCTTAGCGAAAGGCTTCTTGAAGGGAAAGATGTAACTCTGTGAGATGAATTAACAGAACACAGAGCAGTTTCTCAGAAAGCTTCTTTCTAGTTTTCAACGGAAGATATTTCCTTTTTCACCATAGCCCTCTATGGGCTTCCAAATATCCCTTTGCCAATTCCACAAGAACAGCCTTAGCGAAAGGCTTCTTGAAGGGAAACATGTAACTCTGTGAGATGAATTAACAGAACACAGAGCAGTTTCTCAGAAAGCTTCTTTCCAGTTTTGAACGGAAGATATTTCCTTTTTCACCATAGCCCTCTATGGGCTTCCAAATATCCCTTTGCCAATTCCACAAGAACAGCCTTAGCGAAAGGCTTCTTAAAGGGAAAGATGTAACTCTGTGAGATGAATTAACAGAACACAGAGCAGTTTCTCAGAAAACTTCTTTCCAGTTTTGAACGGAAGATATTTCCTTTTTCACCATAGCCCTCTATGGGCTTCCAAATATCCCTTTGCCAATTCCACAAGAACAGCCTTAGCGAAAGGCTTCTTGAAGGGAAAGATGTAACTCTGTGAGATGAATTAACAGAACACAGAGCAGTTTCTCAGAAAGCTTCTTTCCAGTTTTGAATGGAAGATATTTCCTTTTTCACCATAGCCCTCTATGGGCTTCCAAATATCCCTTTGCCAATTCCACAAGAACAGCCTTAGCGAAAGGCTTCTTGAAGGGAAAGATGTAACTGTGAGATGAATTAACAGAACACAGAGCAGTTTCTCAGAAAGCTTCTTTCCAGTTTTGAACGGAAGGTATTTCCTTTTTCACCATAGCCCTCTATGGGCTTCCAAATATCCCTTTGCCAATTCCACAAGAACAGCCTTAGCGAAAGGCTTCTTGAAGGGAAAGATGTAACTGTGAGATGAATTAACAGAACACAGAGCAGTTTCTCAGAAAGCATCTTTCCAGTTTTGAACGGAAGATATTTCCTTTTTCACCATAGCCCTCTATGGGCTTCCAAATATCCCTTTGCCAATTCCACAAGAACAGCCTTAGCGAAAGGCTTCTTGAAGGGAAAGATGTAACTCTGGGAGATGAATTAACAGAACACAGAGCAGTTTCTCAGAAACCTTCTTTCCAGTTTTGAACGGAAGATATTTTTTTTTTCACCATAGCTCTCTATGGGCTTCCAAATATCCCTTTGCCAATGCCACAAGAACAGCCTTAGAGAAAGGCTTCTTGAAGGGAAAGATGTAACTCTGTGAGATGAATTAACAGAACACAGAGCAGTTTCTCAGAAAGCTTCTTTCCAGTTTTGAATGGAAGATATTTCCTTTTTCACCATAGCCCTCTATGGGCTTCCAAATATCCCTTTGCCAATTCCACAAGAACAGCCTTAGCGAAAGGCTTCTTGAAGGGAAAGATGTAACTGTGAGATGAATTAACAGAACACAGAGCAGTTTCTCAGAAAGCATCTTTCCAGTTTTGAACGGAAGATATTTCCTTTTTCACCATAGCCCTCTATGGGCTTCCAAATATCCCTTTGCCAATTCCACAAGAACAGCCTGAGCGAAAGGCTTCTTGAAGGGAAAGATGTAACTCTGTGAGATGAATTAACAGAACACAGAGCAGTTTCTCAGAAACCTTCTTTCCAGTTTTGAACGGAAGATATTTCCTTTTTCACCATAGCCCTCTATGGGCTTCCAAATATCCCTTTGCCAATTCCACAAGAACAGCCTTAGCGAAAGGCTTCTTGAAGGGAAAGATGTAACTCTGGGAGATGAATTAACAGAACACAGAGCAGTTTCTCAGAAACCTTCTTTCCAGTTTTGAACGGAAGATATTTCCTTTTTCACCATAGCCCTCTATGGGCTTCCAAATATCGCTTTGCCAATTCCACAAGAACAGCCTTAGCGAAAGGCTTCTTGAAGGGAAAGATGTAACTCTGTGAGATGAATTAAGAGAACACAGAGCAGTTTCTCAGAAAGCTTCTTTCCAGTTTTGAACGGAAGATATTTCCTTTTTCACCATAGCCCTCTATGGGCTTCCAAATATCCCTTTGCCAATTCCACAAGAACAGCCTTAGCGAAAGGCTTCTTGAAGGGAAAGATGTAACTCTGTGAGATGAATTAACAGAACACAGAGCAGTTTCTCAGAAAGCTTCTTTCTAGTTTTCAACGGAAGATATTTCCTTTTTCACCATAGCCCTCTATGGGCTTCCAAATATCCCTTTGCCAATTCCACAAGAACAGCCTTAGCGAAAGGCTTCTTGAAGGGAAACATGTAACTCTGTGAGATGAATTAACAGAACACAGAGCAGTTTCTCAGAAAGCTTCTTTCCAGTTTTGAACGGAAGATATTTCCTTTTTCACCATAGCCCTCTATGGGCTTCCAAATATCCCTTTGCCACTTCCACAAGAACAGCCTTAGCGAAAGGCTTCTTAAAGGGAAAGATGTAACTCTGTGAGATGAATTAACAGAACACAGAGCAGTTTCTCAGAAAACTTCTTTCCAGTTTTGAACGGAAGATATTTCCTTTTTCACCATAGCCCTCTATGGGCTTCCAAATATCCCTTTGCCAATTCCCCAAGGACAGCCTTAGCGAAAGGCTTCTTGAAGGGAAAGATGTAACTCTGTGAGATGAATTAACAGAACACAGAGCAGTTTCTCAGAAAGCTTCTTTCCAGTTTTGAATGGAAGATATTTCCTTTTTCACCATAGCCCTCTATGGGCTTCCAAATATCCCTTTGCCAATTCCACAAGAACAGCCTTAGCGAAAGGCTTCTTGAAGGGAAAGATGTAACTGTGAGATGAATTAACAGAACACAGAGCAGTTTCTCAGAAAGCTTCTTTCCAGTTTTGAACGGAAGATATTTCCTTTTTCACCATAGCCCTCTATGGGCTTCCAAATATCCCTTTGCCAATTCCACAAGAACAGCCTTAGCGAAAGGCTTCTTGAAGGGAAAGATGTAACTCTGTGAGATGAATTAACAGAACACAGAGCAGTTTCTCAGAAAGCTTCTTTCCAGTTTTGAACGGAAGATATTTCCTTTTTCACCATAGCCCTCTATGGGCTTCCAAATATACCTTTGCCAATTCCACAAGAAAAGCCTTAGCGAAAGGCTTCTTGAAGGGAAAGATGTAACTCTGTGAGATGAATTAACAGAACACAGAGCAGTTTCTCAGAAAGCTTCTTTCCAGTTTTGAACGGAAGATATTTCCTTTTTCACCATAGCCCTCTATGGGCTTCAAAATATCCCTTTGTCAATTCCACAAGAACAGCCATAGCGAAAGGCTTCTTGAAGGGAAACATGTAACTCTGTGAGATGAATTAACAGAACACAGAGCAGTTTCTCAGAAAGCTTCTTTCTAGTTTTCAACGGAAGATATTTCCTTTTTCACCATAGCCCTCTATGGGCTTCCAAATATCCCTTTTCCAATTCCACAAGAACAGCCTTAGCGAAAGGCTTCTTCAAGGGAAAGATGTAACTCTGTGAGACGAATTAACAGAACACAGAGCAGTTTCTCAGAAAGCTTCTTTCCAGTTTTGAACGAAAGTTATTTCCTTTTTCACCATAGCCCTCTATGGGCTTCCAAATATCCCTTTGCCAATTCCACAAGAACAGCCTTAGCGAAAGACTTCTTGAAGGGAAAGACGTAACTCTGTGAGATGAATTAACAGAACACAGAGCAGTTTCTCAGAAAGCTTCATTCCAGTTTTGAACGGAAGATATTTCCTTTTTCAACACAGCCCTCTTTGGGCTTCCAAATATCCCTTTGCCAATTCCACAAGAACAGCCTTTGCGAAAGGCTTCTTGAAGGGAAAGATGTAACTCTGTGAGATGAATTAACAGAACACAGAGCAGTTTCTCAGAAAGCTTCTTTCCAGTTTTGAACGGAAGATATTTCCTTTTTCACCATAGCCCTCTATGGGCTTCCAAATATCTCTTTGCCAATTCCACAAGAACAGCCTTAGCGAAAGGCTTCTTGAAGGGAAAGATGTGACTCTGTGAGATGAATTAACAGAACACAGAGCAGTTTCTCAGAAAGCTTCTTTCCAGTTTTGAACGGAAGATATTTCCTTTTTCACCATAGCCCTCTATGGGCTTCCAAATATCCCTTTGCCAATTCCACAAGAACAGCCTTAGCGAAAGGCTTCTTAAAGGGAAACATGTAACTCTGTGAGATGAATTAACAGAACACAGAGCAGTTTCTCAGAAAGCTTCTTTCCAGTTTTGAACGGAAGATATTTCCTTTTTCACCATAGCCCTCTATGGGCTTCCAAATATCCCTTTGCCAATTCCACAAGAACAGCCTTAGCGAAAGGCTTCTTGAAGGGAAAGATGTAACTCTGTGAGATGAATTAACAGAACACAGAGCAGTTTCTCAGAAAGCTTCTTTCCAGTTTTGAATGGAAGATATTTCCTTTTTCACCATAGCCCTCTATGGGCTTCCAAATATACCTTTGCCAATTCCAAAAGAACAGCCTTAGCGAAAGGCTTCTTGAAGGGAAAGATGTAACTGTGAGATGAATTAACAGAACACAGAGCAGTTTCTCAGAAAGCTTCTTTCCAGTTTTGAACGGAAGATATTTCCTTTTTCACCACAGCCCTCTATGGGCTTCCAAATATCCCTTTGCCAATTCCACAAGAACAGCCTTAGCGAAAGGCTTCTTGAAGGGAAAGATGTAACTGTGAGATGAATTAACAGAACACAGAGCAGTTTCTCAGAAAGCATCTTCCCAGTTTTGAACGGAAGATATTTCCTTTTTCACCATAGCCCTCTATGGGCTTCCAAATATCCCTTTGCCAATTCCACAAGAACAGCCTTAGCGAAAGCCTTCTTGAAGGGAAAGATGTAACTCTGGGAGATGAATTAACAGAACACAGAGCAGTTTCTCAGAAACCTTCTTTCCAGTTTTGAACGGAAGATATTTCCTTTTTCACCATAGCTCTCTATGGGCTTCCAAATATCCCTTTGCCAATGCCACAAGAACAGCCTTAGCGAAAGGCTTCTTGAAGGGAAAGATGTAACTCTGTGAGATGAATTAACAGAACACAGAGCAGTTTCTCAGAAAGCTTCTTTCCAGTTTTGAACGGAAGATATTTCCTTTTTCACCATAGCCTTCTATGGGCTTCCAAATATCCCTTTGCCAATTCCACAAGAACAGCCTTAGCGAAATGCTTCTTGAAGGGAAAGATGTTTCTCTGTGAGATGAATTAACGGAACACAGAGCAGTTTCTCAGAAAGTTTCTTTCCAGTTTTGAACGGAAGATATTTCCTTTTTCACCATAGCCCTCTATCTACTTCCAAATATCCCTTTCCCAATCACACAAGAACAGCCTTAGCGAAAGGCTTCTTGAAGGGAAAGATGTAACTCTGTGAGATGAATTAACAGAACACAGAGCAGTTTCTCAGAAAGCTTCTCTCCAGTTTTGAACGGAAGATATTTCCTTTTTCACCATAGCCCTCTATGGGCTTCCAAATATCCCTTTGCCAATTCCACAAGAAAAGCCTTAGCGAAAGGCTTCTTGAAGGGAAAGATGTAACTCTGTGAGATGAATTAACAGAACACAGAGCAGTTTCTCAGAAAGCTTCTTTCCAGTTTTGAACGGAAGATATTTCCTTTTTCACCATAGCCCTCTATGCGCTTCCAAATATACCTTTGCCAATTCCACAAGAACAGCCTTAGCGAAAGGCTTCTTGAAGGGAAAGATGTAACACTGTGAGATGAATTAACAGAACACAGAGCAGTTTCTCAGAAAGCTTCTTTCCAGTTTTGAACGGAAGATATTTCCTTTTTCACCATAGCCCTCTATGGGCTTCAAAATATCCCTTTGTCAATTCCACAAGAACAGCCATAGCGAAAGGCTTCTTGAAGGGAAACATGTAACTCTGTGAGATGAATTAACAGAACACAGAGCAGTTTCTCAGAAAGCTTCTTTCTAGTTTTCAACGAAAGATATTTGCTTTTTCACCATAGCCCTCTATGGGCTTCCAAATATCCCTTTTCCAATTCCACAAGAACAGCCTTAGCGAAAGGCTTCTTGAAGGGAAAGATGTGACTCTGTGAGATGAATTAACAGAACACAGAGCAGTTTCTCAGAAAGCTTCTTTCCAGTTTTGAACGGAAGATATTTCCTTTTTCACCATAGCCCTCTATGGGCTTCCAAATATCCCTTTGCCAATTCCACTAGAACAGCCTTAGCGAAAGGCTTCTTGAAGGGAAACAGGTAACTCTGTGAGATGAATTAACCCAACACAGAGCAGTTTCTCAGGTAGCTTCTTTCCAGTTTTGAATGGAAGATATTTCCTTTTTCACCATAGCCTTCTATGGGCTTCCAAATATCCCTTTACCAATTCCACAAGAACATCCTTAGCGAAAGGCTTCTGGAAGGGAAAGATGTAACTCTGTGAGATGAATTAACAGAACACAGAGCAGTTTCTCAGAAAGCTTCTTTCCAGTTTTGAACGGAAGATATTTCCTTTTTCACCATAGCCCTCTATGGGCTTCCAAATATCCCTTTGCCAATTCCACAAGAACAGCCTTAGCGGAAGGCTTCTTGAAGGGAAAGATGTAACACTGTGAGATGAATTAACAGAACACAGAGCAGTTTCTCAGAAAGCTTCTTTCCAGTTTTGAACGGAAGATATTTCCTTTTTCACCATAGCCCTCTATGGGCTTCCAAATATCCCTTTGCCAATTCCACAAGAACAGCCTTAGTGAAAGGCTTCTTGAAGGGAAAGATGTAACTCTGTGAGATGAATTAACAGAACACAGAGCAGTTTCTCAGAAAGCTTCTTTCCAGTTTGGAACGGAAGATGTTTCCTTTTTCACCATAGCCCTCTTTGGGCTTCCAAATATCCCTTTGCCAATTCCACAAGAACAGCCTTAGCGAAATGCTTCTTGAAGGGAAAGATGTAACTCTGTGAGATGAATTCACAGAACACAGAGCAGTTTCTCAGAAAGCTTCTTTCCAGTTTTGAACGGAAGATATTTCCTTTTTCACCATAGCCCTCTATGGGCTTCCAAATATCCCTTTGTCAATTCCACAAGAACAGCCATAGCGAAAGGCTTCTTGAAGGGAAACATGTAACTCTGTGAGATGAATTAACAGAACACAGAGCAGTTTCTCAGAAAGCTTCTTTCTAGTTTTCAACGGAAGATATTTCCTTTTTCACCATAGCCCTCTATGGGCTTCCAAATATCCCTTTTCCAATTCCACAAGAACAGCCTTAGCGAAAGGCTTCTTCAAGGGAAAGATGTAACTCTGTGAGACGAATTAACAGAACACAGAGCAGTTTCTCAGAAAGCTTCTTTCCAGTTTTGAACGGAAGTTATTTCCTTTTTCACCATAGCCCTCTATGGGCTTCCAAATATCCCTTTGCCAATTCCACAAGAACAGCCTTAGCGAATGACTTCTTGAAGGGAAAGACGTAACTCTGTGAGATGAATTAACAGAACACAGAGCAGTTTCTCAGAAAGCTTCATTCCAGTTTTGAACGGAAGATATTTCCTTTTTCAACATAGCCCTCTATGGGCTTCCAAATATCCCTTTGCCAATTCCACAAGAACAGCCTTAGTGAAAGGCTTCTTGAAGGGAAAGATGTAACTCTGTGAGGTGAATTAACAGAACACAGAGCAGTTTCTCAGAAAGCTTCTTTCCAGTTTGGAACGGAAGATGTTTCCTTTTTCACCATAGCCCTCTATGGGCTTCCAAATATCCCTTTGTCAATTCCACAAGAACAGCCATAGCGAAAGGCTTCTTGAAGGGAAACATGTAACTCTGTGAGATGAATTAACAGAACACAGAGCAGTTTCTCAGAAAGCTTCCTTCTAGTTTTCAACGGAAGATATTTCCTTTTTCACCATAGCCCTCTATGGGCTTCCAAATATCCCTTTTCCAATTCCAAAAGAACAGCCTTAGCGAAAGGCTTCTTCAAGCGAAAGATGTAACTCTGTGAGACGAATTAACAGAACACAGAGCAGTTTCTCAGAAAGCTTCTTTCCAGTTTTGAACGGAAGATATTTCCTTTTTCACCATAGCCCTCTATGGGCTTCCAAATTACCCTTTGCCAATTCCCCAAGAACAGCCTTAGCGAAAGGCTTCTTGAAGGGAAAGATGTAACTGTGAGATGAATTAACAGAACACAGAGCAGTTTCTCAGAAAGCTTCTTTCCAGTTTTGAACGGAAGATATTTCCTTTTTCACCATAGCCCTCTATGGGCTTCCAAATATCCCTTTGCCAATTCCACAAGAACAGCCTTAGCGAAAGGCTTCTTGAAGGGAAAGATGTAACTCTGTGAGATGAATTAACAGAACACAGAGCAGTTTCTCAGAAAGCTTCTTTCCAGTTTTGAACGGAAGATATTTCCTTTTTCACCATAGCCCTCAATGGGCTTCCAAATATCCCTTTGCCAATGCCACAAGAACAGCCTTAGCGAAAGGCTTCTTGAAGGGAAAGATGTAACTCTGGGAGATGAATTAACAGAACACAGAGCAGTTTCTCAGAAAGCTTCTTTCCAGTTTTGAACGGAAGATATTTCCTTTTTCACCATAGCCCTCTATGGGCTTCCAAATATCCCTTTGCCAATTCCACAAGAACAGCCTTAGCGAAAGGCTTCTTGAAGGGAAAGATGTAACTGTGAGATGAATTAACAGAACACAGAGCAGTTTCTCAGAAAGCATCTTTCCAGTTTTGAACGGAAGATATTTCCTTTTTCACCATAGCCCTCTATGGGCTTCCAAATATCCCTTTGCCAATTCCACAAGAACAGCCTTAGCGAAAGGCTTCTTGAAGGGAAAGATGTAACTCTGTGAGATGAATTAACAGAACACAGAGCAGTTTCTCAGAAACCTTCTTTCCAGTTTTGAACGGAAGATATTTCCTTTTTCACCATAGCCCTCTATGGGCTTCCAAATATCCCTTTGCCAATTCCACAAGAACAGCCTTAGCGAAAGGCTTCTTGAAGGGAAAGATGTAACTCTGGGAGATGAATTAACAGAACACAGAGCAGTTTCTCAGAAACCTTCTTTCCAGTTTTGAACGGAAGATATTTCCTTTTTCACCATAGCCCTCTATGGGCTTCCAAATATCGCTTTGCCAATTCCACAAGAACAGCCTTAGCGAAAGGCTTCTTGAAGGGAAAGATGTAACTCTGTGAGATGAATTAAGAGAACACAGAGCAGTTTCTCAGAAAGCTTCTTTCCAGTTTTGAACGGAAGATATTTCCTTTTTCACCATAGCCCTCTATGGGCTTCCAAATATCCCTTTGCCAATTCCACAAGAACAGCCTTAGCGAAAGGCTTCTTGAAGGGAAAGATGTAACTCTGTGAGATGAATTAACAGAACACAGAGCAGTTTCTCAGAAAGCTTCTTTCTAGTTTTCAACGGAAGATATTTCCTTTTTCACCATAGCCCTCTATGGGCTTCCAAATATCCCTTTGCCAATTCCACAAGAACAGCCTTAGCGAAAGGCTTCTTGAAGGGAAACATGTAACTCTGTGAGATGAATTAACAGAACACAGAGCAGTTTCTCAGAAAGCTTCTTTCCAGTTTTGAACGGAAGATATTTCCTTTTTCACCATAGCCCTCTATGGGCTTCCAAATATCCCTTTGCCACTTCCACAAGAACAGCCTTAGCGAAAGGCTTCTTAAAGGGAAAGATGTAACTCTGTGAGATGAATTAACAGAACACAGAGCAGTTTCTCAGAAAACTTCTTTCCAGTTTTGAACGGAAGATATTTCCTTTTTCACCATAGCCCTCTATGGGCTTCCAAATATCCCTTTGCCAATTCCCCAAGGACAGCCTTAGCGAAAGGCTTCTTGAAGGGAAAGATGTAACTCTGTGAGATGAATTAACAGAACACAGAGCAGTTTCTCAGAAAGCTTCTTTCCAGTTTTGAATGGAAGATATTTCCTTTTTCACCATAGCCCTCTATGGGCTTCCAAATATCCCTTTGCCAATTCCACAAGAACAGCCTTAGCGAAAGGCTTCTTGAAGGGAAAGATGTAACTGTGAGATGAATTAACAGAACACAGAGCAGTTTCTCAGAAAGCTTCTTTCCAGTTTTGAACGGAAGATATTTCCTTTTTCACCATAGCCCTCTATGGGCTTCCAAATATCCCTTTGCCAATTCCACAAGAACAGCCTTAGCGAAAGGCTTCTTGAAGGGAAAGATGTAACTCTGTGAGATGAATTAACAGAACACAGAGCAGTTTCTCAGAAAGCTTCTTTCCAGTTTTGAACGGAAGATATTTCCTTTTTCACCATAGCCCTCTATGGGCTTCCAAATATCCCTTTGCCAATTCCACAAGAAAAGCCTTAGCGAAAGGCTTCTTGAAGGGAAAGATGTAACTCTGTGAGATGAATTAACAGAACACAGAGCAGTTTCTCAGAAAGCTTCTTTCCAGTTTTGAACGGAAGATATTTCCTTTTTCACCATAGCCCTCTATGGGCTTCAAAATATCCCTTTGTCAATTCCACAAGAACAGCCATAGCGAAAGGCTTCTTGAAGGGAAACATGTAACTCTGTGAGATGAATTAACAGAACACAGAGCAGTTTCTCAGAAAGCTTCTTTCTAGTTTTCAACGGAAGATATTTCCTTTTTCACCATAGCCCTCTATGGGCTTCCAAATATCCCTTTTCCAATTCCACAAGAACAGCCTTAGCGAAAGGCTTCTTCAAGGGAAAGATGTAACTCTGTGAGACGAATTAACAGAACACAGAGCAGTTTCTCAGAAAGCTTCTTTCCAGTTTTGAACGAAAGTTATTTCCTTTTTCACCATAGCCCTCTATGGGCTTCCAAATATCCCTTTGCCAATTCCACAAGAACAGCCTTAGCGAAAGACTTCTTGAAGGGAAAGACGTAACTCTGTGAGATGAATTAACAGAACACAGAGCAGTTTCTCAGAAAGCTTCATTCCAGTTTTGAACGGAAGATATTTCCTTTTTCAACACAGCCCTCTTTGGGCTTCCAAATATCCCTTTGCCAATTCCACAAGAACAGCCTTTGCGAAAGGCTTCTTGAAGGGAAAGATGTAACTCTGTGAGATGAATTAACAGAACACAGAGCAGTTTCTCAGAAAGCTTCTTTCCAGTTTTGAACGGAAGATATTTCCTTTTTCACCATAGCCCTCTATGGGCTTCCAAATATCTCTTTGCCAATTCCACAAGAACAGCCTTAGCGAAAGGCTTCTTGAAGGGAAAGATGTGACTCTGTGAGATGAATTAACAGAACACAGAGCAGTTTCTCAGAAAGCTTCTTTCCAGTTTTGAACGGAAGATATTTCCTTTTTCACCATAGCCCTCTATGGGCTTCCAAATATCCCTTTGCCAATTCCACAAGAACAGCCTTAGCGAAAGGCTTCTTAAAGGGAAACATGTAACTCTGTGAGATGAATTAACAGAACACAGAGCAGTTTCTCAGAAAGCTTCTTTCCAGTTTTGAACGGAAGATATTTCCTTTTTCACCATAGCCCTCTATGGGCTTCCAAATATCCCTTTGCCAATTCCACAAGAACAGCCTTAGCGAAAGGCTTCTTGAAGGGAAAGATGTAACTCTGTGAGATGAATTAACAGAACACAGAGCAGTTTCTCAGAAAGCTTCTTTCCAGTTTTGAATGGAAGATATTTCCTTTTTCACCATAGCCCTCTATGGGCTTCCAAATATCCCTTTGCCAATTCCAAAAGAACAGCCTTAGCGAAAGGCTTCTTGAAGGGAAAGATGTAACTGTGAGATGAATTAACAGAACACAGAGCAGTTTCTCAGAAAGCTTCTTTCCAGTTTTGAACGGAAGATATTTCCTTTTTCACCACAGCCCTCTATGGGCTTCCAAATATCCCTTTGCCAATTCCACAAGAACAGCCTTAGCGAAAGGCTTCTTGAAGGGAAAGATGTAACTGTGAGATGAATTAACAGAACACAGAGCAGTTTCTCAGAAAGCATCTTCCCAGTTTTGAACGGAAGATATTTCCTTTTTCACCATAGCCCTCTATGGGCTTCCAAATATCCCTTTGCCAATTCCACAAGAACAGCCTTAGCGAAAGCCTTCTTGAAGGGAAAGATGTAACTCTGGGAGATGAATTAACAGAACACAGAGCAGTTTCTCAGAAACCTTCTTTCCAGTTTTGAACGGAAGATATTTCCTTTTTCACCATAGCTCTCTATGGGCTTCCAAATATCCCTTTGCCAATGCCACAAGAACAGCCTTAGCGAAAGGCTTCTTGAAGGGAAAGATGTAACTCTGTGAGATGAATTAACAGAACACAGAGCAGTTTCTCAGAAAGCTTCTTTCCAGTTTTGAACGGAAGATATTTCCTTTTTCACCATAGCCTTCTATGGGCTTCCAAATATCCCTTTGCCAATTCCACAAGAACAGCCTTAGCGAAATGCTTCTTGAAGGGAAAGATGTTTCTCTGTGAGATGAATTAACGGAACACAGAGCAGTTTCTCAGAAAGTTTCTTTCCAGTTTTGAACGGAAGATATTTCCTTTTTCACCATAGCCCTCTATCTACTTCCAAATATCCCTTTCCCAATCACACAAGAACAGCCTTAGCGAAAGGCTTCTTGAAGGGAAAGATGTAACTCTGTGAGATGAATTAACAGAACACAGAGCAGTTTCTCAGAAAGCTTCTTTCCAGTTTTGAACGGAAGATATTTCCTTTTTCACCATAGCCCTCTATGGGCTTCCAAATATCCCTTTGCCAATTCCACAAGAAAAGCCTTAGCGAAAGGCTTCTTGAAGGGAAAGATGTAACTCTGTGAGATGAATTAACAGAACACAGAGCAGTTTCTCAGAAAGCTTCTTTCCAGTTTTGAACGGAAGATATTTCCTTTTTCACCATAGCCCTCTATGCGCTTCCAAATATACCTTTGCCAATTCCACAAGAACAGCCTTAGCGAAAGGCTTCTTGAAGGGAAAGATGTAACACTGTGAGATGAATTAACAGAACACAGAGCAGTTTCTCAGAAAGCTTCTTTCCAGTTTTGAACGGAAGATATTTCCTTTTTCACCATAGCCCTCTATGGGCTTCAAAATATCCCTTTGTCAATTCCACAAGAACAGCCATAGCGAAAGGCTTCTTGAAGGGAAACATGTAACTCTGTGAGATGAATTAACAGAACACAGAGCAGTTTCTCAGAAAGCTTCTTTCTAGTTTTCAACGAAAGATATTTGCTTTTTCACCATAGCCCTCTATGGGCTTCCAAATATCCCTTTTCCAATTCCACAAGAACAGCCTTAGCGAAAGGCTTCTTGAAGGGAAAGATGTGACTCTGTGAGATGAATTAACAGAACACAGAGCAGTTTCTCAGAAAGCTTCTTTCCAGTTTTGAACGGAAGATATTTCCTTTTTCACCATAGCCCTCTATGGGCTTCCAAATATCCCTTTGCCAATTCCACTAGAACAGCCTTAGCGAAAGGCTTCTTGAAGGGAAACAGGTAACTCTGTGAGATGAATTAACAGAACACAGAGCAGTTTCTCATGTAGCTTCTTTCCAGTTTTGAATGGAAGATATTTCCTTTTTCACCATAGCCTTCTATGGGCTTCCAAATATCCCTTTACCAATTCCACAAGAACATCCTTAGCGAAAGGCTTCTGGAAGGGAAAGATGTAACTCTGTGAGATGAATTAACAGAACACAGAGCAGTTTCTCAGAAAGCTTCTTTCCAGTTTTGAACGGAAGATATTTCCTTTTTCACCATAGCCCTCTATGGGCTTCCAAATATCCCTTTGCCAATTCCACAAGAACAGCCTTAGCGGAAGGCTTCTTGAAGGGAAAGATGTAACACTGTGAGATGAATTAACAGAACACAGAGCAGTTTCTCAGAAAGCTTCTTTCCAGTTTTGAACGGAAGATATTTCCTTTTTCACCATAGCCCTCTATGGGCTTCCAAATATCCCTTTGCCAATTCCACAAGAACAGCCTTAGTGAAAGGCTTCTTGAAGGGAAAGATGTAACTCTGTGAGATGAATTAACAGAACACAGAGCAGTTTCTCAGAAAGCTTCTTTCCAGTTTGGAACGGAAGATGTTTCCTTTTTCACCATAGCCCTCTTTGGGCTTCCAAATATCCCTTTGCCAATTCCACAAGAACAGCCTTAGCGAAATGCTTCTTGAAGGGAAAGATGTAACTCTGTGAGATGAATTCACAGAACACAGAGCAGTTTCTCAGAAAGCTTCTTTCCAGTTTTGAACGGAAGATATTTCCTTTTTCACCATAGCCCTCTATGGGCTTCCAAATATCCCTTTGTCAATTCCACAAGAACAGCCATAGCGAAAGGCTTCTTGAAGGGAAACATGTAACTCTGTGAGATGAATTAACAGAACACAGAGCAGTTTCTCAGAAAGCTTCTTTCTAGTTTTCAACGGAAGATATTTCCTTTTTCACCATAGCCCTCTATGGGCTTCCAAATATCCCTTTTCCAATTCCACAAGAACAGCCTTAGCGAAAGGCTTCTTCAAGGGAAAGATGTAACTCTGTGAGACGAATTAACAGAACACAGAGCAGTTTCTCAGAAAGCTTCTTTCCAGTTTTGAACGGAAGTTATTTCCTTTATCACCATAGCCCTCTATGGGCTTCCAAATATCCCTTTGCCAATTCCACAAGAACAGCCTTAGCGAATGACTTCTTGAAGGGAAAGACGTAACTCTGTGAGATGAATTAACAGAACACAGAGCAGTTTCTCAGAAAGCTTCATTCCAGTTTTGAACGGAAGATATTTCCTTTTTCAACATAGCCCTCTATGGGCTTCCAAATATCCCTTTGCCAATTCCACAAGAACAGCCTTAGCGAAAGGCTTCTTGAAGGGAAAGATGTAACTCTGTGAGATGAATTAACAGAACACAGAGCAGTTTCTCAGAAAGCTTCTTTCCAGTTTTGAACGGAAGATATTTCCTTTTTCACCATATCCTTCTATAGGCTTCCAAATATCCCTTTGCCATTTCCACAAGAACAGCCTTAGCGAAAGGCTTCTTGAAGGGAAAGATGTAACTCTGTGAGATGAATTAACAGAACACAGAGCAGTTTCTCAGAAAGCTTCTTTCCAGTTTTGAACGGAAGATATTTCCTTTTTCACCATAGCCCTCTATGGGCTTCCACATATCCCTTTGCCAATTCCACAAGAACAGCCTTAGCGAAAGGCTTCTTGAAGGGAAAGATGTAACTCTGTGAGATGAATTAACAGAACACAGAGCAGTTTCTCAGAAAGCTTCTTTCCAGTTTTGAACGGAAGATATTTCCTTTTTCACCATAGACCTCTATGGGCTTCCAAATATCGCCTTGCCAATTCCACAAGAACAGCCTTAGCGAAAGGCTTCTTGAAGGGAAAGATGTAACTCTGTGAGATGAATTAACAGAACACAGAGCAGTTTCTCAGAAAGCTTCTTTCCAGTTTTGAACGGAAGATATTTCCTTTTTCACCATAGCCCTCTATGGGCTTCCAAATATCCCTTTGCCAATCCCACAAGAACAGCCTTAGCGAAAGGATTCTTGAAGGGAAAGATGTAACTGTGAGATGAATTAACAGAACACAGAGCAGTTTCTCAGAAAGCATCTTTCCAGTTTTGAACGGAAGATATTTCCTTTTTCACCATAGCCCTCTATGGGCTTCCAAATATCCCTTTGCCAATTCCACAAGAACAGCCTTAGCGAAAGGCTTCTTGAAGGAAAGATGTAACTCTGTGAGATGAATTAACAGAACACAGAGCAGTTTCTCAGAAAGCTTCTTTTCAGTTTTGAACGGAAGATATTTCCTTTTTCACCATAGCCCTCTATGGGCTTCCAAATATCCCTTTGCCAATTCCACAAGAACAGCCTTAGTGAAAGGCTTCTTGAAGGGAAAGATGTAACTCTGTGAGGTGAATTAACAGAACACAGAGCAGTTTCTCAGAAAGCTTCTTTCCAGTTTGGAACGGAAGATGTTTCCTTTTTCACCATAGCCCTCTATGGGCTTCCAAATATCCCTTTGTCAATTCCACAAGAACAGCCATAGCGAAAGGCTTCTTGAAGGGAAACATGTAACTCTGGGAGATGAATTAACAGAACACAGAGCAGTTTCTCAGAAACCTTCTTTCCAGTTTTGAACGGAAGATATTTCCTTTTTCACCATAGCCCTCTATGGGCTTCCAAATATCCCTTTGCCAATTCCACAAGAACAGCCTTAGCGAAAGGCTTCTTGAAGGGAAAGATGTAACTCTGGGAGATGAATTAACAGAACACAGAGCAGTTTCTCAGAAACCTTCTTTCCAGTTTTGAACGGAAGATATTTCCTTTTTCACCATAGCCCTCTATGGGCTTCCAAATATCGCTTTGCCAATTCCACAAGAACAGCCTTAGCGAAAGGCTTCTTGAAGGGAAAGATGTAACTCTGTGAGATGAATTAAGAGAACACAGAGCAGTTTCTCAGAAAGCTTCTTTCCAGTTTTGAACGGAAGATATTTCCTTTTTCACCATAGCCCTCTATGGGCTTCCAAATATCCCTTTGCCAATTCCACAAGAACAGCCTTAGCGAAAGGCTTCTTGAAGGGAAAGATGTAACTCTGTGAGATGAATTAACAGAACACAGAGCAGTTTCTCAGAAAGCTTCTTTCTAGTTTTCAACGGAAGATATTTCCTTTTTCACCATAGCCCTCTATGGGCTTCCAAATATCCCTTTGCCAATTCCACAAGAACAGCCTTAGCGAAAGGCTTCTTGAAGGGAAACATGTAACTCTGTGAGATGAATTAACAGAACACAGAGCAGTTTCTCAGAAAGCTTCTTTCCAGTTTTGAACGGAAGATATTTCCTTTTTCACCATAGCCCTCTATGGGCTTCCAAATATCCCTTTGCCACTTCCACAAGAACAGCCTTAGCGAAAGGCTTCTTAAAGGGAAAGATGTAACTCTGTGAGATGAATTAACAGAACACAGAGCAGTTTCTCAGAAAACTTCTTTCCAGTTTTGAACGGAAGATATTTCCTTTTTCACCATAGCCCTCTATGGGCTTCCAAATATCCCTTTGCCAATTCCCCAAGGACAGCCTTAGCGAAAGGCTTCTTGAAGGGAAAGATGTAACTCTGTGAGATGAATTAACAGAACACAGAGCAGTTTCTCAGAAAGCTTCTTTCCAGTTTTGAATGGAAGATATTTCCTTTTTCACCATAGCCCTCTATGGGCTTCCAAATATCCCTTTGCCAATTCCACAAGAACAGCCATAGCGAAAGGCTTCTTGAAGGGAAACATGTAACTCTGTGAGATGAATTAACAGAACACAGAGCAGTTTCTCAGAAAGCTTCTTTCTAGTTTTCAACGGAAGATATTTCCTTTTTCACCATAGCCCTCTATGGGCTTCCAAATATCCCTTTTCCAATTCCACAAGAACAGCCTTAGCGAAAGGCTTCTTCAAGGGAAAGATGTAACTCTGTGAGACGAATTAACAGAACACAGAGCAGTTTCTCAGAAAGCTTCTTTCCAGTTTTGAACGAAAGTTATTTCCTTTTTCACCATAGCCCTCTATGGGCTTCCAAATATCCCTTTGCCAATTCCACAAGAACAGCCTTAGCGAAAGACTTCTTGAAGGGAAAGACGTAACTCTGTGAGATGAATTAACAGAACACAGAGCAGTTTCTCAGAAAGCTTCATTCCAGTTTTGAACGGAAGATATTTCCTTTTTCAACACAGCCCTCTTTGGGCTTCCAAATATCCCTTTGCCAATTCCACAAGAACAGCCTTTGCGAAAGGCTTCTTGAAGGGAAAGATGTAACTCTGTGAGATGAATTAACAGAACACAGAGCAGTTTCTCAGAAAGCTTCTTTCCAGTTTTGAACGGAAGATATTTCCTTTTTCACCATAGCCCTCTATGGGCTTCCAAATATCTCTTTGCCAATTCCACAAGAACAGCCTTAGCGAAAGGCTTCTTGAAGGGAAAGATGTGACTCTGTGAGATGAATTAACAGAACACAGAGCAGTTTCTCAGAAAGCTTCTTTCCAGTTTTGAACGGAAGATATTTCCTTTTTCACCATAGCCCTCTATGGGCTTCCAAATATCCCTTTGCCAATTCCACAAGAACAGCCTTAGCGAAAGGCTTCTTAAAGGGAAACATGTAACTCTGTGAGATGAATTAACAGAACACAGAGCAGTTTCTCAGAAAGCTTCTTTCCAGTTTTGAACGGAAGATATTTCCTTTTTCACCATAGCCCTCTATGGGCTTCCAAATATCCCTTTGCCAATTCCACAAGAACAGCCTTAGCGAAAGGCTTCTTGAAGGGAAAGATGTCACTCTGTGAGATGAATTAACAGAACACAGAGCAGTTTCTCAGAAAGCTTCTTTCCAGTTTTGAATGGAAGATATTTCCTTTTTCACCATAGCCCTCTATGGGCTTCCAAATATCCCTTTGCCAATTCCAAAAGAACAGCCTTAGCGAAAGGCTTCTTGAAGGGAAAGATGTAACTGTGAGATGAATTAACAGAACACAGAGCAGTTTCTCAGAAAGCTTCTTTCCAGTTTTGAACGGAAGATATTTCCTTTTTCACCACAGCCCTCTATGGGCTTCCAAATATCCCTTTGCCAATTCCACAAGAACAGCCTTAGCGAAAGGCTTCTTGAAGGGAAAGATGTAACTGTGAGATGAATTAACAGAACACAGAGCAGTTTCTCAGAAAGCATCTTCCCAGTTTTGAACGGAAGATATTTCCTTTTTCACCATAGCCCTCTATGGGCTTCCAAATATCCCTTTGCCAATTCCACAAGAACAGCCTTAGCGAAAGCCTTCTTGAAGGGAAAGATGTAACTCTGGGAGATGAATTAACAGAACACAGAGCAGTTTCTCAGAAACCTTCTTTCCAGTTTTGAACGGAAGATATTTCCTTTTTCACCATAGCTCTCTATGGGCTTCCAAATATCCCTTTGCCAATGCCACAAGAACAGCCTTAGCGAAAGGCTTCTTGAAGGGAAAGATGTAACTCTGTGAGATGAATTAACAGAACACAGAGCAGTTTCTCAGAAAGCTTCTTTCCAGTTTTGAACGGAAGATATTTCCTTTTTCACCATAGCCCTCTATGGGCTTCCAAATATCCCTTTGCCAATTCCACAAGAACAGCCTTAGCGGAAGGCTTCTTGAAGGGAAAGATGTAACACTGTGAGATGAATTAACAGAACACAGAGCAGTTTCTCAGAAAGCTTCTTTCCAGTTTTGAACGGAAGATATTTCCTTTTTCACCATAGCCCTCTATGGGCTTCCAAATATCCCTTTGCCAATTCCACAAGAACAGCCTTAGTGAAAGGCTTCTTGAAGGGAAAGATGTAACTCTGTGAGATGAATTAACAGAACACAGAGCAGTTTCTCAGAAAGCTTCTTTCCAGTTTGGAACGGAAGATGTTTCCTTTTTCACCATAGCCCTCTTTGGGCTTCCAAATATCCCTTTGCCAATTCCACAAGAACAGCCTTAGCGAAATGCTTCTTGAAGGGAAAGATGTAACTCTGTGAGATGAATTCACAGAACACAGAGCAGTTTCTCAGAAAGCTTCTTTCCAGTTTTGAACGGAAGATATTTCCTTTTTCACCATAGCCCTCTATGGGCTTCCAAATATCCCTTTGTCAATTCCACAAGAACAGCCATAGCGAAAGGCTTCTTGAAGGGAAACATGTAACTCTGTGAGATGAATTAACAGAACACAGAGCAGTTTCTCAGAAAGCTTCTTTCTAGTTTTCAACGGAAGATATTTCCTTTTTCACCATAGCCCTCTATGGGCTTCCAAATATCCCTTTTCCAATTCCACAAGAACAGCCTTAGCGAAAGGCTTCTTCAAGGGAAAGATGTAACTCTGTGAGACGAATTAACAGAACACGGAGCAGTTTCTCAGAAAGCTTCTTTCCAGTTTTGAACGGAAGTTATTTCCTTTTTCACCATAGCCCTCTATGGGCTTCCAAATATCCCTTTGCCAATTCCACAAGAACAGCCTTAGCGAATGACTTCTTGAAGGGAAAGACGTAACTCTGTGAGATGAATTAACAGAACACAGAGCAGTTTCTCAGAAAGCTTCATTCCAGTTTTGAACGGAAGATATTTCCTTTTTCAACATAGCCCTCTATGGGCTTCCAAATATCCCTTTGCCAATTCCACAAGAACAGCCTTAGCGAAAGGCTTCTTGAAGGGAAAGATGTAACTCTGTGAGATGAATTAACAGAACACAGAGCAGTTTCTCAGAAAGCTTCTTTCCAGTTTTGAACGGAAGATATTTCCTTTTTCACCATATCCTTCTATAGGCTTCCAAATATCCCTTTGCCATTTCCACAAGAACAGCCTTAGCGAAAGGCTTCTTGAAGGGAAAGATGTAACTCTGTGAGATGAATTAACAGAACACAGAGCAGTTTCTCAGAAAGCTTCTTTCCAGTTTTGAACGGAAGATATTTCCTTTTTCACCATAGCCCTCTATGGGCTTCCACATATCCCTTTGCCAATTCCACAAGAACAGCCTTAGCGAAAGGCTTCTTGAAGGGAAAGATGTAACTCTGTGAGATGAATTAACAGAACACAGAGCAGTTTCTCAGAAAGCTTCTTTCCAGTTTTGAACGGAATATATTTCCTTTTTCACCATAGACCTCTATGGGCTTCCAAATATCGCCTTGCCAATTCCACAAGAACAGCCTTAGCGAAAGGCTTCTTGAAGGGAAAGATGTAACTCTGTGAGATGAATTAACAGAACACAGAGCAGTTTCTCAGAAAGCTTCTTTCCAGTTTTGAACGGAAGATATTTCCTTTTTCACCATAGCCCTCTATGGGCTTCCAAATATCCCTTTGCCAATCCCACAAGAACAGCCTTAGCGAAAGGCTTCTTGAAGGGAAAGATGTAACTGTGAGATGAATTAACAGAACACAGAGCAGTTTCTCAGAAAGCATCTTTCCAGTTTTGAACGGAAGATATTTCCTTTTTCACCATAGCCCTCTATGGGCTTCCAAATATCCCTTTGCCAATTCCACAAGAACAGCCTTAGCGAAAGGCTTCTTGAAGGAAAGATGTAACTCTGTGAGATGAATTAACAGAACACAGAGCAGTTTCTCAGAAAGCTTCTTTTCAGTTTTGAACGGAAGATATTTCCTTTTTCACCATAGCCCTCTATGGGCTTCCAAATATCCCTTTGCCAATTCCACAAGAACAGCCTTAGTGAAAGGCTTCTTGAAGGGAAAGATGTAACTCTGTGAGGTGAATTAACAGAACACAGAGCAGTTTCTCAGAAAGCTTCTTTCCAGTTTGGAACGGAAGATGTTTCCTTTTTCACCATAGCCCTCTATGGGCTTCCAAATATCCCTTTGTCAATTCCACAAGAACAGCCATAGCGAAAGGCTTCTTGAAGGGAAACATGTAACTCTGTGAGATGAATTAACAGAACACAGAGCAGTTTCTCAGAAAGCTTCCTTCTAGTTTTCAACGGAAGATATTTCCTTTTTCACCATAGCCCTCTATGGGCTTCCAAATATCCCTTTTCCAATTCCAAAAGAACAGCCTTAGCGAAAGGCTTCTTCAAGCGAAAGATGTAACTCTGTGAGACGAATTAACAGAACACAGAGCAGTTTCTCAGAAAGCTTCTTTCCAGTTTTGAACGGAAGATATTTCCTTTTTCACCATAGCCCTCTATGGGCTTCCAAATTACCCTTTGCCAATTCCCCAAGAACAGCCTTAGCGAAAGGCTTCTTGAAGGGAAAGATGTAACTCTGTGAGATGAATTAACAGAACACAGAGCAGTTTGTCAGAAAGCTTCTCTCCAGTTTTGAACGGAAGATATTTCCTTTTTCACCATAGCCCTCTATGGGCTTCCAAATATCCCTTTGCCAATTCCACAAAAACAGCCTTAGCGAAAGGCTTCTTGAAGGGAAAGATGTAACTCTGTGAGATGAATTAACAGAACACAGAGCAGTTTCTCAGAAAGCTTCTTTCCAGTTTTGAACGGAAGATATTTCCTTTTTCACCATAGCCCTCTATGGGCTTCCAAATATCCCTTTGCCAATTCCACAAGAACAGCCTTAGCGAAAGGCTTCTTGAAGGGAAAGATGTAACTCTGTGAGATGAATTCACAGAACACAGAGCAGTTTCTCAGAAAGCTTCTTTCCAGTTTTGAACGGAAGATATTTCCTTTTTCACCATAGCCCTCTATGGGCTTCCAAATATCCCTTTGCCAATTAAACAAGAACAGCCTTAGCGAAAGGCTTCTTGAAGGGAAACATGTAACTCTGTGAGATGAATTAACAGAACACAGAGCAGTTTCTCAGAAAGCTTCTTTCCAGTTATGAATGGAAGATATTTTCTTTTTCACCATAGCCCTCTATGGGCTTCCAAATATCCCTTTGCCAATTCCACAAGAACAGCCTTAGCGAAAGGCTTCTTGAAGGGAAAGATGTTTCTCTGTGAGATGAATTAACGGAACACAGAGCAGTTTCTCAGAAAGTTTCTTTCCAGTTTTGAACGGAAGATATTTCCTTTTTCACCATAGCCCTATATCTGCTTCCAAATATCCCTTTGCCAATTCCACAAGAACAGCCTTAGCGAAAGGCTTCTTGAAGGGAAAGATGTAACTCTGTGAGATGAATTAACAGAACACAGAGCAGTTTCTCAGAAAGCTTCTTTCTAGTTTTCAACGGAAGATATTTCCTTTTTCACCATAGCCCTCTATGGGCTTCCAAATATCCCTTTGCCAATTCCACAAGAACAGCCTTAGCGAAAGGCTTCTTAAAGGGAAACATGTAACTCTGTGAGATGAATTAACAGAACACAGAGCAGTTTCTCAGAAAGCTTCTTTCCAGTTTTGAACGGAAGATATTTCCTTTTTCACCATAGCCCTCTATGGGCTTCCAAATATCCCTTTGCCAATTCCACAAGAACAGCCTTAGCGAAAGGCTTCTTAAAGGGAAAGATGTAACTCTGTGAGATGAATTAACAGAACACAGAGCAGTTTCTCAGAAAGCTTCTTTCCAGTTTTGAACGGAAGATATTTCCTTTTTCACCATAGCCCTCTATGGGCTTCCAAATATCCCTTTGCCAATTCCCCAAGCACAGCCTTAGCGAAAGGCTTCTTGAAGGGAAAGATGTAACTCTGTGAGATGAATTAACAGAACACAGAGCAGTTTCTCAGAAAGCTTCTTTCCAGTTTTGAATGGAAGATATTTCCTTTTTCACCATAGCCCTCTATTGGCTTCCAAATATCCCTTTGCCAATTCCACAAGAACAGCCTTAGCGAAAGGCTTCTTGAAGGGAAAGATGTAACTGTGAGATGAATTAACAGAACACAGAGCAGTTTCTCAGAAAGCTTCTTTCCAGTTTTGAACGGAAGATATTTCCTTTTTCACCATAGCCCTCTATGGGCTTCCAAATATCCCTTTGCCAATTCCACAAGAACAGCCTTAGCGAAAGGCTTCTTGAAGGGAAAGATGTAACTCTGGGAGATGAATTAACAGAACACAGAGCAGTTTCTCAGAAACCTTCTTTCCAGTTTTGAACGGAAGATATTTTGTTTTTCACCATAGCTCTCTATGGGCTTCCAAATATCCCTTTGCCAATGCCACAAGAACAGCCTTAGCGAAAGGCTTCTTGAAGGGAAAGATGTAACTCTGTGAGATGAATTAACAGAACACAGAGCAGTTTCTCAGAAAGCTTCTTTCCAGTTTTGAACGGAAGATATTTCCTTTTTCACCATAGCCCTCTATGGGCTTCCAAATATCCCTTTGCCAATTCCACAAGAACAGCCTTAGCGAAAGGCTTCTTGAAGGGAAAGATGTAACTGTGAGATGAATTAACAGAACACAGAGCAGTTTCTCAGAAAGCATCTTTCCAGTTTTGAACGGAAGATATTTCCTTTTTCACCATAGCCCTCTATGGGCTTCCAAATATCCCTTTGCCAATTCCACAAGAACAGCCTTAGCGAAAGGCTTCTTGAAGGGAAAGATGTAACTCTGTGAGATGAATTAACAGAACACAGAGCAGTTTCTCAGAAACCTTCTTTCCAGTTTTGAACGGAAGATATTTCCTTTTTCACCATAGCCCTCTATGGGCTTCCAAATATCCCTTTGCCAATTCCACAAGAACAGCCTTAGCGAAAGGCTTCTTGAAGGGAAAGATGTAACTCTGGGAGATGAATTAACAGAACACAGAGCAGTTTCTCAGAAACCTTCTTTCCAGTTTTGAACGGAAGATATTTCCTTTTTCACCATAGCCCTCTATGGGCTTCCAAATATCGCTTTGCCAATTCCACAAGAACAGCCTTAGCGAAAGGCTTCTTGAAGGGAAAGATGTAACTCTGTGAGATGAATTAAGAGAACACAGAGCAGTTTCTCAGAAAGCTTCTTTCCAGTTTTGAACGGAAGATATTTCCTTTTTCACCATAGCCCTCGATGGGCTTCCAAATATCCCTTTGCCAATTCCACAAGAACAGCCTTAGCGAAAGGCTTCTTGAAGGGAAAGATGTAACTCTGTGAGATGAATTAACAGAACACAGAGCAGTTTCTCAGAAAGCTTCTTTCTAGTTTTCAACGGAAGATATTTCCTTTTTCACCATAGCCCTCTATGGGCTTCCAAATATCCCTTTGCCAATTCCACAAGAACAGCCTTAGCGAAAGGCTTCTTGAAGGGAAACATGTAACTCTGTGAGATGAATTAACAGAACACAGAGCAGTTTCTCAGAAAGCTTCTTTCCAGTTTTGAACGGAAGATATTTCCTTTTTCACCATAGCCCTCTATGGGCTTCCAAATATCCCTTTGCCAATTCCACAAGAACAGCCTTAGCGAAAGGCTTCTTAAAGGGAAAGATGTAACTCTGTGAGATGAATTAACAGAACACAGAGCAGTTTCTCAGAAAACTTCTTTCCAGTTTTGAACGGAAGATATTTCCTTTTTCACCATAGCCCTCTATGGGCTTCCAAATATCCCTTTGCCAATTCCCCAAGGACAGCCTTAGCGAAAGGCTTCTTGAAGGGAAAGATGTAACTCTGTGAGATGAATTAACAGAACACAGAGCAGTTTCTCAGAAAGCTTCTTTCCAGTTTTGAATGGAAGATATCTCCTTTTTCACCATAGCCCTCTATGGGCTTCCAAATATCCCTTTGCCAATTCCACAAGAACAGCCTTAGCGAAAGGCTTCTTGAAGGGAAAGATGTAACTGTGAGATGAATTAACAGAACACAGAGCAGTTTCTCAGAAAGCTTCTTTCCAGTTTTGAACGGAAGGTATTTCCTTTTTCACCATAGCCCTCTATGGGCTTCCAAATATCCCTTTGCCAATTCCACAAGAACAGCCTTAGCGAAAGGCTTCTTGAAGGGAAAGATGTAACTGTGAGATGAATTAACAGAACACAGAGCAGTTTCTCAGAAAGCATCTTTCCAGTTTTGAACGGAAGATATTTCCTTTTTCACCATAGCCCTCTATGGGCTTCCAAATATCCCTTTGCCAATTCCACAAGAACAGCCTTAGCGAAAGGCTTCTTGAAGGGAAAGATGTAACACTGGGAGATGAATTAACAGAACACAGAGCAGTTTCTCAGAAACCTTCTTTCCAGTTTTGAACGGAAGATATTTTGTTTTTCACCATAGCTCTCTATGGGCTTCCAAATATCCCTTTGCCAATGCCACAAGAACAGCCTTAGCGAAAGGCTTCTTGAAGGGAAAGATGTAACTCTGTGAGATGAATTAACAGAACACAGAGCAGTTTCTCAGAAAGCTTCTTTCCAGTTTTGAACGGAAGATATTTCCTTTTTCACCATAGCCCTCTATGGGCTTCCAAATATCCCTTTGCCAATTCCACAAGAAAGCCTTAGCGAAAGGCTTCTTGAAGGGAAAGATGTAACTGTGAGATGAATTAACAGAACACAGAGCAGTTTCTCAGAAAGCATCTTTCCAGTTTTGAACGGAAGATATTTCCTTTTTCACCATAGCCCTCTATGGGCTTCCAAATATCCCTTTGCCAATTCCACAAGAACAGCCTTAGCGAAAGGCTTCTTGAAGGGAAAGATGTAACTCTGTGAGATGAATTAACAGAACACAGAGCAGTTTCTCAGAAAACTTCTTTCCAGTTTTGAACGGAAGATATTTCCTTTTTCACCATAGCCCTCTATGGGCTTCCAAATATCCCTTTGCCAATTCCACAAGAACAGCCTTAGCGAAAGGCTTCTTGAAGGGAAAGATGTAACTCTGGGAGATGAATTAACAGAACACAGAGCAGTTTCTCAGAAAGCTTCTTTCCAGTTTTGAACGGAAGATATTTCCTTTTTCACCATAGCCCTCTATGGGCTTCCAAATATCGCTTTGCCAATTCCACAAGAACAGCCTTAGCGAAAGGCTTCTTGAAGGGAAAGATGTAACTCTGTGAGATGAATTAAGAGAACACAGAGCAGTTTCTCAGAAAGCTTCTTTCCAGTTTTGAACGGAAGATATTTCCTTTTTCACCATAGCCCTCTATGGGCTTCCAAATATCCCTTTGCCAATTCCACAAGAACAGCCTTAGCGAAAGGCTTCTTGAAGGGAAAGATGTAACTCTGTGAGATGAATTAACAGAACACAGAGCAGTTTCTCAGAAAGCTTCTTTCTAGTTTTCAACGGAAGATATTTCCTTTTTCACCATAGCCCTCTATGGGCTTCCAAATATCCCTTTGCCAATTCCACAAGAACAGCCTTAGCGAAAGGCTTCTTGAAGGGAAACATGTAACTCTGTGAGATGAATTAACAGAACACAGAGCAGTTTCTCAGAAAGCTTCTTTCCAGTTTTGAACGGAAGATATTTCCTTTTTCACCATAGCCCTCTATGGGCTTCCAAATATCCCTTTGCCAATTCCACAAGAACAGCCTTAGCGAAAGGCTTCTTAAAGGGAAAGATGTAACTCTGTGAGATGAATTAACAGAACACAGAGCAGTTTCTCAGAAAACTTCTTTCCAGTTTTGAACAGAAGATATTTCCTTTTTCACCATAGCCCTCTATGGGCTTCCAAATATCCCTTTGCCAATTCCCCAAGGACAGCCTTAGCAAAAGGCTTCTTGAAGGGAAAGATGTAACTCTGTGAGATGAATTAACAGAACACAGAGCAGTTTCTCAGAAAGCTTCTTTCCAGTTTTGAATGGAAGATATTTCCTTTTTCACCATAGCCCTCTATGGGCTTCCAAATATCCCTTTGCCAATTCCACAAGAACAGCCTTAGCGAAAGGCTTCTTGAACGGAAAGATGTAACTGTGAGATGAATTAACAGAACACAGACCAGTTTCTCAGAAAGCTTCTTTCCAGTTTTGAACGGAAGATATTTCCTTTTTCACCATAGCCCTCTATGGGCTTCCAAATATCCCTTTGCCAATTCCACAAGAACAGCCTTAGCGAAAGGCTTCTTGAAGGGAAAGATGTAACTGTGAGATGAATTAACAGAACACAGAGCAGTTTCTCAGAAAGCATCTTTCCAGTTTTGAACGGAAGATATTTCCTTTTTCACCATAGCCCTCTATGGGCTTCCAAATATCCCTTTGCCAATTCCACAAGAACAGCCTTAGCGAAAGGCTTCTTGAAGGGAAAGATGTAACTCTGGGAGATGAATTAACAGAACACAGAGCAGTTTCTCAGAAAGCTTCTTTCCAGTTTTCAACGGAAGATACTTCCTTTTTCACCATAGCCTTCTATGGGCTTCCAAATATCCCTTAGCCAATTCCACAGGAACAGCCTTAGCGAAATGCTTCTTGAAGGGAAAGATGTTTCTCTGTGAGATGAATTAACGGAACACAGAGCAGTTTCTCAGAAAGTTTCTTTCCAGTTTTGAACGGAAGATATTTCCTTTTTCACCATAGCCCTCTATCTGCTTCCAAATATCCCTTTCCCAATCCCACAAGAACAGCCTTAGCGAAATGCTTCTTGAAGGGAAAGATGTAACTCTGTGAGATGAATTAACGGAACACAGAGCAGTTTCTCAGAAAGTTTCTTTCCAGTTTTGAACGGAAGATATTTCCTTTTTCACCATAGCCCTCTATCTGCTTCCAAATATCCCTTTCCCAATCACACAAGAACAGCCTTAGCGAAAGGATTCTTGAAGGGAAAGATGTAACTCTGTGAGATGAATTAACAGAACACAGAGCAGTTTCTCAGAAAGCTTCTCTCCAGTTTTGAACGGAAGATATTTCCTTTTTCACCATAGCCCTCTATGGGCTTCCAAATATCCCTTTGCCAATTCCACAAGAACATCCTTAGTGAAAGGCTTCTTGAAGGGAAAGATGTAACTCTGTGAGATGAATTAACAGAACACAGAGCAGTTTCTCAGAAAGCTTCTTTCCAGTTTGGAACGGAAGATGTTTCCTTTTTCACCATAGCCCTCTTTGGGCTTCCAAATATCCCTTTGCCAATTCCACAAGAACAGCCTTAGCGAAATGCTTCTTGAAGGGAAAGATGTAACTCTGTGAGATGAATTCACAGAACACAGAGCAGTTTCTCAGAAAGCTTCTTTCCAGTTTTGAACGGAAGATATTTCCTTTTTCACCATAGCCCTCTATGGGCTTCCAAATATCCCTTTGCCAATTCCAAAAGAACAGCCTTAGCGAAAGGCTTCTTGAAGGGAAACAGGTAACTCTGTGAGATGAATTAACAGAACACAGAGCAGTTTCTCAGATAGCTTCTTTCCAGTTTTGAACGGAAGATATTTCCTTTTTCACCATAGCCTTCTATGGGCTTCCAAATATCCCTTTACCAATTCCACAAGAACAGCCTTAGCGAAAGGCTTCTGGAAGGCAAAGATGTAACTCTGTGAGATGAATTAACAGAACACAGAGCAGTTTCTCAGAAAGCTTCTTTCCAGTTTTGAACGGAAGATATTTCCTTTTTCACCATAGCCCTCTATGGGCTTCCAAATATCCCTTTTCCAATTCCAAAAGAACAGCCTTAGCGAAAGGCTTCTTCAAGCGAAAGATGTAACTCTGTGAGACGAATTAACAGAACACAGAGCAGTTTCTCAGAAAGCTTCTTTCCAGTTTTGAACGGAAGTTATTTCCTTTTTCACCATAGCCCTCTATGGGCTTCCAAATATCCCTTTTTCAATTCCACAAGAACAGCCTGAGCGAATGACTTCTTGAAGGAAAGACGTAACTCTGTGAGATGAATTAACAGAACACAGAGCAGTTTCTCAGAAAGCTTCATTCCAGTATTGAACGGAAGATATTTCCTTTTTCAACATAGCCCTCTTTGGGCTTCCAAATATCCCTTTGCCAATTCCACAAGAACAGCCTTTGCGAAAGGCTTCTTGAAGGGAAAGATGTAACTCTGTGAGATGAATTAACAGAACACAGAGCAGTTTCTCAGAAAGCTTCTTTCCAGTTTTGAACGGAAGATATTTCCTTTTTCACCATAGCCCTCTATGGGCTTCCAAATATCTCTTTGCCAATTCCACAAGAACAGCCTTAGCGAAAGGCTTCTTGAAGGGAAAGATGTGACTCTGTGAGATGAATTAACAGAACACAGAGCAGTTTCTCAGAAAGCTTCTTTCCAGTTTTGAACGGAAGATATTTCCTTTTTCACCATAGCCCTCTATGGGCTTCAAAATATCCCTTTGTCAATTCCACAAGAACAGCCATAGCGAAAGGCTTCTTGAAGGGAAACATGTAACTCTGTGAGATGAATTAACAGAACACAGAGCAGTTTCTCAGAAAGCTTCTTTCTAGTTTTCAACGAAAGATATTTCCTTTTTCACCATAGCCCTCTATGGGCTTCCAAATATCCCTTTGCCAATTCCACAAGAACAGCCTTAGCGAAAGGCTTCTTGAAGGGAAAGATGTGACTCTGTGAGATGAATTAACAGAACACAGAGCAGTTTCTCAGAAAGCTTCTTTCCAGTTTTGAACGGAAGATATTTCCTTTTTCACCATAGCCCTCTATGGGCTTCCAAATATCCCTTTGCCAATTCCCCAAGAACAGCCTTAGCGAAAGGCTTCTTGAAGGGAAAGATGTAACTCTGTGAGATGAATTAACAGAACACAGAGCAGTTTCTCAGATAGCTTCTTTCCAGTTTTGAATGGAAGATATTTCCTTTTTCACCATAGCCTTCTATGGGCTTCCAAATATCCCTTTACCAATTCCACAAGAACAGCCTTAGCGAAAGGCTTCTGGAAGGGAAAGATGTAACTCTGTGAGATGAATTAACAGAACACAGAGCAGTTTCTCAGAAAGCTTCTTTCCAGTTTTGAAGGGAAGATATTTTCTTTTTCACCATAGCCCTCTATGGGCTTCCAAATATCCCTTTGCCAATTCCACAAGAACAGCCTTAGCGGAAGGCTTCTTGAAGGGAAAGATGTAACACTGTGAGATGAATTAACAGAACACAGAGAAGTTTCTCAGAAAGCTTCTTTCCAGTTTTGAACGGAAGATATTTCCTTTTTCACCATAGCCCTCTATGGGCTTCCAAATATCCCTTTGCCAATTCCACAAGAACAGCCTTAGTGAAAGGCTTCTTGAAGGGAAAGATGTAACTCTGTGAGAAGAATTAACAGAACACAGAGCAGTTTCTCAGAAAGCTTCTTTCCAGTTTTGAACGGAAGTTATTTCCTTTTTCACCATAGCCCTCTATGGGCTTCCAAATATCCCTTTGCCAATTCCACAAGAACAGCCTTAGCGAAAGGCTTCTTGAAGGGAAAGATGTAACTCTGTGAGATGAATTAACAGAACACAGAGCAGTTTCTCAGAAAGCTTCTTTCCAGTTTTGAACGGAAGATATTTCCTTTTTCACCATAGCCCTCTATGGGCTTCCAAATATCCCTTTGCCAATTCCACAAGAACAGCCTTAGCGAAAGGCTTCTTGAAGGGAAAGATGTAACTCTGTGAGATGAATTAACAGAACACAGAGCAGTTTCTCAGAAAGCTTCTTTCCAGTTTTGAACGGAAGATATTTCCTTTTTCACCATAGCCCTCTATGGGCTTCCAAATTACCCTTTGCCAATTCCCCAAGAACAGCCTTAGCGAAAGGCTTCTTGAAGGGAAAGATGTAACTCTGTGAGATGAATTAACAGAACACTGAGCAGTTTCTCAGAAAGCTTCTTTCCAGTTTTGAACGGAAGATATTTCCTTTTTCACCATAGCCCTCTATGGGCTTCCAAATTACATTTGCCAATTCCCCAAGAACAGCCTTAGCGAAAGGCTTCTTGAAGGGAAAGATGTAACTCTGTGAGATGAATTAACAGAACACAGAGCAGTTTGTCAGAAAGCTTCTCTCCAGTTTTGAACGGAAGATATTTCCTTTTTCACCATAGCCCTCTATGGGCTTCCAAATATCCCTTTGCCAATTCCACAAAAACAGCCTTAGCGAAAGGCTTCTTGAAGGGAAAGATGTAACTCAGTGAGATGAATTAACAGAACACAGAGCAGTTTCTCAGAAAGCTTCTTTCCAGTTTTGAACGGAAGATATTTCCTTTTTCACCATAGCCCTCTATGGGCTTCCAAATATCCCTTTGCCAATTCCACAAGAACAGCCGTAGCGAAAGGCTTCTTGAAGGGAAAGATGTAACTCTGTGAGATGAATTAACAGAACACAGAGCAGTTTCTCAGAAAGCTTCTTTCCAGTTTTGAACGGAAGATATTTCCTTTTTCACCATAGCAGTCTATGGGCTTCCAAATATCCCTTTGCCAATTCCACAAGAACAGCCTTAGAGAAAGGTTTCTTAAAGGGAAAGATGTAACTCTGTGAGATGAATTAACAGAACACAGAGCAGTTTCTCAGAAAGCATCTTTCCAGTTTTGAACATAAGATATTTCCTTTTTCACCATAGCCCTCTATGGGCTTCCAAATATCCCTTTGCCAATTCCCCAAGGACAGCCTTAGCGAAAGGCTTCTTGAAGGGAAAGATGTAACTCTGTGAGATGAATTAACAGAACACAGAGCAGTCTCTCAGAAAGCTTCTTTCCAGTTTTGAACGGAAGATATTTCCTTTTTCACCATAGCCCTCTATGGGCTTCCAAATATCCCTTTGCCAATTCCACAAGAACAGCCTTAGCGAAAGGCTTCTTGAAGGGAAAGCTGTAACTCTGTGAGATGAATTAACAGAACACAGAGCAGTTTCTCAGAAAGCTTCTTTCCAATTTTGAACGGAAGATATTTCCTTTTTCACCATATCCCTCTATGGGCTTCCAAATATCCCTTTGCCAATTCCACAAGAACAGCCTTAGCGAAAGGCTTCTGGAAGGGAACGATGTAACTCTGTGAGATGAATTAACAGAACACAGAGCAGTTTCTCAGAATGCTTCTTTCCAGTTTTGAACGGAAGATATTTCCTTTTTCACCATAGCCCTCTATGGGCTTCCAAATATCGCTTTCCCAATTCCACAAGAACAGCCTTAGCGAAAGGCTTCTTGAAGGGAAAGATGTAACTCTGTGAGATGAATTAAGAGAACACAGAGCAGTTTCTCAGAAAGCTACTTTCCAATTTTGAACGGAAGACATTTCCTTTTTCACCATAGCCCTCCAAGGGCTTCCAAATATCCCTTTGCCAATTCCCCAAGAACAGCCTTAGCGAAAGGCTTCTTGAAGGGAAAGATGTAACTCTGTGAGATGAATTAACAGAACACAGAGCAGTTTCTCAGAAAGCTTCTTTCCAGTTTTGAAGGGAAGATATTTCCTTTTTCACCATAGCCCTCTATGGGCTTCCAAATATCCCTTTGCCAATTCCACAAGAACAGCCTTAGCGAAAGACTTCTTGAAGGGAAAGATGTAACTCTGTGAGATGAATTAACAGAACACAGAGCAGTTTCTCAGAAAGCTTCTTTCCAGTTTTGAACGGAAGATATTTCCTTTTTCACCATAGCCCTCTATGGGCTTCCAAATATCCCTTTGCCAATTCCACAAGAACAGCCTTAGCGAAAGGCTTCTTGAAGGGAAAGATGTAACTCTGTGAGATGAATTAACAGAACACAGAGCAGTTTCTCAGAAAGCTTCTTTCTAGTTTTCAACGGAAGATATTTCCTTTTTCACCATAGCCCTCTATGGGCTTCCAAATATCCCTTTGCCAATTCCACAAGAACAGCCTTAGCGAAAGGCTTCTTAAAGGGAAAGATGTAACACTGTGAGATGAATTAACAGAACACAGAGCAGTTTCTCAGAAAGCTTCTTTCCAGTTTTGAACGGAAGATATTTCCTTTTTCACCATAGCCCTCTATGGGCTTCCAAATATCCCTTTGCCAATTCCACAAGAACAGCCTTAGCGAAAGGCTTCTTAAAGGGAAAGATGTAACACTGTGAGATGAATTAACAGAACACAGAGCAGTTTCTCAGAAAGCTTCTTTCCAGTTTTGAACGGAAGATATTTCCTTTTTCACCATAGACCTCTATGGGCTTCCAAATATCCCTTTGCCAATTCCACAAGAACAGCCTTAGCGAAAGGCTTCTTGAAGGGAAACAGGTAACTCTGTGAGATGAATTAACAGAACACAGAGCAGTTTCTCAGATAGCTTCTTTCCAGTTTTGAACGGAAGATATTTCCTTTTTCACCATAGCCTTCTATGGGCTTCCAAATATCCCTTTACCAATTCCACAAGAACAGCCTTAGCGAAAGGCTTCTGGAAGGGAAAGATGTAACTCTGTGAGATGAATTAACAGAACACAGAGCAGTTTCTCAGAAAGCTTCTTTCCAGTTTTGAACGGAAGATATTTCCTTTTTCACCATAGCCCTCTATGGGCTTCCAAATATCCCTTTGCCAATTCCACAAGAACAGCCTTAGCGGAAGGCTTCTTGAAGGGAAAGATGTAACACTGTGAGATGAATTAACAGAACACAGAGCAGTTTCTCAGAAAGCTTCTTTTCAGTTTTGAACGGAAGATATTTCCTTTTTCACCATAGCCCTCTATGGGCTTCCAAATATCCCTTTGCCAATTCCACAAGAACAGCCTTAGTGAAAGGCTTCTTGAAGGGAAAGATGTAACTCTGTGAGATGAATTAACAGAACACAGAGCAGTTTCTCAGAAAGCTTCTTTCCAGTTTGGAACGGAAGATGTTTCCTTTTTCACCATAGCCCTCTATGGGCTTCCAAATATCCCTTTGTCAATTCCACAAGAACAGCCATAGCGAAAGGCTTCTTGAAGGGAAACATGTAACTCTGTGAGATGAATTAACAGAACACAGAGCAGTTTCTCAGAAAGCTTCTTTCTAGTTTTCAACGGAAGATATTTCCTTTTTCACCATAGCCCTCTATGGGCTTCCAAATATCCCTTTTCCAATTCCAAAAGAACAGCCTTAGCGAAAGGCTTCTTCAAGCGAAAGATTTAACTCTGTGAGACGAATTAACAGAACACAGAGCAGTTTCTCAGAAAGCTTCTTTCCAGTTTTGAACGGAAGTTATTTCCTTTTTCAACATAGCCCTCTATGGGCTTCCAAATATCCCTTTTTCAATTCCACAAGAACAGCCTTAGCGAATGACTTCTTGAAGGGAAGACGTAACTCTGTGAGATGAATTAACAGAACACAGAGCAGTTTCTCAGAAAGCTTCATTCCAGTTTTGAACGGAAGATATTTCCTTTTTCAACATAGCCCTCTTTGGGCTTCCAAATATCCCTTTGCCAATTCCACAAGAACAGCCTTTGCGAAAGGCTTCTTGAAGGGAAAGATGTAACTCTGTGACATGAATTAACAGAACACAGAGCAGTTTCTCAGAAAGCTTCTTTCCAGTTTTGAACGGAAGATATTTCCTTTTTCACCATAGCCCTCTATGGGCTTCCAAATATCTCTTTGCCAATTCCACAAGAACAGCCTTAGCGAAAGGCTTCTTGAAGGGAAAGATGTGACTCTGTGAGATGAATTAACAGAACACAGAGCAGTTTCTCAGAAAGCTTCTTTCCAGTTTTGAACGGAAGATATTTCCTTTTTCACCATAGCCCTCTATGGGATTCCAAATATCCCTTTGCCAATTCCACAAGAACAGCCTTAGCGAAAGGCTTCTTGAAGGGAAACAGGTAACTCTGTGAGATGAATTAACAGAACACAGAGCAGTTTCTCAGAAAGCTTCTTTCCAGTTTTGAACGGAAGATATTTCCTTTTTCACCATAGCCCTCTATGGGCTTCAAAATATCCCTTTGTCAATTCCACAAGAACAGCCATAGCGAAAGGCTTCTTGAAGGGAAACATGTAACTCTGTGAGATGAATTAACAGAACACAGAGCAGTTTCTCAGAAAGCTTCTTTCTAGTTTTCAACGAAAGATATTTCCTTTTTCACCATAGCCCTCTATGGGCTTCCAAATATCCCTTTTCCAATTCCACAAGAACAGCCTTAGCGAAAGGCTTCTTGAAGGGAAAGATGTGACTCTGTGAGATGAATTAACAGAACACAGAGCAGTTTCTCAGAAAGCTTCTTTCCAGTTTTGAACGGAAGATATTTCCTTTTTCACCATAGCCCTCTATGGGCTTCCAAATATCCCTTTGCCAATTCCCCAAGAACAGCCTTAGCGAAAGGCTTCTTGAAGGGAAAGATGTAACTCTTTGAGATGAATTAACAGAACACAGAGCAGTTTCTCAGATAGCTTCTTTCCAGTTTTGAATGGAAGATATTTCCTTTTTCACCATAGCCTTCTATGGGCTTCCAAATATCCCTTTACCAATTCCACAAGAACAGCCTTAGCGAAAGGCTTCTGGAAGGGAAAGATGTAACTCTGTGAGATGAATTAACAGAACACAGAGCAGTTTCTCAGAAAGCTTCTTTCCAGTTTTGAAGGGAAGATATTTTCTTTTTCACCATAGCCCTCTATGGGCTTCCAAATATCCCTTTGCCAATTCCACAAGAACAGCCGTAGCGGAAGGCTTCTTGAAGGGAATGATGTAACACTGTGAGATGAATTAACAGAACACAGAGAAGTTTCTCAGAAAGCTTCTTTCCAGTTTTGAACGGAAGATATTTCCTTTTTCACCATAGCCCTCTATGGGCTTCCAAATATCCCTTTGCCAATTCCACAAGAACAGCCTTAGTGAAAGGCTTCTTGAAGGGAAAGATGTAACTCTGTGAGATGAATTAACAGAACACAGAGCAGTTTCTCAGAAAACTTCTTTCCAGTTTGGAACGGAAGATGTTTCCTTTTTCACCATAGCCCTCTTTGGGCTTCCAAATATCCCTTTGCCAATTCCACAAGAACAGCCTTAGCGAAATGCTTCTTGAAGGGAAAGATGTAACTCTGTGAGATGAATTCACAGAACACAGAGCAGTTTCTCAGAAAGCTTCTTTCCAGTTTTGAACGGAAGATATTTCCTTTTTCACCATAGCCCTCTATGGGCTTCCAAATATCCCTTTGCCAATTCCACAAGAACAGCCTTAGCGAAAGGCTTCTTGAAGGGAAACAGGTAACTCTGTGAGAAGAATTAACAGAACACAGAGCAGTTTCTCAGATAGCTTCTTTCCAGTTTTGAACGGAAGATATTTCCTTTTTCACCATAGCCTTCTAGGGGCTTCCAAATATCCCTTTACCAATTCCACAAGAACAGCCTTAGCGAAAGGCTTCTGGAAGGGAAAGATGTAACTCTGTGAGATGAATTAACAGAACACAGAGCAGTTTCTCAGAAAGCTTCTTTCCAGTTTTGAACGGAAGATATTTCCTTTTTCACCATAGCCCTCTATGGGCTTCCAAATATCCCTTTGCCAATTCCACAAGAACAGCCTTAGCGGAAGGCTTCTTGAAGGGAAAGATGTAACACTGTGAGATGAATTAACAGAACACAGAGCAGTTTCTCAGAAAGCTTCTTTTCAGTTTTGAACGGAAGATATTTCCTTTTTCACCATAGCCCTCTATGGGCTTCCAAATATCCCTTTGCCAATTCCACAAGAACAGCCTTAGTGAAAGGCTTCTTGAAGGGAAAGATGTAACTCTGTGAGATGAATTAACAGAACACAGAGCAGTTTCTCAGAAAGCTTCTTTCCAGTTTGGAACGGAAGATGTTTCCTTTTTCACCATAGCCCTCTATGGGCTTCCAAATATCCCTTTGTCAATTCCACAAAACAGCCATAGCGAAAGGCTTCTTGAAGGGAAACATGTAACTCTGTGAGATGAATTAACAGAACACAGAGCAGTTTCTCAGAAAGCTTCTTTCTAGTTTTCAACGGAAGATATTTCCTTTTTCACCATAGCCCTCTATGGGCTTCCAAATATCCCTTTTCCAATTCCAAAAGAACAGCCTTAGCGAAAGGCTTCTTCAAGCGAAAGATGTAACTCTGTGAGACGAATTAACAGAACACAGAGCAGTTTCTCAGAAAGCTTCTTTCCAGTTTTGAACGGAAGTTATTTCCTTTTTCACCATAGCCCTCTATGGGCTTCCAAATATCCCTTTTTCAATTCCACAAGAACAGCCTTAGCGAATGACTTCTTGAAGGGAAGACATAACTCTGTGAGATGAATTAACGGAACACAGAGCAGTTTCTCAGAAAGCTTCTTTCCAGTTTGGAACGGAAGATATTTCCTTTTTCACCATAGCCCTCTATGGGCTTCCAAATATCCCTTTGCCGATTCCACAAGAACAGCCTTAGTGAAACGCTTCTTGAAGGGAAAGATGTAACTCTGTGAGATGAATTAACAGAACACAGAGCAGTTTCTCAGAAAGCTTCTTTCCAGTTTGGAACGGAAGATGTTTCCTTTTTCACCATAGCCCTCTTTGGGCTTCCAAATATCCCTTTGCCAATTCCACAAGAACAGCCTTAGCGAAATGCTTCTTGAAGGGAAAGATGTAACTCTGTGAGATGAATTCACAGAACACAGAGCAGTTTCTCAGAAAGCTTCTTTCCAGTTTTGAACGGAAGATATTTCCTTTTTCACCATAGCCCTCTATGGGCTTCCAAATATCCCTTTGCCAATTCCACAAGAACAGCCTTAGCGAAAGGCTTCTTGTAGGGAAAGATGTAACTCTGTGAGAAGAATTAACAGAACACAGAGCAGTTTCTCAGAAAGCTTCTTTCCAGTTTTGAACGGAAGTTATTTCCTTTTTCACCATAGCCCTCTATGGGCTTCCAAATATCCCTTTGCCAATTCCACAAGAACAGCCTTAGCGAAAGGCTTCTTGAAGGGAAAGATGTAACTCTGTGAGATGAATTAACAGAACACAGAGCAGTTTCTCAGACAGCTTCTTTCCAGTTTTGAACGGAAGATATTTCCTTTTTCACCATAGCCCTCTATGGGCTTCCAAATATCCCTTTGCCAATTCCACAAGAACAGCCTTAGCGAAAGGCTTCTTGAAGGGAAAGATGTAACTCTGTGAGATGAATTAACAGAACACAGAGCAGTTTCTCAGAAAGCTTCTTTCCAGTTTTGAACGGAAGATATTTCCTTTTTCACCATAGCCCTCTATGGGCTTCCAAATTACACTTTGCCAATTCCCCAAGAACAGCCTTAGCGAAAGGCTTCTTGAAGGGAAAGATGTAACTCTGTGAGATGAATTAACAGAACACTGAGCAGTTTCTCAGAAAGCTTCTTTCCAGTTTTGAACGGAAGATATTTCCTTTTTCACCATAGCCCTCTATGGGCTTCCAAATTACCCTTTGCCAATTCCCCAAGAACAGCCTTAGCGAAAGGCTTCTTGAAGGGAAAGATGTAACTCTGTGAGATGAATTAACAGAACACAGAGCAGTTTGTCAGAAAGCTTCTCTCCAGTTTTGAACGGAAGATATTTCCTTTTTCACCATAGCCCTCTATGGGCTTCCAAATATCCCTTTGCCAATTCCACAAAAACAGCCTTAGCGAAAGGCTTCTTGAAGGGAAAGATGTAACTCTGTGAGATGAATTAACAGAACACAGAGCAGTTTCTCAGAAAGCTTCTTTCCAGTTTTGAACGGAAGATATTTCCTTTTTCACCATAGCCCTCTATGGGCTTCCAAATATCCCTTTGCCAATTCCACAAGAACAGCCGTAGCGAAAGGCTTCTTGAAGGGAAAGATGTAACTCTGTGAGATGAATTAACAGAACACAGAGCAGTTTCTCAGAAAACTTCTTTCCAGTTTTGAACGGAAGTTATTTCCTTTTTCACCATAGCCCTCTATGGGCTTCCAAATATCCCTTTGCCAATTCCACAAGAACAGCCTTAGCGAAAGGCTTCTTGAAGGGAAAGATGTAACTCTGTGAGATGAATTAACAGAACACAGAGCAGTTTCTCAGAAAGCTTCTTTCCAGTTTTGAACGGAAGATATTTCCTTTTTCACCATAGCCCTCTATGGGCTTCCAAATATCCCTTTGCCAATTCCACAAGAACAGCCTTAGCGAAAGGCTTCTTGAAGGGAAAGATGTAACTCTGTGAGATGAATTAACAGAACACAGAGCAGTTTCTCAGAAAGCTTCTTTCCAGTTTTGAACGGAAGATATTTCCTTTTTCACCATAGCCCTCTATGGGCTTCCAAATTACCCTTTGCCAATTCCCCAAGAACAGCCTTAGCGAAAGGCTTCTTGAAGGGAAAGATGTAACTCTGTGAGATGAATTAACAGAACACTGAGCAGTTTCTCAGAAAGCTTCTTTCCAGTTTTGAACGGAAGATATTTCCTTTTTCACCATAGCCCTCTATGGGCTTCCAAATTACATTTGCCAATTCCCCAAGAACAGCCTTAGCGAAAGGCTTCTTGAAGGGAAAGATGTAACTCTGTGAGATGAATTAACAGAACACAGAGCAGTTTGTCAGAAAGCTTCTCTCCAGTTTTGAACGGAAGATATTTCCTTTTTCACCATAGCCCTCTATGGGCTTCCAAATATCCCTTTGCCAATTCCACAAAAACAGCCTTAGCGAAAGGCTTCTTGAAGGGAAAGATGTAACTCTGTGAGATGAATTAACAGAACACAGAGCAGTTTCTCAGAAAGCTTCTTTCCAGTTTTGAACGGAAGATATTTCCTTTTTCACCATAGCCCTCTATGGGCTTCCAAATATCCCTTTGCCAATTCCACAAGAACAGCCGTAGCGAAAGGCTTCTTGAAGGGAAAGATGTAACTCTGTGAGATGAATTAACAGAACACAGAGCAGTTTCTCAGAAAGCTTCTTTCCAGTTTTGAACGGAAGATATTTCCTTTTTCACCATAGCAGTCTATGGGCTTCCAAATATCCCTTTGCCAATTCCACAAGAACAGCCTTAGAGAAAGGTTTCTTAAAGGGAAAGATGTAACTCTGTGAGATGAATTAACAGAACACAGAGCAGTTTCTCAGAAAGCATCTTTCCAGTTTTGAACATAAGATATTTCCTTTTTCACCATAGCCCTCTATGGGCTTCCAAATATCCCTTTGCCAATTCCCCAAGGACAGCCTTAGCGAAAGGCTTCTTGAAGGGAAAGATGTAACTCTGTGAGATGAATTAACAGAACACAGAGCAGTCTCTCAGAAAGCTTCTTTCCAGTTTTGAACGGAAGATATTTCCTTTTTCACCATAGCCCTCTATGGGCTTCCAAATATCCCTTTGCCAATTCCACAAGAACAGCCTTAGCGAAAGGCTTCTTGAAGGGAAAGCTGTAACTCTGTGAGATGAATTAACAGAACACAGAGCAGTTTCTCAGAAAGCTTCTTTCCAATTTTGAACGGAAGATATTTCCTTTTTCACCATATCCCTCTATGGGCTTCCAAATATCCCTTTGCCAATTCCACAAGAACAGCCTTAGCGAAAGGCTTCTGGAAGGGAACGATGTAACTCTGTGAGATGAATTAACAGAACACAGAGCAGTTTCTCAGAATGCTTCTTTCCAGTTTTGAACGGAAGATATTTCCTTTTTCACCATAGCCCTCTATGGGCTTCCAAATATCGCTTTCCCAATTCCACAAGAACAGCCTTAGCGAAAGGCTTCTTGAAGGGAAAGATGTAACTCTGTGAGATGAATTAAGAGAACACAGAGCAGTTTCTCAGAAAGCTACTTTCCAATTTTGAACGGAAGACATTTCCTTTTTCACCATAGCCCTCCAAGGGCTTCCAAATATCCCTTTGCCAATTCCCCAAGAACAGCCTTAGCGAAAGGCTTCTTGAAGGGAAAGATGTAACTCTGTGAGATGAATTAACAGAACACAGAGCAGTTTCTCAGAAAGCTTCTTTCCAGTTTTGAAGGGAAGATATTTCCTTTTTCACCATAGCCCTCTATGGGCTTCCAAATATCCCTTTGCCAATTCCACAAGAACAGCCTTAGCGAAAGACTTCTTGAAGGGAAAGATGTAACTCTGTGAGATGAATTAACAGAACACAGAGCAGTTTCTCAGAAAGCTTCTTTCCAGTTTTGAACGGAAGATATTTCCTTTTTCACCATAGCCCTCTATGGGCTTCCAAATATCCCTTTGCCAATTCCACAAGAACAGCCTTAGCGAAAGGCTTCTTGAAGGGAAAGATGTAACTCTGTGAGATGAATTAACAGAACACAGAGCAGTTTCTCAGAAAGCTTCTTTCTAGTTTTCAACGGAAGATATTTCCTTTTTCACCATAGCCCTCTATGGGCTTCCAAATATCCCTTTGCCAATTCCACAAGAACAGCCTTAGCGAAAGGCTTCTTAAAGGGAAAGATGTAACACTGTGAGATGAATTAACAGAACACAGAGCAGTTTCTCAGAAAGCTTCTTTCCAGTTTTGAACGGAAGATATTTCCTTTTTCACCATAGCCCTCTATGGGCTTCCAAATATCCCTTTGCCAATTCCACAAGAACAGCCTTAGCGAAAGGCTTCTTAAAGGGAAAGATGTAACACTGTGAGATGAATTAACAGAACACAGAGCAGTTTCTCAGAAAGCTTCTTTCCAGTTTTGAACGGAAGATATTTCCTTTTTCACCATAGCCCTCTATGGGCTTCCAAATATCCCTTTGCCAATTCCACAAGAACAGCCTTAGCGAAAGGCTTCTTGAAGGGAAACAGGTAACTCTGTGAGATGAATTAACAGAACACAGAGCAGTTTCTCAGATAGCTTCTTTCCAGTTTTGAACGGAAGATATTTCCTTTTTCACCATAGCCTTCTATGGGCTTCCAAATATCCCTTTACCAATTCCACAAGAACAGCCTTAGCGAAAGGCTTCTGGAAGGGAAAGATGTAACTCTGTGAGATGAATTAACAGAACACAGAGCAGTTTCTCAGAAAGCTTCTTTCCAGTTTTGAACGGAAGATATTTCCTTTTTCACCATAGCCCTCTATGGGCTTCCAAATATCCCTTTGCCAATTCCACAAGAACAGCCTTAGCGGAAGGCTTCTTGAAGGGAAAGATGTAACACTGTGAGATGAATTAACAGAACACAGAGCAGTTTCTCAGAAAGCTTCTTTTCAGTTTTGAACGGAAGATATTTCCTTTTTCACCATAGCCCTCTATGGGCTTCCAAATATCCCTTTGCCAATTCCACAAGAACAGCCTTAGTGAAAGGCTTCTTGAAGGGAAAGATGTAACTCTGTGAGATGAATTAACAGAACACAGAGCAGTTTCTCAGAAAGCTTCTTTCCAGTTTGGAACGGAAGATGTTTCCTTTTTCACCATAGCCCTCTATGGGCTTCCAAATATCCCTTTGTCAATTCCACAAGAACAGCCATAGCGAAAGGCTTCTTGAAGGGAAACATGTAACTCTGTGAGATGAATTAACAGAACACAGAGCAGTTTCTCAGAAAGCTTCTTTCTAGTTTTCAACGGAAGATATTTCCTTTTTCACCATAGCCCTCTATGGGCTTCCAAATATCCCTTTTCCAATTCCAAAAGAACAGCCTTAGCGAAAGGCTTCTTCAAGCGAAAGATTTAACTCCGTGAGACGAATTAACAGAACACAGAGCAGTTTCTCAGAAAGCTTCTTTCCAGTTTTGAACGGAAGTTATTTCCTTTTTCACCATAGCCCTCTATGGGCTTCCAAATATCCCTTTTTCAATTCCACAAGAACAGCCTTAGCGAATGACTTCTTGAAGGGAAGACGTAACTCTGTGAGATGAATTAACAGAACACAGAGCAGTTTCTCAGAAAGCTTCATTCCAGTTTTGAACGGAAGATATTTCCTTTTTCAACATAGCCCTCTTTGGGCTTCCAAATATCCCTTTGCCAATTCCACAAGAACAGCCTTTGCGAAAGGCTTCTTGAAGGGAAAGATGTAACTCTGTGACATGAATTAACAGAACACAGAGCAGTTTCTCTGAAAGCTTCTTTCCAGTTTTGAACGGAAGATATTTCCTTTTTCACCATAGCCCTCTATGGGCTTCCAAATATCTCTTTGCCAATTCCACAAGAACAGCCTTAGCGAAAGGCTTCTTGAAGGGAAAGATGTGACTCTGTGAGATGAATTAACAGAACACAGAGCAGTTTCTCAGAAAGCTTCTTTCCAGTTTTGAACGGAAGATATTTCCTTTTTCACCATAGCCCTCTATGGGATTCCAAATATCCCTTTGCCAATTCCACAAGAACAGCCTTAGCGAAAGGCTTCTTGAAGGGAAACAGGTAACTCTGTGAGATGAATTAACAGAACACAGAGCAGTTTCTCAGAAAGCTTCTTTCCAGTTTTGAACGGAAGATATTTCCTTTTTCACCATAGCCCTCTATGGGCTTCAAAATATCCCTTTGTCAATTCCACAAGAACAGCCATAGCGAAAGGCTTCTTGAAGGGAAACATGTAACTCTGTGAGATGAATTAACAGAACACAGAGCAGTTTCTCAGAAAGCTTCTTTCTAGTTTTCAACGAAAGATATTTCCTTTTTCACCATAGCCCTCTATGGGCTTCCAAATATCCCTTTTCCAATTCCACAAGAACAGCCTTAGCGAAAGGCTTCTTGAAGGGAAAGATGTGACTCTGTGAGATGAATTAACAGAACACAGAGCAGTTTCTCAGAAAGCTTCTTTCCAGTTTTGAACGGAAGATATTTCCTTTTTCACCATAGCCCTCTATGGGCTTCCAAATATCCCTTTGCCAATTCCCCAAGAACAGCCTTAGCGAAAGGCTTCTTGAAGGGAAAGATGTAACTCTTTGAGATGAATTAACAGAACACAGAGCAGTTTCTCAGATAGCTTCTTTCCAGTTTTGAATGGAAGATATTTCCTTTTTCACCATAGCCTTCTATGGGCTTCCAAATATCCCTTTACCAATTCCACAAGAACAGCCTTAGCGAAAGGCTTCTGGAAGGGAAAGATGTAACTCTGTGAGATGAATTAACAGAACACAGAGCAGTTTCTCAGAAAGCTTCTTTCCAGTTTTGAAGGGAAGATATTTTCTTTTTCACCATAGCCCTCTATGGGCTTCCAAATATCCCTTTGCCAATTCCACAAGAACAGCCGTAGCGGAAGGCTTCTTGAAGGGAATGATGTAACACTGTGAGATGAATTAACAGAACACACAGAAGTTTCTCAGAAAGCTTCTTTCCAGTTTTGAACGGAAGATATTTCCTTTTTCACCATAGCCCTCTATGGGCTTCCAAATATCCCTTTGCCAATTCCACAAGAACAGCCTTAGTGAAAGGCTTCTTGAAGGGAAAGATGTAACTCTGTGAGATGAATTAACAGAACACAGAGCAGTTTCTCAGAAAACTTCTTTCCAGTTTGGAACGGAAGATGTTTCCTTTTTCACCATAGCCCTCTTTGGGCTTCCAAATATCCCTTTGCCAATTCCACAAGAACAGCCTTAGCGAAATGCTTCTTGAAGGGAAAGATGTAACTCTGTGAGATGAATTCACAGAACACAGAGCAGTTTCTCAGAAAGCTTCTTTCCAGTTTTGAACGGAAGATATTTCCTTTTTCACCATAGCCCTCTATGGGCTTCCAAATATCCCTTTGCCAATTCCACAAGAACAGCCTTAGCGAAAGGCTTCTTGAAGGGAAACAGGTAACTCTGTGAGAAGAATTAACAGAACACAGAGCAGTTTCTCAGATAGCTTCTTTCCAGTTTTGAACGGAAGATATTTCCTTTTTCACCATAGCCTTCTAGGGGCTTCCAAATATCCCTTTACCAATTCCACAAGAACAGCCTTAGCGAAAGGCTTCTGGAAGGGAAAGATGTAACTCTGTGAGATGAATTAACAGAACACAGAGCAGTTTCTCAGAAAGCTTCTTTCCAGTTTTGAACGGAAGATATTTCCTTTTTCACCATAGCCCTCTATGGGCTTCCAAATATCCCTTTGCCAATTCCACAAGAACAGCCTTAGCGGAAGGCTTCTTGAAGGGAAAGATGTAACACTGTGAGATGAATTAACAGAACACAGAGCAGTTTCTCAGAAAGCTTCTTTTCAGTTTTGAACGGAAGATATTTCCTTTTTCACCATAGCCCTCTATGGGCTTCCAAATATCCCTTTGCCAATTCCACAAGAACAGCCTTAGTGAAAGGCTTCTTGAAGGGAAAGATGTAACTCTGTGAGATGAATTAACAGAACACAGAGCAGTTTCTCAGAAAGCTTCTTTCCAGTTTGGAACGGAAGATGTTTCCTTTTTCACCATAGCCCTCTATGGGCTTCCAAATATCCCTTTGTCAATTCCACAAAACAGCCATAGCGAAAGGCTTCTTGAAGGGAAACATGTAACTCTGTGAGATGAATTAACAGAACACAGAGCAGTTTCTCAGAAAGCTTCTTTCTAGTTTTCAACGGAAGATATTTCCTTTTTCACCATAGCCCTCTATGGGCTTCCAAATATCCCTTTTCCAATTCCAAAAGAACAGCCTTAGCGAAAGGCTTCTTCAAGCGAAAGATGTAACTCTGTGAGACGAATTAACAGAACACAGAGCAGTTTCTCAGAAAGCTTCTTTCCAGTTTTGAACGGAAGTTATTTCCTTTTTCACCATAGCCCTCTATGGGCTTCCAAATATCCCTTTTTCAATTCCACAAGAACAGCCTTAGCGAATGACTTCTTGAAGGGAAGACATAACTCTGTGAGATGAATTAACGGAACACAGAGCAGTTTCTCAGAAAGCTTCTTTCCAGTTTGGAACGGAAGATATTTCCTTTTTCACCATAGCCCTCTATGGGCTTCCAAATATCCCTTTGCCGATTCCACAAGAACAGCCTTAGTGAAACGCTTCTTGAAGGGAAAGATGTAACTCTGTGAGATGAATTAACAGAACACAGAGCAGTTTCTCAGAAAGCTTCTTTCCAGTTTGGAACGGAAGATGTTTCCTTTTTCACCATAGCCCTCTTTGGGCTTCCAAATATCCCTTTGCCAATTCCACAAGAACAGCCTTAGCGAAATGCTTCTTGAAGGGAAAGATGTAACTCTGTGAGATGAATTCACAGAACACAGAGCAGTTTCTCAGAAAGCTTCTTTCCAGTTTTGAACGGAAGATATTTCCTTTTTCACCATAGCCCTCTATGGGCTTCCAAATATCCCTTTGCCAATTCCACAAGAACAGCCTTAGCGAAAGGCTTCTTGTAGGGAAAGATGTAACTCTGTGAGAAGAATTAACAGAACACAGAGCAGTTTCTCAGAAAGCTTCTTTCCAGTTTTGAACGGAAGTTATTTCCTTTTTCACCATAGCCCTCTATGGGCTTCCAAATATCCCTTTGCCAATTCCACAAGAACAGCCTTAGCGAAAGGCTTCTTGAAGGGAAAGATGTAACTCTGTGAGATGAATTAACAGAACACAGAGCAGTTTCTCAGACAGCTTCTTTCCAGTTTTGAACGGAAGATATTTCCTTTTTCACCATAGCCCTCTATGGGCTTCCAAATATCCCTTTGCCAATTCCACAAGAACAGCCTTAGCGAAAGGCTTCTTGAAGGGAAAGATGTAACTCTGTGAGATGAATTAACAGAACACAGAGCAGTTTCTCAGAAAGCTTCTTTCCAGTTTTGAACGGAAGATATTTCCTTTTTCACCATAGCCCTCTATGGGCTTCCAAATTACACTTTGCCAATTCCCCAAGAACAGCCTTAGCGAAAGGCTTCTTGAAGGGAAAGATGTAACTCTGTGAGATGAATTAACAGAACACTGAGCAGTTTCTCAGAAAGCTTCTTTCCAGTTTTGAACGGAAGATATTTCCTTTTTCACCATAGCCCTCTATGGGCTTCCAAATTACCCTTTGCCAATTCCCCAAGAACAGCCTTAGCGAAAGGCTTCTTGAAGGGAAAGATGTAACTCTGTGAGATGAATTAACAGAACACAGAGCAGTTTGTCAGAAAGCTTCTCTCCAGTTTTGAACGGAAGATATTTCCTTTTTCACCATAGCCCTCTATGGGCTTCCAAATATCCCTTTGCCAATTCCACAAAAACAGCCTTAGCGAAAGGCTTCTTGAAGGGAAAGATGTAACTCTGTGAGATGAATTAACAGAACACAGAGCAGTTTCTCAGAAAGCTTCTTTCCAGTTTTGAACGGAAGATATTTCCTTTTTCACCATAGCCCTCTATGGGCTTCCAAATATCCCTTTGCCAATTCCACAAGAACAGCCGTAGCGAAAGGCTTCTTGAAGGGAAAGATGTAACTCTGTGAGATGAATTAACAGAACACAGAGCAGTTTCTCAGAAAACTTCTTTCCAGTTTGGAACGGAAGATGTTTCCTTTTTCACCATAGCCCTCTTTGGGCTTCCAAATATCCCTTTGCCAATTCCACAAGAACAGCCTTAGCGAAATGCTTCTTGAAGGGAAAGATGTAACTCTGTGAGATGAATTCACAGAACACAGAGCAGTTTCTCAGAAAGCTTCTTTCCAGTTTTGAACGGAAGATATTTCCTTTTTCACCATAGCCCTCTATGGGCTTCCAAATATCCCTTTGCCAATTCCACAAGAACAGCCTTAGCGAAAGGCTTCTTGAAGGGAAACAGGTAACTCTCTGAGAAGAATTAACAGAACACAGAGCAGTTTCTCAGATAGCTTCTTTCCAGTTTTGAACGGAAGATATTTCCTTTTTCACCATAGCCTTCTATGGGCTTCCAAATATCCCTTTACCAATTCCACAAGAACAGCCTTAGCGAAAGGCTTCTGGAAGGGAAAGATGTAACTCTGTGAGATGAATTAACAGAACACAGAGCAGTTTCTCAGAAAGCTTCTTTCCAGTTTTGAACGGAAGATATTTCCTTTTTCACCATAGCCCTCTATGGGCTTCCAAATATCCCTTTGCCAATTCCACAAGAACAGCCTTAGCGGAAGGCTTCTTGAAGGGAAAGATGTAACACTGTGAGATGAATTAACAGAACACAGAGCAGTTTCTCAGAAAGCTTCTTTTCAGTTTTGAACGGAAGATATTTCCTTTTTCACCATAGCCCTCTATGGGCTTCCAAATATCCCTTTGCCAATTCCACAAGAACAGCCTTAGTGAAAGGCTTCTTGAAGGGAAAGATGTAACTCTGTGAGATGAATTAACAGAACACAGAGCAGTTTCTCAGAAAGCTTCTTTCCAGTTTGGAACGGAAGATGTTTCCTTTTTCACCATAGCCCTCTATGGGCTTCCAAATATCCCTTTGTCAATTCCACAAAACAGCCATAGCGAAAGGCTTCTTGAAGGGAAACATGTAACTCTGTGAGATGAATTAACAGAACACAGAGCAGTTTCTCAGAAAGCTTCTTTCTAGTTTTCAACGGAAGATATTTCCTTTTTCACCATAGCCCTCTATGGGCTTCCAAATATCCCTTTTCCAATTCCAAAAGAACAGCCTTAGCGAAAGGCTTCTTCAAGCGAAAGATGTAACTCTGTGAGACGAATTAACAGAACACAGAGCAGTTTCTCAGAAAGCTTCTTTCCAGTTTTGAACGGAAGTTATTTCCTTTTTCACCATAGCCCTCTATGGGCTTCCAAATATCCCTTTTTCAATTCCACAAGAACAGCCTTAGCGAATGACTTCTTGAAGGGAAGACGTAACTCTGTGAGATGAATTAACGGAACACAGAGCAGTTTCTCAGAAAGCTTCTTTCCAGTTTGGAACGGAAGATATTTCCTTTTTCACCATAGCCCTCTATGGGCTTCCAAATATCCCTTTGCCGATTCCACAAGAACAGCCTTAGTGAAAGGCTTCTTGAAGGGAAAGATGTAACTCTGTGAGATGAATTAACAGAACACAGAGCAGTTTCTCAGAAAGCTTCTTTCCAGTTTGGAACGGAAGATGTTTCCTTTTTCACCATAGCCCTCTTTGGGCTTCCAAATATCCCTTTGCCAATTCCACAAGAACAGCCTTAGCGAAATGCTTCTTGAAGGGAAAGATGTAACTCTGTGAGATGAATTCACAGAACACAGAGCAGTTTCTCAGAAAGCTTCTTTCCAGTTTTGAACGGAAGATATTTCCTTTTTCACCATAGCCCTCTATGGGCTTCCAAATATCCCTTTGCCAATTCCACAAGAACAGCCTTAGCGAAAGGCTTCTTGTAGGGAAAGATGTAACTCTGTGAGAAGAATTAACAGAACACAGAGCAGTTTCTCAGAAAGCTTCTTTCCAGTTTTGAACGGAAGTTATTTCCTTTTTCACCATAGCCCTCTATGGGCTTCCAAATATCCCTTTGCCAATTCCACAAGAACAGCCTTAGCGAAAGGCTTCTTGAAGGGAAAGATGTAACTCTGTGAGATGAATTAACAGAACACAGAGCAGTTTCTCAGAAAGCTTCTTTCCAGTTTTGAACGGAAGATATTTCCTTTTTCACCATAGCCCTCTGTGGGCTTCCAAATATCCCTTTGCCAATTCCACAAGAACAGCCTTAGCGAAAGGCTTCTTGAAGGGAAAGATGTAACTCTGTGAGATGAATTAACAGAACACAGAGCAGTTTCTCAGAAAGCTTCTTTCCAGTTTTGAACGGAAGATATTTCCTTTTTCACCATAGCCCTCTATGGGCTTCCAAATTACACTTTGCCAATTCCCCAAGAACAGCCTTAGCGAAAGGCTTCTTGAAGGGAAAGATGTAACTCTGTGAGATGAATTAACAGAACACTGAGCAGTTTCTCAGAAAGCTTCTTTCCAGTTTTGAACGGAAGATATTTCCTTTTTCACCATAGCCCTCTATGGGCTTCCAAATTACCCTTTGCCAATTCCCCAAGAACAGCCTTAGCGAAAGGCTTCTTGAAGGGAAAGATGTAACTCTGTGAGATGAATTAACAGAACACAGAGCAGTTTGTCAGAAAGCTTCTCTCCAGTTTTGAACGGAAGATATTTCCTTTTTCACCATAGCCCTCTATGGGCTTCCAAATATCCCTTTGCCAATTCCACAAAAACAGCCTTAGCGAAAGGCTTCTTGAAGGGAAAGATGTAACTCTGTGAGATGAATTAACAGAACACAGAGCAGTTTCTCAGAAAGCTTCTTTCCAGTTTTGAACGGAAGATATTTCCTTTTTCACCATAGCCCTCTATGGGCTTCCAAATATCCCTTTGCCAATTCCACAAGAACAGCCGTAGCGAAAGGCTTCTTGAAGGGAAAGATGTAACTCTGTGAGATGAATTAACAGAACACAGAGCAGTTTCTCAGAAAGCTTCTTTCCAGTTTTGAACGGAAGATATTTCCTTTTTCACCATAGCAGTCTATGGGCTTCCAAATATCCCTTTGCCAATTCCACAAGAACAGCCTTAGAGAAAGGTTTCTTAAAGGGAAAGATGTAACTCTGTGAGATGAATTAACAGAACACAGAGTAGTTTCTCAGAAAGCATCTTTCCAGTTTTGAACATAAGATATTTCCTTTTTCACCATAGCCCTCTATGGGCTTCCAAATATCCCTTTGCCAATTCCCCAAGGACAGCCTTAGCGAAAGGCTTCTTGAAGGGAAAGATGTAACTCTGTGAGATGAATTAACAGAACACAGAGCAGTCTCTCAGAAAGCTTCTTTCCAGTTTTGAACGGAAGATATTTCCTTTTTCACCATAGCCCTCTATGGGCTTCCAAATATCCCTTTGCCAATTCCACAAGAACAGCCTTAGCGAAAGGCTTCTTGAAGGGAAAGCTGTAACTCTGTGAGATGAATTAACAGAACACAGAGCAGTTTCTCAGAAAGCTTCTTTCCAATTTTGAACGGAAGATATTTCCTTTTTCACCATATCCCTCTATGGGCTTCCAAATATCCCTTTGCCAATTCCACAAGAACAGCCTTAGCGAAAGGCTTCTGGAAGGGAACGATGTAACTCTGTGAGATGAATTAACAGAACACAGAGCAGTTTCTCAGAATGCTTCTTTCCAGTTTTGAACGGAAGATATTTCCTTTTTCACCATAGCCCTCTATGGGCTTCCAAATATCGCTTTCCCAATTCCACAAGAACAGCCTTAGCGAAAGGCTTCTTGAAGGGAAAGATGTAACTCTGTGAGATGAATTAAGAGAACACAGAGCAGTTTCTCAGAAAGCTACTTTCCAATTTTGAACGGAAGATATTTCCTTTTTCACCATAGCCCTCCAAGGGCTTCCAAATATCCCTTTGCCAATTCCCCAAGAACAGCCTTAGCGAAAGGCTTCTTGAAGGGAAAGATGTAACTCTGTGAGATGAATTAACAGAACACAGAGCAGTTTCTCAGAAAGCTTCTTTCCAGTTTTGAAGGGAAGATATTTCCTTTTTCACCATAGCCCTCTATGGGCTTCCAAATATCCCTTTGCCAATTCCACAAGAACAGCCTTAGCGAAAGACTTCTTGAAGGGAAAGATGTAACTCTGTGAGATGAATTAACAGAACACAGAGCAGTTTCTCAGAAAGCTTCTTTCCAGTTTTGAACGGAAGATATTTCCTTTTTCACCATAGCCCTCTATGGGCTTCCAAATATCCCTTTGCCAATTCCACAAGAACAGCCTTAGCGAAAGGCTTCTTGAAGGGAAAGATGTAACTCTGTGAGATGAATTAACAGAACACAGAGCAGTTTCTCAGAAAGCTTCTTTCTAGTTTTCAACGGAAGATATTTCCTTTATCAACCATAGCCCTCTATGGGCTTCCAAATATCCCTTTGCCAATTCCACAAGAACAGCCTTAGCGAAAGGCTTCTTAAAGGGAAAGATGTAACACTGTGAGATGAATTAACAGAACACAGAGCAGTTTCTCAGAAAGCTTCTTTCCAGTTTTGAACGGAAGATATTTCCTTTTTCACCATAGCCCTCTATGGGCTTCCAAATATCCCTTTGCCAATTCCACAAGAACAGCCTTAGCGAAATGCTTCTTGAAGGGAAACAGGTAACTCTGTGAGATGAATTAACAGAACACAGAGCAGTTTCTCAGATAGCTTCTTTCCAGTTTTGAACGGAAGATATTTCCTTTTTCACCATAGCCTTCTATGGGCTTCCAAATATCCCTTTACCAATTCCACAAGAACAGCCTTAGCGAAAGGCTTCTGGAAGGGAAAGATGTAACTCTGTGAGATGAATTAACAGAACACAGAGCAGTTTCTCAGAAAGCTTCTTTCCAGTTTTGAACGGAAGATATTTCCTTTTTCACCATAGCCCTCTATGGGCTTCCAAATATCCCTTTGCCAATTCCACAAGAACAGCCTTAGCGGAAGGCTTCTTGAAGGGAAAGATGTAACACTGTGAGATGAATTAACAGAACACAGAGCAGTTTCTCAGAAAGCTTCTTTTCAGTTTTGAACGGAAGATATTTCCTTTTTCACCATAGCCCTCTATGGGCTTCCAAATATCCCTTTGCCAATTCCACAAGAACAGCCTTAGTGAAAGGCTTCTTGAAGGGAAAGATGTAACTCTGTGAGATGAATTAACAGAACACAGAGCAGTTTCTCAGAAAGCTTCTTTCCAGTTTGGAACGGAAGATGTTTCCTTTTTCACCATAGCCCTCTATGGGCTTCCAAATATCCCTTTGTCAATTCCACAAGAACAGCCATAGCGAAAGGCTTCTTGAAGGGAAACATGTAACTCTGTGAGATGAATTAACAGAACACAGAGCAGTTTCTCAGAAAGCTTCTTTCTAGTTTTCAACGGAAGATATTTCCTTTTTCACCATAGCCCTCTATGGGCTTCCAAATATCCCTTTTCCAATTCCACAAGAACAGCCTTAGCGAAAGGCTTCTTCAAGCGAAAGATTTAACTCTGTGAGACGAATTAACAGAACACAGAGCAGTTTCTCAGAAAGCTTCTTTCCAGTTTTGAACGGAAGTTATTTCCTTTTTCACCATAGCCCTCTATGGGCTTCCAAATATCCCTTTTTCAATTCCACAAGAACAGCCTTAGCGAATGACTTCTTGAAGGGAAGACGTAACTCTGTGAGATGAATTAACAGAACACAGAGCAGTTTCTCAGAAAGCTTCATTCCAGTTTTGAACGGAAGATATTTCCTTTTTCAACATAGCCCTCTTTGGGCTTCCAAATATCCCTTTGCCAATTCCACAAGAACAGCCTTTGCGAAAGGCTTCTTGAAGGGAAAGATGTAACTCTGTGAGATGAATTAACAGAACACAGAGCAGTTTCTCAGAAAGCTTCTTTCCAGTTTTGAACGGAAGATATTTCCTTTTTCACCATAGCCCTCTATGGGCTTCCAAATATCTCTTTGCCAATTCCACAAGAACAGCCTTAGCGAAAGGCTTCTTGAAGGGAAAGATGTGACTCTGTGAGATGAATTAACAGAACACAGAGCAGTTTCTCAGAAAGCTTCTTTCCAGTTTTGAAGGGAAGATATTTCCTTTTTCACCATAGCCCTCTATGGGCTTCCAAATATCCCTTTGCCAATTCCACAAGAACAGCCTTAGCGAAAGGCTTCTTGAAGGGAAACAGGTAACTCTGTGAGATGAATTAACAGAACACAGAGCAGTTTCTCAGAAAGCTTCTTTCCAGTTTTGAACGGAAGATATTTCCTTTTTCACCATAGCCCTCTATGGGCTTCAAAATATCCCTTTGTCAATTCCACAAGAACAGCCATAGCGAAAGGCTTCTTGAAGGGAAACATGTAACTCTGTGAGATGAATTAACAGAACACAGAGCAGTTTCTCAGAAAGCTTCTTTCTAGTTTTCAACGAAAGATATTTCCTTTTTCACCATAGCCCTCTATGGGCTTCCAAATATCCCTTTTCCAATTCCACAAGAACAGCCTTAGCGAAAGGCTTCTTGAAGGGAAAGATGTGACTCTGTGAGATGAATTAACAGAACACAGAGCAGTTTCTCAGAAAGCTTCTTTCCAGTTTTGAACGGAAGATATTTCCTTTTTCACCATAGCCCTCTATGGGCTTCCAAATATCCCTTTGCCAATTCCCCAAGAACAGCCTTAGCGAAAGGCTTCTTGAAGGGAAAGATGTAACTCTTTGAGATGAATTAACAGAACACAGAGCAGTTTCTCAGATAGCTTCTTTCCAGTTTTGAATGGAAGATATTTCCTTTTTCACCATAGCCTTCTATGGGCTTCCAAATATCCCTTTACCAATTCCACAAGAACAGCCTTAGCGAAAGGCTTCTGGAAGGGAAAGATGTAACTCTGTGAGATGAATTAACAGAACACAGAGCAGTTTCTCAGAAAGCTTCTTTCCAGTTTTGAAGGGAAGATATTTTCTTTTTCACCATAGCCCTCTATGGGCTTCCAAATATCCCTTTGCCAATTCCACAAGAACAGCCTTAGCGGAAGGCTTCTTGAAGGGAAAGATGTAACACTGTGAGATGAATTAACAGAACACAGAGAAGTTTCACAGAAAGCTTCTTTCCAGTTTTGAACGGAAGATATTTCCTTTTTCACCATAGCCCTCTATGGGCTTCCAAATATCCCTTTGCCAATTCCACAAGAACAGCCTTAGTGAAAGGCTTCTTGAAGGGAAAGATGTAACTCTGTGAGATGAATTAACAGAACACAGAGCAGTTTCTCAGAAAGCTTCTTTCCAGTTTTGAACGGAAGATGTTTCCTTTTTCACCATAGCCCTCTTTGGGCTTCCAAATATCCCTTTGCCAATTCCACAAGAACAGCCTTAGCGAAATGCTTCTTGAAGGGAAAGATGTAACTCTGTGAGATGAATTCACAGAACACAGAGCAGTTTCTCAGAAAGCTTCTTTCCAGTTTTGAACGGAAGATATTTGCTTTTTCACCATAGCCCTCTATGGGCTTCCAAATATCCCTTTGCCAATTCCACAAGAACAGCCTTAGCGAAAGGCTTCTTGAAGGGTAACAGGTAACTCTGTGAGAAGAATTAACAGAACACAGAGCAGTTTCTCAGATAGCTTCTTTCCAGTTTTGAACGGAAGATATTTCCTTTTTCACCATAGCCTTCTATGGGCTTCCAAATATCCCTTTACCAATTCCACAAGAACAGCCTTAGCGAAAGGCTTCTGGAAGGGAAAGATGTAACTCTGTGAGATGAATTAACAGAACACAGAGCAGTTTCTCAGAAAGCTTCTTTCCAGTTTTGAACGGAAGATATTTCCTTTTTCACCATAGCCCTCCAAGGGCTTCCAAATATCCCTTTGCCAATTCCACAAGAACAGCCTTAGCGGAAGGCTTCTTGAAGGGAAAGATGTAACACTGTGAGATGAATTAACAGAACACAGAGCAGTTTCTCAGAAAGCTTCTTTTCAGTTTTGAACGGAAGATATTTCCTTTTTCACCATAGCCCTCTATGGGCTTCCAAATATCCCTTTGCCAATTCCACAAGAACAGCCTTAGTGAAAGGCTTCTTGAAGGGAAAGATGTAACTCTGTGAGATGAATTAACAGAACACAGAGCAGTTTCTCAGAAAGCTTCTTTCCAGTTTGGAACGGAAGATGTTTCCTTTTTCACCATAGCCCTCTATGGGCTTCCAAATATCCCTTTGTCAATTCCACAAAACAGCCATAGCGAAAGGCTTCTTGAAGGGAAACATGTAACTCTGTGAGATGAATTAACAGAACACAGAGCAGTTTCTCAGAAAGCTTCTTTCTAGTTTTCAACGGAAGATATTTCCTTTTTCACCATAGCCCTCTATGGGCTTCCAAATATCCCTTTTCCAATTCCAAAAGAACAGCCTTAGCGAAAGGCTTCTTCAAGCGAAAGATGTAACTCTGTGAGACGAATTAACAGAACACAGAGCAGTTTCTCAGAAAGCTTCTTTCCAGTTTTGAACGGAAGTTATTTCCTTTTTCACCATAGCCCTCTATGGGCTTCCAAATATCCCTTTTTCAATTCCACAAGAACAGCCTTAGCGAATGACTTCTTGAAGGGAAGACGTAACTCTGTGAGATGAATTAACGGAACACAGAGCAGTTTCTCAGAAAGCTTCTTTCCAGTTTTGAACGGAAGATATTTCCTTTTTCACCATAGCCCTCTATGGGCTTCCAAATATCCCTTTGCCAATTCCACAAGAACAGCCTTAGTGAAACGCTTCTTGAAGGGAAAGATGTAACTCTGTGAGATGAATTAACAGAACACAGAGCAGTTTCTCAGAAAGCTTCTTTCTAGTTTTCAACGGAAGATATTTCCTTTTTCACCATAGCCCTCTATGGGCTTCCAAATATCCCTTTTCCAATTCCAAAAGAACAGCCTTAGCGAAAGGCTTCTTCAAGCGAAAGATGTAACTCTGTGAGACGAATTAACAGAACACAGAGCAGTTTCTCAGAAAGCTTCTTTCCAGTTTTGAACGGAAGTTATTTCCTTTTTCACCATAGCCCTCTATGGGCTTCCAAATATCCCTTTTTCAATTCCACAAGAACAGCCTTAGCGAATGACTTCTTGAAGGGAAGACGTAACTCTGTGAGATGAATTAACGGAACACAGAGCAGTTTCTCAGAAAGCTTCTTTCCAGTTTTGAACGGAAGATATTTCCTTTTTCACCATAGCCCTCTATGGGCTTCCAAATATCCCTTTGCCAATTCCACAAGAACAGCCTTAGTGAAACGCTTCTTGAAGGGAAAGATGTAACTCTGTGAGATGAATTAACAGAACACAGAGCAGTTTCTCAGAAAGCTTCTTTCCAGTTTGGAACGGAAGATGTTTCCTTTTTCACCATAGCCCTCTTTGGGCTTCCAAATATCCCTTTGCCAATTCCACATGAACAGCCTTAGCGAAATGCTCCTTGAAGGGAAAGATGTAACTCTGTGAGATGAATTCACAGAACACAGAGCAGTTTCTCAGAAAGCTTCTTTCCAGTTTTGAACGGAAGATATTTCCTTTTTCACCATAGCCCTCTATGGGCTTCCAAATATCCCTTTGCCAATTCCACAAGAACAGCCTTAGCGAAAGGCCTCTTGTAGGGAAAGATGTAACTCTGTGAGAAGAATTAACAGAACACAGAGCAGTTTCTCAGAAAGCTTCTTTCCAGTTTTGAACGGAAGTTATTTCCTTTTTCACCATAGCCCTCTATGGGCTTCCAAATATCCCTTTGCCAATTCCACAAGAACAGCCTTAGCGAAAGGCTTCTTGAAGGGAAAGATGTAACTCTGTGAGATGAATTAACAGAACACAGAGCAGTTTCTCAGAAAGCTTCTTTCCAGTTTTGAACGGAAGATATTTCCTTTTTCACCATAGCCCTCTATGGGCTTCCAAATATCCCTTTGCCAATTCCACAAGAACAGCCTTAGCGAAAGGCTTCTTGAAGGGAAAGATGTAACTCTGTGAGTTGAATTAACAGAACACAGAGCAGTTTCTCAGAAAGCTTCTTTCCAGTTTTGAACGGAAGATATTTCCTTTTTCACCATAGCCCTCTATGGGCTTCCAAATTACCCTTTGCCAATTCCCCAAGAACAGCCTTAGCGAAAGGCTTCTTGAAGGGAAAGATGTAACTCTGTGAGATGAATTAACAGAACACTGAGCAGTTTCTCAGAAAGCTTCTTTCCAGTTTTGAACGGAAGATATTTCCTTTTTCACCATAGCCCTCTATGGGCTTCCAAATTACCCTTTGCCAATTCCCCAAGAACAGCCTTAGCGAAAGGCTTCCTGAAGGGAAAGATGTAACTCTGTGAGATGAATTAACAGAACACAGAGCAGTTTGTCAGAAAGCTTCTCTCCAGTTTTGAACGGAAGATATTTCCTTTTTCACCATAGCCCTCTATGGGCTTCCAAATATCCCTTTTTCAATTCCACAAGAACAGCCTTAGTGAATGACTTCTTGAAGGGAAGACGTAACTCTGTGAGATGAATTAACGGAACACAGAGCAGTTTCTCAGAAAGCTTCTTTCCAGTTTTGAACGGAAGATATTTCCTTTTTCACCATAGCCCTCTATGGGCTTCCAAATATCCCTTTGACGATTCCACAAGAACAGCCTTAGTGAAACGCTTCTTGAAGGGAAAGATGTAACTCTGTGAGATGAATTAACAGAACACAGAGCAGTTTCTCAGAAAGCTTCTTTCCAGTTTGGAACGGAAGATGTTTCCTTTTTCACCATAGCCCTCTAAGGGCTTCCAAAGATCACTCTGCCAATACCTCAAGAACAGCCCTAGCGAAAGGCTTCTTGAAGGGAAACATGTAACTCTGTGAGATGAATTAACAGAACACAGAGCAGTTTCTCAGAAAGCTTCTTTCTAGTTTTCAACGGAAGATATTTCCTTTTTCACCATAGCCCTCTATGGGCTTCCAAATATCCCTTTTCCAATTCCAAAAGAACAGCCTTAGCGAAAGGCTTCTTCAAGCGAAAGATGTAACTCTGTGAGACGAATTAACAGAACACAGAGCAGTTTCTCAGAAAGCTTCTTTCCAGTTTTGAACGGAAGTTATTTCCTTTTTCACCATAGCCCTCTATGGGCTTCCAAATATCCCTTTTTCAATTCCACAAGAACAGCCTTAGCGAATGACTTCTTGAAGGGAAGACGTAACTCTGTGAGATGAATTAACGGAACACAGAGCAGTTTCTCAGAAAGCTTCTTTCCAGTTTTGAACGGAAGATATTTCCTTTTTCACCATAGCCCTCTATGGGCTTCCAAATATCCCTTTGCCAATTCCACAAGAACAGCCTTAGTGAAACGCTTCTTGAAGGGAAAGATGTAACTCTGTGAGATGAATTAACAGAACACAGAGCAGTTTCTCAGAAAGCTTCTTTCCAGTTTGGAACGGAAGATGTTTCCTTTTTCACCATAGCCCTCTTTGGGCTTCCAAATATCCCTTTGCCAATTCCACAAGAACAGCCTTAGCGAAATGCTCCTTGAAGGGAAAGATGTAACTCTGTGAGATGAATTCACAGAACACAGAGCAGTTTCTCAGAAAGCTTCTTTCCAGTTTTGAACGGAAGATATTTCCTTTTTCACCATAGCCCTCTATGGGCTTCCAAATATCCCTTTGCCAATTCCACAAGAACAGCCTTAGCGAAAGGCTTCTTGTAGGGAAAGATGTAACTCTGTGAGAAGAATTAACAGAACACAGAGCAGTTTCTCAGAAAGCTTCTTTCCAGTTTTGAACGGAAGTTATTTCCTTTTTCACCATAGCCCTCTATGGGCTTCCAAATATCCCTTTGCCAATTCCACAAGAACAGCCTTAGCGAAAGGCTTCTTGAAGGGAAAGATGTAACTCTGTGAGATGAATTAACAGAACACAGAGCAGTTTCTCAGAAAGCTTCTTTCCAGTTTTGAACGGAAGATATTTCCTTTTTCACCATAGCCCTCTATGGGCTTCCAAATTACCCTTTGCCAATTCCCCAAGAACAGCCTTAGCGAAAGGCTTCTTGAAGGAAAAGATGTAACTCTGTGAGATGAATTAACAGAACACTGAGCAGTTTCTCAGAAAGCTTCTTTCCAGTTTTGAACGGAAGATATTTCCTTTTTCACCATAGCCCTCTATGGGCTTCCAAATTACCCTTTGCCAATTCCCCAAGAACAGCCTTAGCGAAAGGCTTCCTGAAGGGAAAGATGTAACTCTGTGAGATGAATTAACAGAACACAGAGCAGTTTGTCAGAAAGCTTCTCTCCAGTTTTGAACGGAAGATATTTCCTTTTTCACCATAGCCCTCTATGGGCTTCCAAATATCCCTTTTTCAATTCCACAAGAACAGCCTTAGTGAATGACTTCTTGAAGGGAAGACGTAACTCTGTGAGATGAATTAACGGAACACAGAGCAGTTTCTCAGAAAGCTTCTTTCCAGTTTTGAACGGAAGATATTTCCTTTTTCACCATAGCCCTCTATGGGCTTCCAAATATCCCTTTGCCGATTCCACAAGAACAGCCTTAGTGAAACGCTTCTTGAAGGGAAAGATGTAACTCTGTGAGATGAATTAACAGAACACAGAGCAGTTTCTCAGAAAGCTTCTTTCCAGTTTGGAACGGAAGATGTTTCCTTTTTCACCATAGCCCTCTTTGGGCTTCCAAATATCCCTTTGCCAATTCCACAAGAACAGCCTTAGCGAAATGCTTCTTGAAGGGAAAGATGTAACTCTGTGAGATGAATTCACAGAACACAGAGCAGTTTCTCAGAAAGCTTCTTTCCAGTTTTGAACGGAAGATATTTCCTTTTTCACCATAGCCCTCTATGGGCTTCCAAATATCCCTTTGCCAATTCCACAAGAACAGCCTTAGCGAAAGGCTTCTTGTAGGGAAAGATGTAACTCTGTGAGAAGAATTAACAGAACACAGAGCAGTTTCTCAGAAAGCTTCTTTCCAGTTTTGAACGGAAGTTATTTCCTTTTTCACCATAGCCCTCTATGGGCTTCCAAATATCCCTTTGCCAATTCCACAAGAACAGCCTTAGCGAAAGGCTTCTTGAAGGGAAAGATGTAACTCTGTGAGATGAATTAACAGAACACAGAGCAGTTTCTCAGAAAGCTTCTTTCCAGTTTTGAACGGAAGATATTTCCTTTTTCACCATAGCCCTCTATGGGCTTCCAAATATCCCTTTGCCAATTCCACAAGAACAGCCTTAGCGAAAGGCTTCTTGAAGGGAAAGATGTAACTCTGTGAGATGAATTAACAGAACACAGAGCAGTTTCTCAGAAAGCTTCTTTCCAGTTTTGAACGGAAGATATTTCCTTTTTCACCATAGCCCTCTATGGGCTTCCAAATTACACTTTGCCAATTCCCCAAGAACAGCCTTAGCGAAAGGCTTCTTGAAGGGAAAGATGTAACTCTGTGAGATGAATTAACAGAACACTGAGCAGTTTCTCAGAAAGCTTCTTTCCAGTTTTGAACGGAAGATATTTCCTTTTTCACCATAGCCCTCTATGGGCTTCCAAATTACCCTTTGCCAATTCCCCAAGAACAGCCTTAGCGAAAGGCTTCTTGAAGGGAAAGATGTAACTCTGTGAGATGAATTAACAGAACACAGAGCAGTTTGTCAGAAAGCTTCTCTCCAGTTTTGAACGGAAGATATTTCCTTTTTCACCATAGCCCTCTATGGGCTTCCAAATATCCCTTTGCCAATTCCACAAAAACAGCCTTAGCGAAAGGCTTCTTGAAGGGAAAGATGTAACTCTGTGAGATGAATTAACAGAACACAGAGCAGTTTCTCAGAAAGCTTCTTTCCAGTTTTGAACGGAAGATATTTCCTTTTTCACCATAGCCCTCTATGGGCTTCCAAATATCCCTTTGCCAATTCCACAAGAACAGCCGTAGCGAAAGGCTTCTTGAAGGGAAAGATGTAACTCTGTGAGATGAATTAACAGAACACAGAGCAGTTTCTCAGAAAGCTTCTTTCCAGTTTTGAACGGAAGATATTTCCTTTTTCACCATAGCCCTCTATGGGCTTCCAAATATCCCTTTGCCAATTCCACAAGAACAGCCTTAGCGAAAGGCTTCTTGAAGGGAAAGATGTAACTCTGTGAGTTGAATTAACAGAACACAGAGCAGTTTCTCAGAAAGCTTCTTTCCAGTTTTGAACGGAAGATATTTCCTTTTTCACCATAGCCCTCTATGGGCTTCCAAATTACCCTTTGCCAATTCCCCAAGAACAGCCTTAGCGAAAGGCTTCTTGAAGGGAAAGATGTAACTCTGTGAGATGAATTAACAGAACACTGAGCAGTTTCTCAGAAAGCTTCTTTCCAGTTTTGAACGGAAGATATTTCCTTTTTCACCATAGCCCTCTATGGGCTTCCAAATTACCCTTTGCCAATTCCCCAAGAACAGCCTTAGCGAAAGGCTTCCTGAAGGGAAAGATGTAACTCTGTGAGATGAATTAAGAGAACACAGAGCAGTTTGTCAGAAAGCTTCTCTCCAGTTTTGAACGGAAGATATTTCCTTTTTCACCATAGCCCTCTATGGGCTTCCAAATATCCCTTTTTCAATTCCACAAGAACAGCCTTAGTGAATGACTTCTTGAAGGGAAGACGTAACTCTGTGAGATGAATTAACGGAACACAGAGCAGTTTCTCAGAAAGCTTCTTTCCAGTTTTGAACGGAAGATATTTCCTTTTTCACCATAGCCCTCTATGGGCTTCCAAATATCCCTTTGACGATTCCACAAGAACAGCCTTAGTGAAACGCTTCTTGAAGGGAAAGATGTAACTCTGTGAGATGAATTAACAGAACACAGAGCAGTTTCTCAGAAAGCTTCTTTCCAGTTTGGAACGGAAGATGTTTCCTTTTTCACCATAGCCCTCTAAGGGCTTCCAAAGATCACTCTGCCAATACCTCAAGAACAGCCCTAGCGAAAGGCTTCTTGAAGGGAAACATGTAACTCTGTGAGATGAATTAACAGAACACAGAGCAGTTTCTCAGAAAGCTTCTTTCTAGTTTTCAACGGAAGATATTTCCTTTTTCACCATAGCCCTCTATGGGCTTCCAAATATCCCTTTTCCAATTCCAAAAGAACAGCCTTAGCGAAAGGCTTCTTCAAGCGAAAGATGTAACTCTGTGAGACGAATTAACAGAACACAGAGCAGTTTCTCAGAAAGCTTCTTTCCAGTTTTGAACGGAAGTTATTTCCTTTTTCACCATAGCCCTCTATGGGCTTCCAAATATCCCTTTTTCAATTCCACAAGAACAGCCTTAGCGAATGACTTCTTGAAGGGAAGACGTAACTCTGTGAGATGAATTAACGGAACACAGAGCAGTTTCTCAGAAAGCTTCTTTCCAGTTTTGAACGGAAGATATTTCCTTTTTCACCATAGCCCTCTATGGGCTTCCAAATATCCCTTTGCCAATTCCACAAGAACAGCCTTAGTGAAACGCTTCTTGAAGGGAAAGATGTAACTCTGTGAGATGAATTAACAGAACACAGAGCAGTTTCTCAGAAAGCTTCTTTCCAGTTTGGAACGGAAGATGTTTCCTTTTTCACCATAGCCCTCTTTGGGCTTCCAAATATCCCTTTGCCAATTCCACAAGAACAGCCTTAGCGAAATGCTCCTTGAAGGGAAAGATGTAACTCTGTGAGATGAATTCACAGAACACAGAGCAGTTTCTCAGAAAGCTTCTTTCCAGTTTTGAACGGAAGATATTTCCTTTTTCACCATAGCCCTCTATGGGCTTCCAAATATCCCTTTGCCAATTCCACAAGAACAGCCTTAGCGAAAGGCTTCTTGTAGGGAAAGATGTAACTCTGTGAGAAGAATTAACAGAACACAGAGCAGTTTCTCAGAAAGCTTCTTTCCAGTTTTGAACGGAAGTTATTTCCTTTTTCACCATAGCCCTCTATGGGCTTCCAAATATCCCTTTGCCAATTCCACAAGAACAGCCTTAGCGAAAGGCTTCTTGAAGGGAAAGATGTAACTCTGTGAGATGAATTAACAGAACACAGAGCAGTTTCTCAGAAAGCTTCTTTCCAGTTTTGAACGGAAGATATTTCCTTTTTCACCATAGCCCTCTATGGGCTTCCAAATATCCCTTTGCCAATTCCACAAGAACAGCCTTAGCGAAAGGCTTCTTGAAGGGAAAGATGTAACTCTGTGAGATGAATTAACAGAACACAGAGCAGTTTCTCAGAAAGCTTCTTTCCAGTTTTGAACGGAAGATATTTCCTTTTTCACCATAGCCCTCTATGGGCTTCCAAATTACCCTTTGCCAATTCCCCAAGAACAGCCTTAGCGAAAGGCTTCTTGAAGGGAAAGATGTAACTCTGTGAGATGAATTAACAGAACACTGAGCAGTTTCTCAGAAAGCTTCTTTCCAGTTTTGAACGGAAGATATTTCCTTTTTCACCATAGCCCTCTATGGGCTTCCAAATTACCCTTTGCCAATTCCCCAAGAACAGCCTTAGCGAAAGGCTTCCTGAAGGGAAAGATGTAACTCTGTGAGATGAATTAACAGAACACAGAGCAGTTTGTCAGAAAGCTTCTCTCCAGTTTTGAACGGAAGATATTTCCTTTTTCACCATAGCCCTCTATGGGCTTCCAAATATCCCTTTTTCAATTCCACAAGAACAGCCTTAGTGAATGACTTCTTGAAGGGAAGACGTAACTCTGTGAGATGAATTAACGGAACACAGAGCAGTTTCTCAGAAAGCTTCTTTCCAGTTTTGAACGGAAGATATTTCCTTTTTCACCATAGCCCTCTATGGGCTTCCAAATATCCCTTTGCCGATTCCACAAGAACAGCCTTAGTGAAACGCTTCTTGAAGGGAAAGATGTAACTCTGTGAGATGAATTAACAGAACACAGAGCAGTTTCTCAGAAAGCTTCTTTCCAGTTTGGAACGGAAGATGTTTCCTTTTTCACCATAGCCCTCTTTGGGCTTCCAAATATCCCTTTGCCAATTCCACAAGAACAGCCTTAGCGAAATGCTTCTTGAAGGGAAAGATGTAACTCTGTGAGATGAATTCACAGAACACAGAGCAGTTTCTCAGAAAGCTTCTTTCCAGTTTTGAACGGAAGATATTTCCTTTTTCACCATAGCCCTCTATGGGCTTCCAAATATCCCTTTGCCAATTCCACAAGAACAGCCTTAGCGAAAGGCTTCTTGTAGGGAAAGATGTAACTCTGTGAGAAGAATTAACAGAACACAGAGCAGTTTCTCAGAAAGCTTCTTTCCAGTTTTGAACGGAAGTTATTTCCTTTTTCACCATAGCCCTCTATGGGCTTCCAAATATCCCTTTGCCAATTCCACAAGAACAGCCTTAGCGAAAGGCTTCTTGAAGGGAAAGATGTAACTCTGTGAGATGAATTAACAGAACACAGAGCAGTTTCTCAGAAAGCTTCTTTCCAGTTTTGAACGGAAGATATTTCCTTTTTCACCATAGCCCTCTATGGGCTTCCAAATATCCCTTTGCCAATTCCACAAGAACAGCCTTAGCGAAAGGCTTCTTGAAGGGAAAGATGTAACTCTGTGAGATGAATTAACAGAACACAGAGCAGTTTCTCAGAAAGCTTCTTTCCAGTTTTGAACGGAAGATATTTCCTTTTTCACCATAGCCCTCTATGGGCTTCCAAATTACACTTTGCCAATTCCCCAAGAACAGCCTTAGCGAAAGGCTTCTTGAAGGGAAAGATGTAACTCTGTGAGATGAATTAACAGAACACTGAGCAGTTTCTCAGAAAGCTTCTTTCCAGTTTTGAACGGAAGATATTTCCTTTTTCACCATAGCCCTCTATGGGCTTCCAAATTACCCTTTGCCAATTCCCCAAGAACAGCCTTAGCGAAAGGCTTCTTGAAGGGAAAGATGTAACTCTGTGAGATGAATTAACAGAACACAGAGCAGTTTGTCAGAAAGCTTCTCTCCAGTTTTGAACGGAAGATATTTCCTTTTTCACCATAGCCCTCTATGGGCTTCCAAATATCCCTTTGCCAATTCCACAAAAACAGCCTTAGCGAAAGGCTTCTTGAAGGGAAAGATGTAACTCTGTGAGATGAATTAACAGAACACAGAGCAGTTTCTCAGAAAGCTTCTTTCCAGTTTTGAACGGAAGATATTTCCTTTTTCACCATAGCCCTCTATGGGCTTCCAAATATCCCTTTGCCAATTCCACAAGAACAGCCGTAGCGAAAGGCTTCTTGAAGGGAAAGATGTAACTCTGTGAGATGAATTAACAGAACACAGAGCAGTTTCTCAGAAAGCTTCTTTCCAGTTTTGAACGGAAGATATTTCCTTTTTCACCATAGCAGTCTATGGGCTTCCAAATATCCCTTTGCCAATTCCACAAGAACAGCCTTAGAGAAAGGTTTCTTAAAGGGAAAGATGTAACTCTGTGAGATGAATTAACAGAACACAGAGCAGTTTCTCAGAAAGCATCTTTCCAGTTTTGAACATAAGATATTTCCTTTTTCACCATAGCCCTCTATGGGCTTCCAAATATCCCTTTGCCAATTCCCCAAGGACAGCCTTAGCGAAAGGCTTCTTGAAGGGAAAGATGTAACTCTGTGAGATGAATTAACAGAACACAGAGCAGTCTCTCAGAAAGCTTCTTTCCAGTTTTGAACGGAAGATATTTCCTTTTTCACCATAGCCCTCTATGGGCTTCCAAATATCCCTTTGCCAATTCCACAAGAACAGCCTTAGCGAAAGGCTTCTTGAAGGGAAAGCTGTAACTCTGTGAGATGAATTAACAGAACACAGAGCAGTTTCTCAGAAAGCTTCTTTCCAATTTTGAACGGAAGATATTTCCTTTTTCACCATATCCCTCTATGGGCTTCCAAATATCCCTTTGCCAATTCCACAAGAACAGCCTTAGCGAAAGGCTTCTGGAAGGGAACGATGTAACTCTGTGAGATGAATTAACAGAACACAGAGCAGTTTCTCAGAATGCTTCTTTCCAGTTTTGAACGGAAGATATTTCCTTTTTCACCGTAGCCCTCTATGGGCTTCCAAATATCGCTTTCCCAATTCCACAAGAACAGCCTTAGCGAAAGGCTTCTTGAAGGGAAAGATGTAACTCTGTGAGATGAATTAAGAGAACACAGAGCAGTTTCTCAGAAAGCTACTTTCCAATTTTGAACGGAAGATATTTCCTTTTTCACCATAGCCCTCCAAGGGCTTCCAAATATCCCTTTGCCAATTCCCCAAGAACAGCCTTAGCGAAAGGCTTCTTGAAGGGAAAGATGTAACTCTGTGAGATGAATTAACAGAACACAGAGCAGTTTCTCAGAAAGCTTCTTTCCAGTTTTGAAGGGAAGATATTTCCTTTTTCACCATAGCCCTCTATGGGCTTCCAAATATCCCTTTGCCAATTCCACAAGAACAGCCTTAGCGAAAGACTTCTTGAAGGGAATGATGTAACTCTGTGAGATGAATTAACAGAACACAGAGCAGTTTCTCAGAAGGCTTCTTTCCAGTTTTGAACGGAAGATATTTCCTTTTTCACCATAGCCCTCTATGGGCTTCCAAATATCCCTTTGCCAATTCCACAAGAACAGCCTTAGCGAAAGGCTTCTTGAAGGGAAAGATGTAACTCTGTGAGATGAATTAACAGAACACAGAGCAGTTTCTCAGAAAGCTTCTTTCTAGTTTTCAACGGAAGATATTTCCTTTTTCACCATAGCCCTCTATGGGCTTCCAAATATCCCTTTGCCAATTCCACAAGAACAGCCTTAGCGAAAGGCTTCTTAAAGGGAAAGATGTAACACTGTGAGATGAATTAACAGAACACAGAGCAGTTTCTCAGAAAGCTTCTTTCCAGTTTTGAACGGAAGATATTTCCTTTTTCACCATAGCCCTCTATGGGCTTCCAAATATCCCTTTGCCAATTCCACAAGAACAGCCTTAGCGAAAGGCTTCTTGAAGGGAAACAGGTAACTCTGTGAGATGAATTAACAGAACACAGAGCAGTTTCTCAGATAGCTTCTTTCCAGTTTTGAACGGAAGATATTTCCTTTTTCACCATAGCCTTCTATGGGCTTCCAAATATCCCTTTACCAATTCCACAAGAACAGCCTTAGCGAAAGGCTTCTGGAAGGGAAAGATGTAACTCTGTGAGATGAATTAACAGAACACAGAGCAGTTTCTCAGAAAGCTTCTTTCCAGTTTTGAACGGAAGATATTTCCTTTTTCACCATAGCCCTCTATGGGCTTCCAAATATCCCTTTGCCAATTCCACAAGAACAGCCTTAGCGGAAGGCTTCTTGAAGGGAAAGATGTAACACTGTGAGATGAATTAACAGAACACAGAGCAGTTTCTCAGAAAGCTTCTTTTCAGTTTTGAACGGAAGATATTTCCTTTTTCACCATAGCCCTCTATGGGCTTCCAAATATCCCTTTGCCAATTCCACAAGAACAGCCTTAGTGAAAGGCTTCTTGAAGGGAAAGATGTAACTCTGTGAGATGAATTAACAGAACACAGAGCAGTTTCTCAGAAAGCTTCTTTCCAGTTTGGAACGGAAGATGTTTCCTTTTTCACCATAGCCCTCTATGGGCTTCCAAATATCCCTTTGTCAATTCCACAAGAACAGCCATAGCGAAAGGCTTCTTGAAGGGAAACATGTAACTCTGTGAGATGAATTAACAGAACACAGAGCAGTTTCTCAGAAAGCTTCTTTCTAGTTTTCAACGAAAGATATTTCCTTTTTCACCATAGCCCTCTATGGGCTTCCAAATATCCCTTTTCCAATTCCACAAGAACAGCCTTAGCGAAAGGCTTCTTGAAGGGAAAGATGTGACTCTGTGAGATGAATTAACAGAACACAGAGCAGTTTCTCAGAAAGCTTCTTTCCAGTTTTGAACGGAAGATATTTCCTTTTTCACCATAGCCCTCTATGGGCTTCCAAATATCCCTTTGCCAATTCCCCAAGAACAGCCTTAGCGAAAGGCTTCTTGAAGGGAAAGATGTAACTCTTTGAGATGAATTAACAGAACACAGAGCAGTTTCTCAGATAGCTTCTTTCCAGTTTTGAATGGAAGATATTTCCTTTTTCACCATAGCCTTCTATGGGCTTCCAAATATCCCTTTACCAATTCCACAAGAACAGCCTTAGCGAAAGGCTTCTGGAAGGGAAAGATGTAACTCTGTGAGATGAATTAACAGAACACAGAGCAGTTTCTCAGAAAGCTTCTTTCCAGTTTTGAAGGGAAGATATTTTCTTTTTCACCATAGCCCTCTATGGGCTTCCAAATATCCCTTTGCCAATTCCACAAGAACAGCCTTAGCGGAAGGCTTCTTGAAGGGAAAGATGTAACACTGTGAGATGAATTAACAGAACACAGAGAAGTTTCTCAGAAAGCTTCTTTCCAGTTTTGAACGGAAGATATTTCCTTTTTCACCATAGCCCTCTATGGGCTTCCAAATATCCCTTTGCCAATTCCACAAGAACAGCCTTAGTGAAAGGCTTCTTGAAGGGAAAGATGTAACTCTGTGAGATGAATTAACAGAACACAGAGCAGTTTCTCAGAAAGCTTCTTTCCAGTTTGGAACGGAAGATGTTTCCTTTTTCACCATAGCCCTCTTTGGGCTTCCAAATATCCCTTTGCCAATTCCACAAGAACAGCCTTAGCGAAATGCTTCTTGAAGGGAAAGATGTAACTCTGTGAGATGAATTCACAGAACACAGAGCAGTTTCTCAGAAAGCTTCTTTCCAGTTTTGAACGGAAGATATTTCCTTTTTCACCATAGCCCTCTATGGGCTTCCAAATATCCCTTTGCCAATTCCACAAGAACAGCCTTAGCGAAAGGCTTCTTGAAGGGTAACAGGTAACTCTGTGAGAAGAATTAACAGAACACAGAGCAGTTTCTCAGATAGCTTCTTTCCAGTTTTGAACGGAAGATATTTCCTTTTTCACCATAGCCTTCTATGGGCTTCCAAATATCCCTTTACCAATTCCACAAGAACAGCCTTAGCGAAAGGCTTCTGGAAGGGAAAGATGTAACTCTGTGAGATGAATTAACAGAACACAGAGCAGTTTCTCAGAAAGCTTCTTTCCAGTTTTGAACGGAAGATATTTCCTTTTTCACCATAGCCCTCCAAGGGCTTCCAAATATCCCTTTGCCAATTCCACAAGTACAGCCTTAGCGGAAGGCTTCTTGAAGGGAAAGATGTAACACTGTGAGATGAATTAACAGAACACAGAGCAGTTTCTCAGAAAGCTTCTTTTCAGTTTTGAACGGAAGATATTTCCTTTTTCACCATAGCCCTCTATGGGCTTCCAAATATCCCTTTGCCAATTCCACAAGAACAGCCTTAGTGAAAGGCTTCTTGAAGGGAAAGATGTAACTCTGTGAGATGAATTAACAGAACACAGAGCAGTTTCTCAGAAAGCTTCTTTCCAGTTTGGAACGGAAGATGTTTCCTTTTTCACCATAGCCCTCTATGGGCTTCCAAATATCCCTTTGTCAATTCCACAAAACAGCCATAGCGAAAGGCTTCTTGAAGGGAAACATGTAACTCTGTGAGATGAATTAACAGAACACAGAGCAGTTTCTCAGAAAGCTTCTTTCTAGTTTTCAACGGAAGATATTTCCTTTTTCACCATAGCCCTCTATGGGCTTCCAAATATCCCTTTTCCAATTCCAAAAGAACAGCCTTAGCGAAAGGCTTCTTCAAGCGAAAGATGTAACTCTGTGAGACGAATTAACAGAACACAGAGCAGTTTCTCAGAAAGCTTCTTTCCAGTTTTGAACGGAAGTTATTTCCTTTTTCACCATAGCCCTCTATGGGCTTCCAAATATCCCTTTTTCAATTCCACAAGAACAGCCTTAGCGAATGACTTCTTGAAGGGAAGACGTAACTCTGTGAGAAGAATTAACGGAACACAGAGCAGTTTCTCAGAAAGCTTCTTTCCAGTTTTGAACGGAAGATATTTCCTTTTTCACCATAGCCCTCTATGGGCTTCCAAATATCCCTTTGCCAATTCCACAAGAACCGCCTTAGTGAAACGCTTCTTGAAGGGAAAGATGTAACTCTGTGAGATGAATTAACAGAACACAGAGCAGTTTCTCAGAAAGCTTCTTTCCAGTTTGGAACGGAAGATGTTTCCTTTTTCACCATAGCCCTCTTTGGGCTTCCAAATATCCCTTTGCCAATTCCACAAGAACAGCCTTAGCGAAATGCTCCTTGAAGGGAAAGATGTAACTCTGTGAGATGAATTCACAGAACACAGAGCAGTTTCTCAGAAAGCTTCTTTCCAGTTTTGAACGGAAGATATTTCCTTTTTCACCATAGCCCTCTATGGGCTTCCAAATATCCCTTTGCCAATTCCACAAGAACAGCCTTAGCGAAAGGCTTCTTGTAGGGAAAGATGTAACTCTGTGAGAAGAATTAACAGAACACAGAGCAGTTTCTCAGAAAGCTTCTTTCCAGTTTTGAACGGAAGTTATTTCCTTTTTCACCATAGCCCTCTATGGGCTTCCAAATATCCCTTTGCCAATTCCACAAGAACAGCCTTAGCGAAAGGCTTCTTGAAGGGAAAGATGTAACTCTGTGAGATGAATTAACAGAACACAGAGCAGTTTCTCAGAAAGCTTCTTTCCAGTTTTGAACGGAAGATATTTCCTTTTTCACCATAGCCCTCTATGGGCTTCCAAATATCCCTTTGCCAATTCCACAAGAACAGCCTTAGCGAAAGGCTTCTTGAAGGGAAAGATGTAACTCTGTGAGATGAATTAACAGAACACAGAGCAGTTTCTCAGAAAGCTTCTTTCCAGTTTTGAACGGAAGATATTTCCTTTTTCACCATAGCCCTCTATGGGCTTCCAAATTACCCTTTGCCAATTCCCCAAGAACAGCCTTAGCGAAAGGCTTCTTGAAGGGAAAGATGTAACTCTGTGAGATGAATTAACAGAACACTGAGCAGTTTCTCAGAAAGCTTCTTTCCAGTTTTGAACGGAAGATATTTCCTTTTTCACCATAGCCCTCTATGGGCTTCCAAATTACCCTTTGCCAATTCCCCAAGAACAGCCTTAGCGAAAGGCTTCCTGAAGGGAAAGATGTAACTCTGTGAGATGAATTAACAGAACACAGAGCAGTTTGTCAGAAAGCTTCTCTCCAGTTTTGAACGGAAGATATTTCCTTTTTCACCATAGCCCTCTATGGGCTTCCAAATATCCCTTTTTCAATTCCACAAGAACAGCCTTAGCGAATGACTTCTTGAAGGGAAGACGTAACTCTGTGAGATGAATTAACGGAACACAGAGCAGTTTCTCAGAAAGCTTCTTTCCAGTTTTGAACGGAAGATATTTCCTTTTTCACCATAGCCCTCTATGGGCTTCCAAATATCCCTTTGCCGATTCCACAAGAACAGCCTTAGTGAAACGCTTCTTGAAGGGAAAGATGTAACTCTGTGAGATGAATTAACAGAACACAGAGCAGTTTCTCAGAAAGCTTCTTTCCAGTTTGGAACGGAAGATGTTTCCTTTTTCACCATAGCCCTCTTTGGGCTTCCAAATATCCCTTTGCCAATTCCACAAGAACAGCCTTAGCGAAATGCTTCTTGAAGGGAAAGATGTAACTCTGTGAGATGAATTCACAGAACACAGAGCAGTTTCTCAGAAAGCTTCTTTCCAGTTTTGAACGGAAGATATTTCCTTTTTCACCATAGCCCTCTATGGGCTTCCAAATATCCCTTTGCCAATTCCACAAGAACAGCCTTAGCGAAAGGCTTCTTGTAGGGAAAGATGTAACTCTGTGAGAAGAATTAACAGAACACAGAGCAGTTTCTCAGAAAGCTTCTTTCCAGTTTTGAACGGAAGTTATTTCCTTTTTCACCATAGCCCTCTATGGGCTTCCAAATATCCCTTTGCCAATTCCACAAGAACAGCCTTAGCGAAAGGCTTCTTGAAGGGAAAGATGTAACTCTGTGAGATGAATTAACAGAACACAGAGCAGTTTCTCAGAAAGCTTCTTTCCAGTTTTGAACGGAAGATATTTCCTTTTTCACCATAGCCCTCTATGGGCTTCCAAATATCCCTTTGCCAATTCCACAAGAACAGCCTTAGCGAAAGGCTTCTTGAAGGGAAGATGTAACTCTGTGAGATGAATTAACAGAACACAGAGCAGTTTCTCAGAAAGCTTCTTTCCAGTTTTGAACGGAAGATATTTCCTTTTTCACCATAGCCCTCTATGGGCTTCCAAATTACACTTTGCCAATTCCCCAAGAACAGCCTTAGCGAAAGGCTTCTTGAAGGGAAAGATGTAACTCTGTGAGATGAATTAACAGAC